>NC_140174.1:68570108-68693934 GCF_963971535.1 Notolepis coatsorum
GAGTACTTTGGGGTATTTTGGGGTATTTTCTGGTATTTTCTGGTACTTTGGGGTATACTTTTGGGTATTTTAGGGTATTTTGGGGTCGTTTCTGGTATTTTGGGGTATACTTTGGGGTATTTTGGGGTAGTTTCTGGTATTTTCTGGTATTTCCTGGTATTTTGGGGTATTTTTGGGGTAGTTTCTGGTATTTTGGGGTATACTTTGGGGTATTTTGGGGTAGTTTCTGGTATTTTCTGGTATTTTGAGATATTTTGGGATAGTTTCTGGTATTTTGGGGTATACTTTGGGGTATCTTGGGGTAGTTTCTGGTATTTTCTGGTATTTTGGGGTATTTTGGGGTAGTTTCTGGTATTTTGGGGTATACTTTGGGGTATTTTGGGGTAGTTTCTGGTATTTTGGGGTATACTTTGGGGTATTTTGTGGTATTTTGGGGTAGTTTCTGGTATTTTGTGGTATACTTTGTGGTATTTTGGGGTAGTTTCTGGTATTTTCTGGTATTTTGGGGTATTTTGGGGTAGTTTCTGGTATTTTGGGGTATACTTTGGGGTATTTTGGGGTATTTTCTGGTACTTTGGGGTATACTTTGGGGTATTTTGGAGTACTTTGGGGTATTTTGGGGTATTTTCTGGTATTTTCTGGTACTTTGGGGTATACTTTGGGGTATTTTAGGGTATTTTGGGGTCGTTTCTGGTATTTTGGGGTATACTTTGGGGTATTTTGGGGTAGTTTCTGGTATTTTCTGGTATTTCCTGGTATTTTGGGGTATTTTGGGGTAGTTTCTGGTATTTTGGGGTATACTTTGGGGTAGTTTCTGGTATTTTCTGGTATTTTCTGGTATTTTGGGGTATTTTGGGATAGTTTCTGGTATGTTGGGGTATCTTGGGGTAGTTTCTGGTATTTTCTGGTATTTTGGGGTATTTTGGGGTAGTTTCTGGTATTTTGGGGTATACTTTGGGGTATTTTGGGGTAGTTTCTGGTATTTTGGGGTATACTTTGGGGTATTTTGGGGTATTTTGTGGTAGTTTCTGGTATTTTGTGGTATACTTTGGGGTATTTTGGGGTAGTTTCTGGTATTTTCTGGTATTTTGGGGTATTTTGGGGTAGTTTCTGGTATTTTGGGGTATACTTTGGGGTATTTTGGGGTAGTTTCTGGTATTTTCTGGTATTTTCTGGTATTTTGGGGTATTTTGGGGTAGTTTCTGGTATTTTGGGGTATACTTTGGGGTATTTTGGGGTAGTTTCTGGTATTTTGGGGTATACTTTGGGGTATTTTGGGGTATTTTCTGGTATTTTCTGGTATTTTCTGGTACTTTGGGGTGATTAGTAGGACCCACTGCTACATCTATGACATACCAGATTTGCAAATACAGTACTGTTTGTGATACGAAAATAGTCCAGAAAAGAGAGTATATACATTTGACATAGAAACTGTACATTGGAGGAGGTTGGGGGGAGGTTGGGTAGGAGGAGTGGGTGGGGGACACTGTACAACTGAACAAGCAAAACTGTACATTGGAATATTGACTCCCTCCCAGCAGAACTCCGCACCGCCCCAACTCTGGACTAATTTAAAAAACTGCTCAAAACCCACCTCTTCAACTTGGCCTTCAACCCCTAACTTTGGGGTCGTTTCTGGTATTTTGGGGTATACTTTGGGGTAGTTTCTGGTATTTTCTGGTATTTCCTGGTATTTTGGGGTATTTTGGGGTAGTTTCTGGTATTTTGGGGTATACTTTGGGGTAGTTTCTGGTATTTTCTGGTATTTTCTGGTATTTTGGGGTATTTTGGGATAGTTTCTGGTATGTTGGGGTATCTTGGGGTAGTTTCTGGTATTTTCTGGTATTTTGGGGTATTTTGGGGTAGTTTCTGGTATTTTGGGGTATACTTTGGGGTATTTTGGGGTAGTTTCTGGTATTTTGGGGTATACTTTGGGGTATTTTGGGGTATTTTGGGGTAGTTTCTGGTATTTTGTGGTATACTTTGGGGTATTTTGGGGTAGTTTCTGGTATTTTCTGGTATTTTGGGGTATTTTGGGGTAGTTTCTGGTATTTTGGGGTATACTTTGGGGTATTTTGGGGTAGTTTCTGGTATTTTCTGGTATTTTCTGGTATTTTGGGGTAGTTTCTGGTATTTTGGGGTATACTTTGGGGTATTTTGGGGTAGTTTCTGGTATTTTGGGGTATACTTTGGGGTATTTTGGGGTATTTTCTGGTATTTTCTGGTATTTTCTGGTACTTTGGGGTGATTAGTAGGACCCTAAATGTGACATATAGGAGATGCTATAATACCAGCAGTCATTCTCAGCACTTTACTATCCATACATACAGATAGACAGTACTGCTACATCTATGACATACCAGATTTGCAAATACAGTACTGTTTGTGATACGAAAATAGTCCAGAAAAGAGAGTATATACATTTGACATAGAAACTGTACATTGGAGGAGGTTGGGGGGGAGGTTGGGTAGGAGGAGTGGGTGGGGGACACTGTACAACTGAACAAGCAAAACTGTACATTGGAATATTGACTCCCTCCCAGCAGAACTCCGCACCGCCCCAACTCTGGACTAATTTAAAAAACTGCTCAAAACCCACCTCTTCAACTTGGCCTTCAACCCCTAACTTTCTCACTTTATATGTATATGTTGTGTCTGTCCACTATGTCCACTATGTTTGTTAATTTGTCATCTCCCCCCCCCCTATGTAAAGCGACCTTGGGTCCTCTGAAAGGCGCTATATAAAACGAAGTTATTATTATTATTATTATTATTATTATTATTATTATTATTATTATTATTATTATTATTATTATTATTATTATTATTATTATATTATTATTATTATTATTATTATTATTATTAATATTATTATTATTATATTATTATTATTATTATTATTATTATTATTATTATTATTATTATTATTATTATTATTATTATTATTATTATTATTATTATTATTATTATTATTATTATTATTATTATTATACTTGGTCATTTACTGTACATTGGGGGGGTTGTGTTAGGACATTTACAGGGGCCAGTTTAGAATTGCAGTCTCCCGTAGGTGTTTTTTGAGAGTGTTTTTGAAAGTGGGAAGTATTTTGACATGTACATGGGTACCTTGGTCGTGTAGTGTATCTTGTAGACCAGGCCCATTGCAAGTTGTGTCTACTCTAAGCCATCCTAGGTTGTCAAAGTGGGCAGGGGTGAGGTGGGTTCTAGGAGTAAGGTCAAGCAGTAGTCTGACCAGATTGTTTTGAGATGTTTGTAATTTTGTTTTTAGCGCCTTTGAGGTGCTTTGGTACCATGAGGTGCATGCATAGTCGTAGTACCCTTGAATGAGTGCTCCTGCCAGAGTCTTCAGGGTATTCTTGTTTACCAGAGACGAGATCCGGTACAAGAATCTAGTTCGTTGGTTGACTTTTTTTTATTACATTGGATGCCATTTTGTCACAGGAAAGATTTGCCTCTAGGATGGAACCCAGGTAGGTAATATCTTCTTTCCTTGTGACCATATTGTCACCCACTGTAACGGTAGGTTATGTAGATAACCTAGTTATATTAGTATTGGCTGAGCGTTCCGCTCTGAGCCGTATGAGATATTCTATCTCCTATGATACCTATTGTATCTCCCTACGAACAAAAAAATACATGCACCACACCTGTATGGGGCTCCGCCCCCATGGTGGCACCGCCCATATAGCAGTGACGGTAGTCACCACACACCCTTCCTCGCCAAAAACCCGTCCCAGGAAAAGATTCCTCAAGAGGGAACTCAGGGCAGCGCAGAGCGGAACGCTCAGCCAATACTAATATAACTAGGTTATCTACATAACCTACCGTTATATGCCGTATTTGCTATCGCGTTCCGCTCTGAGCCGTATGAGATATGGGGAAGAGCGGACGCGAAGCCCGACAAATGTACCCCCTGAGGACCCGTAAGCCCACATCAAGGGGTGCGGGGAGCCCTGTCACCCCATCCTCCCTAATGAAGGGGGGGCGCAGTCAACTCCACCTGAATGCGAACAAGAGGGAAACTAGAACCCCTTGAACACACCGTACAGGCGGAACCACGTGTGACTCAACACACTGTGGCCCATACCCATACACTCCTGCTACCCGACCAAAGGACTTTGTTTGTTCAAGCCGAACCCATCCTACATGGCCGATCCCTCGGCCGCCAAGGCTGTCGGCCTTGTGGACACCTGTCGAATCGACGCCCAGGATACCTCTGGCGGGGGAAAAACATGGCCGCCTGTCGAGGGCCCCGTCATCGCCGCTGACGAGGCCGTGCTCTCTCTTCTTCTGGCTGCGCGGTGTGAGGCGGTGTAGGGCCTAGGACAATACCGCCCGCGCTCCAGCAGAAGACCAAAATCCCCTGCGGAGAGGGGAACCCTGAGCGGTTATAGCTTGCGGCTGGGTCAAAGCTAATAACGTCAACAACCTCGCGCGATGTGTCGACGTCGGCTGGCCCTCAAGGCCCCTCCACCAGACACCATTTTTCTAATAGAAAAAAACAGCAATTCGAACACAGTTCTAATCGTTGCCAATTCCATACCGTGGCGGTACAAGCCTTAACAGCCCACCAGCCACTCACCAGGCCGACCCACCCATGGTGTCGGCCGGGCGGGGCATTGTTTCAATATATCAAAAACAAAGGACTGATGTTAACATGGAGCACCAGTGGTGATTGCAAACAGCACCCTCCACTGTGGTGTGCACCATGAAAGGGTTAAATGAATAAAAGAGCTAAACCACAAAAAACTGTAGAATGAGCAAACCCATACACACAAAGTTTAAGGGGAGACGGACCAGACCCGTCTTCATTCAAAATATTCACAAAAGGACACCAGCCCTAGTTTAGCCCATTTACCAAAAAAGGTAAACAAAGCCCCCCCCCCGCACTACTCCCCCAGTATACCGATTGACCGTCAGTATGAATGGTTTGAGAGGAGAGAAAACTGTAGCAAGACAGACCTTCTCATAGCAGAGTGACAAAACGAAACAATAGCCCCCTACACAGGGCCGCCCCAGGAGGTGGGGGGCCTCGCGTCTAAAAACGCACAGGGCCTCACATTTCTCCCAGGCGGCCCTGCCCTTATACTACTGCAGCCTAGCGCCAGGCGATGTGGGACCCAAGACAACAATTGCCTGTGCACAGACACGCAACATGTTTACCATGTCGGCTGGACCCATAGCCCCACTACCCGACGCCAACCCAGATGGGAACACCGTTCAACAAACCCCGCCGGAACACAAGGTAAAATACCTGGCTAGGAAACCTAGCCACGACCTACCCTGTTGTCAACCCATTTACCCGAAAAAGGTAAATAGAACTCAGCAAAAAAACCCACAACAGCTACCGACTGACCTTCATTGATGAACCGGGCAAGAGGAGGGAGAGTGACAACATTTCACGGCGGAGACATTAAAACAGCATAGCAATTAGCAGTAGTAATAGCATGCGGCATTAGCGATAGCATGTAGCATAGCTTTAGATGTTTTAGCAGCACGCCCAAGACAGCTTGGAAACCGTTCCCTGCAGAGAACGTTCACCAAACCATCCTGCCCCCGGCGCCAACACACAACATGGTTGTGTTAACAAAACAAACCAGCATTACTAACACTAATACCCATGCCTGAAGACACAGGGCCTACCTGAGTACAAGCTGGCCCGACAGCCAGCCTTGTACAGCTGAACCTCGATGTGCTGTCATCAAACGAGGAACATCAACACAGGCCCGTCGTGTCGCCGAAAACATGCGTCGAAGATGCCAGGGGCCAGCAACCTCGGGTAAGCTTCCAACATTATGACTCTGATCTTTTCATCCTACTAGTTATCGTACGGTGCACGCATCCGAGTACGCTGGGACGAAAATAGAGGAAGGGTGTGTGGTGACTACCGTCACTGCTATATGGGCGGTGCCACCATGGGGGCGGAGCCCCATACAGGTGTGGTGCATGTATTTTTTTGTTCGTAGGGAGATACAATAGGTATCATAGGAGATAGAATATCTCATACGGCTCAGAGCGGAACGCGATAGCAAATACGGCATATAACTGAGAAGCCGTCGGTCTTGCTGAGTTCGTTATTTGAACCGAAGAGAATGGACTCTGTTTTGCCCATGTGTAATGATAGTTTGTTATCAGCAAGCCATATGCAGATTTTGCCTAGTTCTGAGCTGAGGGTTTTTTCAACCTGTAACTTGTTCTTCTAAAGTGTGAGGGACCAACTCATCAAAAGATGTGCTAATCAACGATAAGTACTGTCCTCATGCCAATATGTGGGTGGTATTCCAACATGCCTATTTCACCTGGCACCCTAGAAACACCACTGTGCAATTTTTAATCAACACAGTTCTATTTAGCTATTAATGGATTTGATCAAGGCAGGAGTTTAGTCAGTTTCAGTCAAGGTCATTCGTACTTCTCATCACAGTTAGGACAGTCGAAACCCGATCAATCTTTCACCGTCGACTAAAAACACACTTCAATCAATATCTGAAATAAATATTAAATAAAAAGCCGGTCCTTGCAAGGGTTCCGGTGGGTCCCTATAGCAAAATCAGGAATAGTTGACCTTCACCATAAGAATGACTATTCTGACACAGGTTCCCCTCAACTACAGTATAGACTGTTAATAGATGACGGGACCTAAGATGGGTTTACACACTGTACCAGGAGAACTGTAGACCAGGAGTTGTGTTACAAGAGAAGTGATTCAAAACTAAAACTTTGTTTGTAATGACAGCTTCAAGGATGCTTTCTGTATGATCACCCGCAGTATTCAGGTGTGATTTTGGCCCATCAGTATCCTTCTGACTCCCTGATCAGAAATGTTGCGAGGAGCACCAGTGCATGGCCGGTTGATGATAGAGTGATGTTGCTTCCACTTATGGATAATGCCCCCAATGGTGCTTACTGGAAGATTCTGAAGTTGTGAAATACGTCTTTAGCCAATTCTATTTTCATGATTTGCAACAATCTGTTTGTGAAGGTCTTGAGAGGCGAGCCCTTTGCTTTTACCCATCAGTTGATGTTTCTTGTGTGGCACCTTGGTAACAAACAAAAAAACATTTTATAGCCCATTAATATATTCTAACCCAGTTGACATTATTAGCACAGATAGGAGGTAGAGTTGCCTCCTAATTCGTTTTGGTTTTCAGCTAGTTCCTTGCCTTTCCTTGCTGTGGTGTACTGCTTTTTCTTAGTGTGTCCAATACTTTTTTCCTGTTTCATTCCACTTGATTACACATAACTTTATTTACATATGGACTTTAATGTTTAGATTTCTTGAGTTAATACAAACGTCTGGTGCAAATTTCGCTTGAATACGCTAATTGGAAATACATTTACTGAACAATACTTATTTCCCCCATTGTACACTATAAGAAGGGCTTCTACTTTATTCACCTGCACTGCAGAGTATCACGTTAACAATAAAATGGCTAGCAAGCTCACCTGTGACATACTGTACAGTGCAAAATACAAGAGTACAATCTTAGTCAACTTTTATGAAAACAATACACAAGTTGGAACAGTTTGAACGTTTTATTAGTTTATTTACTGTCTTTCGAATTTCAATGCATAATCCAGACAGTTGCATTCCAGATGAAAAACATAACGTTACTGAAATTAATAAGGAATGCAATGTTCGCTAGCTTACCAACGTATTTCATTCATTCCCTGTAGCTGAGTACTGAGGCGGAAGTGACAATCTTTCAAAGTAAAAGAAAACAGCTTTTTGCGCGACGGATAAATGCAATTTCACGGAGAGAATATGTCTGGTGGCCATATAATACTGTATTATAGCTTACTTGAATGAACAATCTTCCTCCCCACTTTACCAGCGTATTTTAAATTCACAATAAAGTCTCTCTTAGTCTCGCGCCGTCCCAACGTTGACAGTGGCTCGTGTTATTGACACAAAGGCACAGTGATGAATGAGGAAGTCAATACTCAATAGACCGCCGGCGGTCGACTTTGCGCCTCCTGGCGGCATAAAACAGAACAGCAGCCTGGGTTCCTAATTAATTAAAACGATGTGATATAACCGTGCGCGCGTCGCGGCAAAGTGTCCATGAAAACTAAAGGCTTCATCTGTACATCTTGAGAGTGATACTGTTAATAGCAAGGAAAATGATAACTATGGCATGGTTACAAAATCAACCACCGACAATCAAACAATGGACCAAGAGACTGAGACAGATGTATACAATGGAAGAAATGACTGCACAATTGCAACTGAAAAAAGATATGTTTATGCAGAGATGGTCACTTGTAACCTTGTACCTGGAGATACACTAGCATGAGTCTGACCCTCCTGACTCCCTCTTTTTTTTTTTGTTAAATAATTTTTTTTCCTTTTGCTAAATTTATTTTTCTATTTATTTTTTCGTTTCTTATCCTACTGTATGTCCTTAAAAAAAATTTAAAATCCCCCCCCCCCTGGGTTGTTTATGAGGCGTACTCGGATTATACAGCTTATTTTGATTATGCTGAATACTTTGAAAACAAATTGAATAAGATGGAAGAGCCTGAGTAACAAATGTCATTGACTATGTGAATCAAGTATATTATACTGTATGATCAATGCAATGTGATGTTCATTATGACACAAAATAGAAGAAAGTAAAAATAAAAAATAATATATATATATATATATGTTTAATACATTTTTTGTTAATTTTCATAACGCTGTAGTGGGTGCTATGGACATAATTCACCATTAGATTGTTTTGATGTATTGATGGGGCACTGTCACTTTAATGAGGTTGGTTGGGGGTTGGGCTTAGAGAAGACGCGCTGGTGGAATGTCATTCATAAAATGTTTTTGGTGACGCGGAGCGGTCAGAGTTTAGCACGGCATAGATCTGACAGCTGTCACTTGTGCTAAGAAGATAATAAATGACACACTACTTACTTGGTGTGGTTGCAAGATAGAAATTGTGCGTCTCTCCTTTCCGACGATTTCTACAGTGGTGACCCTGTTATACGTTTTGAAGACGCTTCCGCGGCAACATGTCTACGAACGCAGTTTCACTGAAATTACCTGAGTTCTGGGAGTCGTCAGCCTCGGCATGGTTTGCGCAAACGGAGGCACAGTTCGAGCTGCGTGAGATTACCTCGGATACAACAAGATATTATTATGTGGTGTCAGCCCTGGGAAGTTCGACAGCCAGCAGAGTGGTGAGCCTCCTAAAGAACCCTCCGACTCGAGATAAATATCTCACGATCAAGTCTCATCTATTAAAGACATTCGAACTTTCCGATACCGAGCGGGCCAGCCGATTGTTTTCTTTGCAAGGGCTCGGTGATAGCAAGCCATCGGAGCTCATGGATAGGATGCTGGATTTATTGGGAGAGCACAAGCCTGATTTCCTTTTCATGCAACTTTTCCTGCGTCAGCTGCCTTCTCCGGTTCGGGCCGCTCTGGCCAACACCACTATAGACGATTGCCGCGCTCTGGCCGAGGAGGCTGATAAGTTTTTTTTGGCTGGTCAACAGCACTGTGCAGCGGCAGTTTTCCCAACCCAAGCCTTTGTTTCGCCGCCGGGAGACTGGAACTTCACCGCAGCAGCGACAGCCCCTCGCCAGCAGCGTGACGCGAACGCGGGGCTGTGTTATTACCATGCACGGTTTGGACCTAAAGCCAAGCAGTGCCGCCCGCCGTGCAGCTTCAGTGGGCCGGGAAATGCCCGGGCCGGCGCTCGTTAGTGGCCATGAGCGTCGGTCAGGCTGGCAGGCTACTGTTTGTCCAGGACACCATCTCCGGGCGGCGTTTCATGTGCGACACGGGCGCGCAGAGGAGCGTCTTGCCGGCTTCTAGAGTGGACATCCTATCCGGCGGACACGGACCCCCCATGGAGGCCGCCAACGGCACCCCCATCCGCACATACGGCACCAGGTATGTCGAAATGTGTTTTAGTGGCCAACGGTTTGGCTGGGACTTTATCACAGCTAATGTAGCCGTCCCTCTTCTAGGCGCTGATTTTTTGTGTGATTATGGACTGTTAGTGGATGTTAAAAATTGCCGCTTAATTGATGCCATTACATTCTGCTCTTATGCTGGTGCGCTTGGGGGTGCAGACTCCATCAGACTCTCTAGCATGCTCTCCGCCGCAGATGAGTTTCAACACCTTCTCGCCGAGTTCCCGGGCCTCACGCGGCCCACGTTCTCATCATCTACAGCCAAGCATGGAGTGGAACATCATATCGCCACGACCGGCCCTCCAGTCTATGCCCGGGCTCGGCGCCTCGACCCGGTCAAGCTCAGCATTGCCAAGGCAGAGTTCGAGAACATGGAACGCCTCGGCATTGTCCGTCGCTCCGACAGCCCATGGGCCTCCCCCCTCCACATTGTCCCCAAGCCGGGAGGCGGGTGGCGCCCGTGTGGGGATTACCGCCGGCTCAACGATGCTACGACGCCGGACCGGTACCCAGTCCCGCACATTCAGGACTTTTCTGCCCGCCTTTCAGGGAAATTAATGTTTTCCAAGGTGGACCTTGTGCGTGGGTATCATCAGGTGCCCGTCCAACCGCTGGATGTCCCCAAAACAGCAGTCATAACTCCATTTGGACTATTTGAATTTCTGCGCATGCCATTCGGCCTCAAAAACGCTGCACAGACGTTCCAGCGCCTTATGGACTCTGTGCTACGAGACTTGGATTTTATTTTTGTTTACTTGGATGATATCCTCATAGCCAGCGCCTCTAAGGCTGAGCACATGTCCCACCTCAGGATGCTTTTTGAGCGGCTAAATGAGCATGGACTGATAATCAACCCGGCCAAATGCCAGTTTGGGCGGTCGACCATTGACTTCCTGGGGCACAGAGTCACTAAAGAGGGAGCGGTCCCTCTTCCCATGAAGGTGGAAGCGGTGATGAATTTTCCCCGGCCGCCCACGGTTAGGTCACTGCAGGAGTTTCTCGGAATGATCAACTTTTATCACCGCTTTATTCCCCAGGCGGCTCGGATTATGCGGCCGTTGTATGAGGCCCTTAGGGGTAAAGCGCCAAAACATGCGGTCGACTGGTCTGCTGAGAGAGACAAAGCTTTTCTGGATGCCAAGGCTGCCCTAGCCAACGCCACCATGCTGGCACATCCTTCCTTTAAGGCCCCAATCTCCATCACCACCGACGCCTCAGATTTAGCCGTGGGCGCAGTGTTTGAACAGTGGGTAGGCGGGGCTTGCCAGCCGCTCGCTTTTTTCAGCCGCCAGTTAAGCCCCAGCGAGCGGAGGTATAGCACCTTCGATCGGGAGCTCCTCGGCCTCTACCTTGCCATCCGCCATTTTCGTTTCCTGCTGGAGGCCCGCCAGTTCACGGCCTTCGTGGATCACAAGCCGCTGACGTTCGCCATGGCCAAGGTGTCTGAGCCATGGTCCGCCCGTCAACAGCGACAGCTCTCATATGTCTCAGAGTTCACTACTGACATTCAACATGTGGCAGGTAAAGCAAACCTTGTCGCAGACTGCCTCTCCCGGGCTGTAGTGGGCGCCATCCACTTGGGGCTGGATTACACCGGTATGGCGGCGGACCAGGCTACCGACCCTGAAGTGCAGGATTTCAGGTCAGCCACCTCAAGCCTGCGGTTAGAGGATGTGGTTTTTGACAGCGCTGGCACCACACTCCTGTGTGATGTCTCTATGGGACAGGCCCGCCCCATCGTTCCCACAGGATGGAGGCGGCGTGTTTATGACGCTGTTCACGGCCTCTCCCACCCGGGAAAGAAACCTACGCAGAGGCTAGTGTCCGCCAAGTTTGTCTGGCCTGGGCTTAGAAAAGATGTAAGAGACTGGGCTGACTCCTGTTTGGAGTGCCAGCGCGCTAAAGTGTACCGTCACACCAAGGCCCCCCTGCAGCACTTCCCTGTACCTGAAAGGAGGTTCGACCACGTGAACGTTGACCTAGTGGGCCCCCTGCCCCCCTCACACGGCTTCAGTTACCTCTTTACTATGGTGGACAGGACTACCCGTTGGCCAGAGGCAGTTCCACTGTCAGGCACGACGTCCGCCGAGGTGGCCAGAGCCTTTATTGGAACCTGGGTCGCCCGGTTTGGCACTCCAGCCGACCTCTCTTCAGACCGGGGCCCACAGTTCACGTCCGAGCTCTGGAACACGGTCGCCAAAAGCCTGGGCGTGAAGCTACACCGGACTACGTCATACCACCCGCAGGCCAATGGGTTATGCGAGCGCTTTCACCGCTCAATGAAAGCAGCACTTCGGGCCAGCCTTACTGACAGCGGCTGGGTCGACCGGCTCCCGTGGGTCATGCTTGGTCTCAGGACGGCCCCCAAGGAAGACCTTCAGACCTCCTCGGCTGAGCTGGTTTACGGTCAGCCTCTGCGGGTGCCAGGGGATTTCATCCCTAACATTACTGCCCCCTGGTGTGCAGCCCAGCAGCGGACAGCACTTCTGGAGAAGGCTAAGGTATTCACGCCGGTCCCCACCTCACAGCACGGCCTTCCCCGGTCGCACGTCCCTACAAGTCTGCAGTCAGCGGGATATGTTTTCATCCGTCACGATGCCCACCGGGACCCCTTGAAACCTCCATACGACGGTCCGTTCCGTGTCCAGGAGGCTGGAGACAAGTACTTTGTGGTGGACATGGGCGGGAAGCTGGAACACATTTCCATAGACCGCCTTAAACCGGCTCATGTGGACTTGGGCAAACCTGTTGGACTGGCCCAGCCCCCACGGCGGGGACGACCCCCTACCTTGCCCAGTCTTCCGAGTAAGGCCCACGAGACCCCATCGCCACCTATCCTGTGCCCGAGTGGCCGTAGGGCCCTTAAGGTTTTCCCTACAGCGGTGCCGGCCGCTACAGGGGTCAGGCGGAGCCGTTATGGCAGGGTTCTCCGCCCTCCTGTTCATTGACTTCTTTTGTTATGATGAATTCTGGGGGGACGTATGTAGTGGGTGCTATGGACATAATTCACCATTAGATTGTTTTGATGTATTGATGGGGCACTGTCACTTTAATGAGGTTGGTTGGGGGTTGGGCTTAGAGAAGACGCGCTGGTGGAATGTCATTCATAAAATGTTTTTGGTGACGCGGAGCGGTCAGAGTTTAGCACGGCATAGATCTGACAGCTGTCACTTGTGCTAAGAAGATAATAAATGACACACTACTTACTTGGTGTGGTTGCAAGATAGAAATTGTGCGTCTCTCCTTTCCGACGATTTCTACAACGCGATAATTTGCTGTGTAATTAATTTATCTAATTAACACTATAAACTGACAGCCCTAATATATATATTTTTTTTGATCCACTTTTTCTCCCATTTTCTATATTTTCTCCCATCCCAATTTCGTATCATCCAATTCAACCCTTCCCTGTCACGAACGCTGTTTCTTGCCTCCCACAAGCCGGCTGCAATGTGGACTAAGTCATACATAGCACAAGTCCCCTCCGGTACTTGAGGTAACAGCAGTCGCATCTTTTCACCTGCGCAGCTCGATCTCTCAGTGGCGAGGAGTGGCCGCCTCAGATCTACTCCTATCCAAGCTCCCGGAGGGTCATCAAAGAGAAGCCGCCTATTCTCAGTCCTTGCCCCACAATGGTGGAATGAACTACCCATCCCAGTTAGGACAGCAGAATCCCGTCCAATCTTTCGCCGTCGACTAAAGACTCACTTCTTCAACCATTATCTGAAATGATAAAAAAAAAAAAAAAAAGATCTAACCCCGACTAACCTTACTGTCAAGCACTTGTCCTAATAAACTAACCTACACTGTAACACGCAACACTTTGATGAACATTGTTACTCAGCTGATAGAGTTATACCCTTCTTGCTGTCTTGTCGCACAGAACTTGTAAGTCGCTTTGGATAAAAGCGTCAGCTAAATGACTAAATGTAAATGTAAATGTAAATGAGGAGTAACGCGTGGGAGGCTCACGCTGCCCCCGACACTTCCTGATTCTACTGCGCAGGCGCACCAACCGACCTGTAGGAGTCGCTGTCCACAGCGCCCGATCCCCACCTATCAGTTTCCCACCCCCTAATACGGCCAATGTGTATTAGTATGAACGACCAGCTAAACTGAAAGCAATGTGGAGCGCTGGGCTCGAACAGGCAAGCCCAGCGTCTCCGTCATTCGTGGCGAGCGCCTTGCCCACTACGCCACGTAGCCGCCCCCCCCCCCTAATATATATATATATGAATATATATATAATATATATTATAGCTGAGTCACATTCAACAACATGTTTGGTAACACTTTATAATAACACTCAGTTATAAGACCTTTATAAGGTATTTGTAGATAATGAACTAATAATAATAATAATAATAATGGCTTGGATTTATATAGCGCTCTTCATGACACCCAGAGCGCTTCACAGAGTCCATTATTCGTTCATACACAGTCATACCGGTGGTAAGCTACAATTGCAGCCAGAACAAATCATTTATATACATTCGTAAATTATTATTAAATCATTTATAACTATTTGTATAACATTTACAAATTAGTTCTACATTATTTATAACTCATTATCAACATTGTTTGTACTTGATTTGTTCATCATTAAATAATGTTGTTTAATGTGTAGTAACACATTTGTAGATGCTTTGAAAAATGGATATGAAAAAACGACTTTACTGTACCTCCATTTATTTGTTCAACAAATGATTTGTTAAGACATTCATCTATAAATCATTTGCAGATGCTATTGTGTGCCCTAATCAAAAGTGAAGCCTATTCATCATTAACAATTGTCTAATACAGTTAATTATTTGTTTACTTTTTATCACCTGTTACAAATGTTGTAGACAGATTTCGGATACACCCTTCTTTGTGACATCAAACAGTGACAGAATTAGGACTATAGATAAATGCAATTTTATTAACATATAAAATACATGTGCATAGGTATTGACAGTATGTAGAGGAAGTATCACGCGATGTGTGTTGCCGTCTGTTGAATGGAAGCACGATACATTAGCAGAGCCAAGTTATTCATTCTGCCCCACGCTTTTAAGGTATGAGCAGGCTAAACACCTTTTTTTGTTGGTAAATCTATTCCATCATTTCCGACCTACAACTCTTATATATTGTGTAGTAGACGTACTTGATGTGGTGGGTGCCAACGTTACATTTTAATTATGTGTTTGTTCCTAATGTCTGCTCAGTATATTGCGGTATGTGATGATGACACGTAATAATTATTTGTATTTTCAGGCTGTATCGGCGCTTATACAGCCTGAAAATACAAATAATTATTACCCTTGCCTGTTAAGCTGTAGCCCTATTTTCAGAAATTTCGTCTAAAGGTACATGCCTACGCGCTTTCCCTGTTCATCGAACGCTGATTCTGTCTCGTTAATTCGAACCAGACTTGATGCTCAGGATCAGTGCGCGCGGCCGCCTCAGCTGAAAAGACAGCAGGTGTCGATTGCAGAAATCCTGATTTTCTAATGGCATTGATTGATTGATTGATTTAAAACTTTATTAACATATTGCAGAATGGGTACAATACAGTACGGCTCAATAGCCTCGCCGACAAGTTAAATGCATAATCTATAGGCTAATGTTAAGTCCCTCATTACCCCAATCAATCAGATTATATTTCTTTAAATGTGCCTGATGGCAGTAGGCTTAATGGAATGAATAATCGAATGAGATCTATTGCTAGCGAAAATAATTAGTTAAACTCTTTCAGAATAAGTAGATACAAACAAGCCCAAAGAGTATCTAATTGATAAGAATTAATAGATGCTTATGAGGATATCTGCACTGTATGCGCTCGGCTTAGGTAACATGTACTTTATATATAAATACAGTTTTCAAGGCGCGACCCCCGAAATAACAGAGAGGCTTGGAGCCGGCTATACAGTTTCACTATTAATCAGGTTTTAATCTGTTTCGGACATAATCCATATGCATTGAATTGATTAACCTTGGTTTATACCAGTGACACATGTTCATCATCAGATAACAGTGCTTGAACAAATAAATGCATTTTCTCAAATGCATTAATGTGACGTCAACGGCTCATTCAATTGCTCAAATCCGTCAAACAGCGCATCTCATCAGACATTTTAATCCCAGTCAAGTCAAGTCAAGTCAAGTCAAGTCAAGAGTTTTATTTGTCACGGCATACAAGTATACAATGAAATGCGGGTGGTCTTGCCCGCAACGATGTGCAATACAGTGGTACAACATATAATAGAATCCAATAAAACAACATTGTGCAATAAACAGGTAACAGGTAACATGGTGTGACATCTCGGTATCTGTACATAGTTATTTACAGAGCATATAGGACATGCTAGGTAGCTTTGGTAGTGCAATACACTGTTACTGTTGTTATACTAATTTAAAGTGGCCTTTCCTTTTGGCCATAAGTGGGTGTATGCGGCATGAGTGTGTGCCCGCTCATGTTAAAGTGTTAAAGTGGCTGCTAGTGTGTGAGCGTGCGCAGCGTGCGTGTCGTGTGTGTGCTCATGTGTGCTTGTGTGTGGATAGTTCAGTGTTCTGAGGCACTCAATGTTCATTGTTCAAGGCTCTGATGGCCTGGGGGAAGAAGCTGAGCCTAAGCCTCTCTGTCCTAGTAGCTGGGGTTCGCAGGCGTCTGCCTGACCTCAGCAGCTGGAACAGGCTGTTATTGGGGTGGTGGGGGTCTTTCATTATTCTGCAGGCTCTGGATTTGCACCTCTTGTTGTATAGAACCTGCAGGGGAGGTAGTGCAATACCCGTGGTACGCTCGGCTGAGCGCACCACTCTCTGTAGGGCCTTCTTGTCCTGTGCCGTGCTGTTTCCATACCAGGCAGTGATGTTTCCGGTCAAGATGCTCTCTACAGCTCCTGAGTAGAAGGACTGGAGTATCTTCCCCGATACTCTGAACTTCCTTAACTGTCTCAGGTGGTAGAGGCGCTGCTTCGCCTTCTTTACCACTGTGTCTATGTGTGTTGACCATGTCAGATCCTCTGAGATGTGGACCCCCAGGTACTTAAAGCTGCTCACCCTGTCCACGGTAGCCCCGTTAATCATCAGTGGTGTGTGTGTCTCCTGCTGTCCTCTCCTATAATCCACGATCAGCTCCTTGGTTTTACCAATGTTCAGGAGCAGGCTGTTGTCCTGGCACCAGCGTTCCAGTACCTCAACCTCCTCCCGGTAGGCCTTCTCGTCGTTGTCCGAGATCAGCCCCACCACCACCGTGTCGTCTGCGAACTTCACTATGGAGTTGGAGCTGAACTTGGCCACACAGTCGTGTGTGTATAGTGAGTACAGCAGGGGGCTCAGAACACAGCCCTGGGGGGACCCGATGCTCAGGGTGATGGTGTTGGAGGTCTGACCCCCCACCCTGACCGCCTGGGGTCTTTCACTCAGAAAGTCCAGTACCCAGGCGCTCAGAGCGGAGCTCAGACCCAGCTCGATCAGCTTACAATATCACAATAACGTGTGAGTGATGATACAATTCAACAATCCTCAGATTCCTCGTAATTCATAATCCACAAAGACCACAATCCACGCATAGACACTTCAATTTTATGCTTGAATGAAACACAATCCAGGCGCTCTGTTAAGCAAATCTACAGCGGAGAATATGAAACTAATCGGAGCCAAACGGTTTCATTCATTAAAAATATCCCTGTGGGATTCACATTTGCAATGCGCCGTTATTAAAATAACCACATGCAGTGTGTATCGCGACTCAGAGCGCCGTATATGACGTGCATTATTTTATTTAGGACAAAGTAAATCTATAGGCTGAATATGATTTATTATCAGCATTTAGGTCTATTATTTTACATTTCAAAAGCCCCCTCTAGGAAAACGAAGCACAAAAACATAATTTAGAATGGTATAATGCAGATCTACACTGTGGTAATTATTTCAGGAAGCGAGCTGGCATTTCTTTGCGAGGGTGTGGCCATGGTTCATCCAGCTAACTGAATTTAACCCTGCTCCGGAGCAGGTTCAAGCTTTCTGATCTGTTACCATGGCGATTTAGAAAATCCAACGTCGGGGAACGGAAATGTCTGGCTTAAGTCAAGCTATGCTGAAAATTATCCGGCTAACTCAGTTAGCCAGGTACGGGGAATAGGGCCCTGGGGGTATGTATTCCCAGTGTCAGAAATATTGTGTCTGTTACTAGGCTTGAGTAAATTGTAATGAAAAAAAGGAGAATATAAATTATGTTTTTTTTGCATCTGTGCCGGTGAATAACACTATATGTTACAATTGTGTGCGAACCGAGCTTGCTCACTGAGCTCATTCACCACCTTATTGAGATCAAGTGTACAAAAAATCTAAGCAAATGGGGCAGCTGAGTGGCGCAGTGGGCAAGGCGCTTGCCACTAACGCAGGAGATGCTGGTATCTAGCCCAGCTCTCGGCATTGCTACCGGCTTGGCCAGTCGTCATACTAACACAATTGGCAGTGTTAGAGGGTGGGAAAGCCGGTGGGTGGGGATTGGACATTGTGGACAGTGACTCCTACAGGTCGGTTGGTGCGCCTGTACAGCAGAATCAGGAAGTATACAAAAATATACACTTTGACTGCTGTTTTATTTTTTTTTTTTTTTATTGATCTTTTTCCCCCTCCATTTTCCTCCGATTTTTCTCCCATCCCAATGTTAGTCGTATGCCAATTCCCAGTCCCCTTCCTGGTCGCTGCGCACTTACCCCCCACAGTCAGATCATCTGGGAGAGTGGAGGCTATCACATGCTTCCTCCGACACACGTCCAGCCAATCAACCGCTTCTTTTCACCTGGCAGCGCGGATCCTCCCCGAGAGGGCGTAGCGTGTGGAAGGATCACACTATCCCACTCAGGTCCTATCCGCGCTTAGCAGGCGCCCCGACCGAACTGTAGGAGTCGCTGTTTACAACGACCCGGACCCACCCCGCCAGCTTCTCCCACCCTCTAATACAGCCAATTGTATTAGTGTGAACGGCCAGCCAAGCTGGTGACAACCCCAGGGTTGGTGACAAACGCAATCTCCGCTACGCCACCTAACCGCCATTGACTGCTGCTTTGATAGGGTTATGGACTTTACTCTTGGCAAATAAAAAAATTAAAATAAAAACATTAAAACTTCTTAACATCCAAGGGCCCACATGAGGACGATTCGCGACACGCCACTTTGCTGACCTCTAGCGGCTCGGGTGTGCAATTCTTTTAATACAATATATAAATAGAATTATAGCCCTATTTGTTGCCTGTCAATTGCCCTTTCAGGTGACAGAATCCGTTCAGTGGTTCGAGTTACATGCCGATATGTGAGGCGTGCGCCAAAGTACACATTACCACCCCCGGCCTCCCGGGGCTCTAGCTCCGTCAATCATTTGGCGATCTTGAAAATTTTATATTATATTTATTATTATTTATATATTATTATTAACACTTTCAATGCCGACGAGATATCCCGTTTGTTCATGCCGACCGTTCATTGTCAACGACGATAGATCATTTGTTTTTTTTATTAGCGATTTGAATTCATATTTCATCAATCTAGTCTCACGTTAGTGCTGCAAACTCTCTCTGAGCTCCATTGGGAAAATACCACCCCCTATCGTCTCCCTGTGGTGTGGTACTGCACCCCTTTGGAATGGATCGCATGAAAACACATGGGGGGGGGGGGGGGAATCAAGCTTCCTCATTTTACTTCTCAGACAAGTCACCCGAGAGGATCCAAGTCATTGCCGAGCCCCAAAACAGCGTGAGATACATATTTCCAGTACCCAGCATTGGATCAATAAACGCGATCGATATTTGGAATGGCGATCAGGAATTGGAATAATCTTTTTGGAGAACATCTGATCTGAGGTAAGGAATCTATTTTACCAGTCTTAGGATCAGGGCCGGACTGGGGAAATAATTCATACCGGGAGATATAGCGCAAAATATAGCCCCAGTCAGGCCACTTTTTAAGCGGGGGGTCTGGGGGTCCCCCACCAGGATTTTTTTTGTTACAAAGACTTAATTTCCTGCATTCTGGTGAATTTTAGTGCATGTGAATCACAAACTAATGAGCCAACAATTGCTTAGTACAATGTACTGTTATGAACCTCAAATAAAACTGTTGTGGCACTAGCAATGCTACTCTCTCCACCTTCAAAAAGAAAAAAGCAAGAGCACAACATATTTGTCTATTTATTATTATAATACAGTTAACCACTCTCTCCACCTATTCAAACAGAGCAAGAGCACAATACCATATTCACTTTACTGATGCACTACCCATCAATAGTTAAAATAGCCCTTACACAAACATTAAATAACAGACCTTTCATTATTACAAAACTACCTGGCTCACTGCCTGGCTGTTACAGTATTCTGCAGAGTGCCATCTGCCATTCCATTCGCCGCCTCCACTGTCAATCAGTTGTATCGCCTGGTCCCGCCTCCACCAATCACAAGCGGCAGCACGGCTCCATTGTGTGTGTGTGATCCGAGGGAGAGAGTCAGATAGTTCTCCAACTCTGTCGCAGACAGTGAAATCCTGGTTGTTCCCCACCCACCTAGGTTATCTAACTATCGCGCCGCGCCGCCGCCACAACTAGAAACAATGGCCTGGCAAAAAAATTAAAAATTATAAAAAAAAAAAAATTATACTTTTTTTTTTTTTTTTTTTTTTTTTTAATCTGTGCAGGCCAGGCCACCGGGAAAACTCCCGGTGCTCCCGATGGCCAGTCCGGGCCTGCTTAGGATAATCAGAGCCTTTTTCACAGAGATATCAGCGTGTGCCCTATGTGTGTGTGTGTGTGCGATCAGGAAATAAGAGATTCGATTTTTCAGCTCGCTTCTCTAGCGTGCATAAGTACACATATACTATCAATAATCTAGCGTTTATCTGAAAACTATTCATAAATAGGCCGAAAATGACAGTTTTTTTGTGTATTCCAGAATATTCCAGTAAAGGGCGATTTTCACAGAATCTTTATATTTTCCTGAAACTTAAAAAAAAACGAACGTTTTTAAAAACGGAAATTAACCGATTAAAAAACAATCCGTTTCGACAATGTTGACTGCAAACAAGTCATTGATAAGCGACGGCCAGATTAGACACATCATTTAGTTTATGCGTTTGCAAATATGAGAGCTATCATTGAAGTGGGTGGTGGCAAGGAAGCACTAAATCGTGCACCGAGCTCCGGCATTGAAAGTGTTAATATTATATATATATATATTTCTTTTTTATATAGTCGACTAACAGCACATTTCGGCCAATCATAGTCGACTATCCAAATCCTTAGTCGGGGACAGCCCTACTTTCAAGTATACAAACCTAATAAGCCAAGTACTTTACACCCCTGTGTTTATCTTATATGAGTTATATATATATAGCTACACTATGAAAAACACATAAAACACACTAAGGTTGACATTTATCATTTCAACCAGTGCCCTATAAATATTTAAAATAATATGTTTGAGGTTTCCCTCATTTACAGAAATGATCATACAAATACATAACAGTACACAATAAAGCAGCAATATTCACAGACATCTGCTAAAAGTTTCAGGTAGTTACAACGGTCAGAAATCATACGGCTAAACATTCCAAGAGTTAGAGCAGTCATAGGAAAAAGCTGATTTCCCTAGATCAGAACATATTTGAGAGACCCTAAGAACCATCCAGTCATTAGATCGATTCGATTAGATTCCAATATTCCATTCCAACAGTGACAAGATATAAAAGGTTGCTTACCAATAAGGGCTTTAAAAATAAACAAATACCAGTGTTTGTTGTGCCTTTCTGCAAGAGAAGGCTGACACACCCCGTCATGAGCACCAATCAACACTGTTGATTTCATTTGTCATGAGGTTAGGATGTCATCGTGGAGAGAGCTGCTGCCATACGGCTGGCTTGTTACGGACTAAACAGTGTTGATTAGGAGGGTACATTTCTCAAGCTAAAACGGTCTCACATAATATGGGGAATATTAACATTATGTATAATATGACCACATCCAATAATAAACTATTTACGTATTTGCAACACATGGTTATTTATCCAGAAACACAACCCGCATGTCATCAAGTAGGTCTATAAAGTCTGAAGCTGCTCCATAGACAATTCATTGTGAAGATTGTAGATGCCCCGGAGCACCCAGGGGAATGTTCTGAGTTCATACGTACAGTACATTTTCTGTTTCAGAACCGAGAACATACTATAGAAGAAAGCTAATTTGGATATACACTTTCTTTTAAAGATGCTGTGGGTCCACAAATCTCACATGCCTAGTCAATGGAGCAGCGTCAGACTGGATGACATCACATGTTTGAATCTTACTTTCTGGTTTTTGGGAGAGAGTAGCTCATGGTCACAAATATCAATTGAGTCTTGGCTTGGCCATGGAAATAACATTAGCATTAGGAGTGTTGTTCCCCTTTAAGCACCTTGTGGTTGGTGCAGAGGTGAACGTTTTATGATGGGTTTGATATTGCTTAAAAAATTAAGTCTCTTGCAATTCACCAGTCACGCTGATGTCATTTAAAACCTTGTGGAAATAAATTAACTTGGGAGCTAAATAGTTTCAGTACATGCAAGTCAACTAGATAGATCTGGTCACAGATGTTGAGATTTTGTCGTGTGATGTCACATTTTCCATGTCGAGCCAATTAACACATTCATTCCAACCATCTATTCTGGTCTTATGTGCACACGAGACAAGGGTTGAACAATTACACATTTATCATAATGTGACCAAGTGAAATATCCAAATCTCAAAGTGACAATGCAAGTCTCAAACTACCATTCTAAATTAAGTGTTGTGGTGTAGCGCATCAGCTGACTAATGGATGGGCTTTTATCCCCTTCCATGGGGTTGCAGGGTAGAATTTCAGGAGGGCAGGGGCTTCTTTCCAACTGCTCTGTTAAACTTAACGATTCCTGGTTTGTGCTTTCATTAGCCTCGAGTTCAGAAGACTCATTTTCAGTACCATACGTCTCTCCCTCCTCTTCACTGGGGATGGACACACTCGTTTTACACAGACACGGGGAAGCCAGAGGGTCCATCTCTTCTTCAGTTTCCATATCCAAACCCCTTTTCGGTTTGGCCTCTTTTTGTTTGGAGGGGATCATTTCAGACTCCATTTTTGGCCTCTTCTTTGGACTAAGTGTGTGAGAGGGGGTGTTGAACACAAGATTGTCACTTTGCTGACAGCTTTCAGAGAGATTGCCATGACAGTAAACATCAACATTGTTGGCTAGCCAACTGGCTGAGGCAATGTACGGAAGAGATTCAGAAAGGGAAAACCGGCGACTCAACCTTCTCTCTTTACCCGCTTTCACAGTTAGACTGCCATTTTGGGTTGACGGTATACCACCATCTTGGGCATCTCTATTAACTTCTTCAGTGATTAAATCTGACTCTAAGATACCATGCTGCATCAGCCACTCTTTAGAATGGATGTGGGGGGGCAATGACTGCATGGACCAAACAGACTCATTCATTGTTCTCTTTATCTGGACATCATATAGGACTTTAGCTGGGGAGCTACATCATGCATGGTCTCTTCATGTAGAAAAGACTCACTCATCTAGTTCATTGTCAGGAACTCTGTTCTCTTGAGAAACTGCAAGACTGCCATTGTGTGTGAATAGGCGGCCATTATGGCCATCTTCCAAAACTTCTCCAAGAGGCTCCAAGATGCCATTCTTTATCAACTACTCTTTGGAACAGATGTAGTGGGCCAGCGACTCTACGGACCACACAGAATCGTTCATTTTTCTCTTGATGTAGTCAGAGGATGCGTGAATGGGGAACATCGATTGTAGTTTCTTCACACGGAAGAGACTCATCCTCATCCAATTCATTGTTAGAAACGCTGTCTTCTTGAGGAACAGTCAGAACTGCATTTTGGGTCAACAGGCTGTCATCTTGGGCACTTTCTGTTTTATCAATGATTACCTCAGACTTTAACCTGTTCCACCCCCCAGGGTCGGTACCGATCTAATATTTCAAATTGCATTGGTCCGGATGGGAGAATTGAGTACTGTATCTACAGAACCTTCGGTTTTATCATCTTCCCTTTATTAATTTCCCTAGATTTCTTGTACACATGATCTCAAGAGGGTACTGAACGAGGTCAGTGGCAGTTTTTTAAGTTGTCATTATTATCATGGTGTTATTCACTGTCAAAGATGCAAAGAAAAATCATAATTCATATTCTCCTTTGTTTCATCACAATTTAAGCAAGCCTAGTAATAGACACAATATTTCTGACACTGTGGATACATTCCCTGAGGTCCATAGATGTACCTAGATACCAAGAATATGCAAATAGCCCTTGTAGAAGTGGAGCAATATTCCATTTACCTAGGTTTATATTTTATGCGGATTTTCACATTGTGTGGAACAGGATGCCATTATTTATCAACCACTCTTTAGAAGGGGTATGGGGTGCCATTGTCTCCACGGACCATATAGATGCATTCATTTTTCTCTTTAACTTAACGCAATCTAAGGAGATGTTATGGAGATCCATGTCAAGTGTCGTCTTCATGTGCAAAAGACTCATGCTTATCTAGTTCCTTGTCGGGAACTCGGTCATCTCAACAAACCATGTCTCCTTGAGGAATGCCATCACTCTCGTCTTCTGGTTCATTCTGAGGAACTCTCTGGGAAGGATCCAGCAGGTCATTCTTCATCATCCACTCCCTGGAGGGGACATGAGGTGCGATCAAATCGACCATCCACACAGACTCATTCACTCCTCTGGAGTCTGGACTCGGACCACAACTTGCGAAGGTTAAAGGGGAGTTTAAGTATTTTGTACTCACACTCCTTGGAGCTGAAATCATCCCTGTGATTAATAGAAACATTATGATATTCATCGCACAACTCATTGCTGCCCTTCTCAGTCAAGATTTGATTAGTGGTCTTCTCATGCTCAGCAAGGGTTTCTTCATATGATTGCTCAATGGTTGGGGGAAGTTAACAGTCTGCCCTTTCGTACATCAGCACGTGTGACGAAACCCCTCTCCCACCCATCAGGATATCAGGAAAGGAGACACGCCTTTCTTTAGTGATCATTACATCCCCTTGGCCAGGGGAGCTACACACAGGAACCATACCACCTGTGGAACACACTGACCATGAGTCGTTGTGACCCTGACTCCCCCGCTTACAAGAAGCACCATTTTCCTGACCAAAGCCGACTTTATGCCTCTTCTGTAATTTGCTATGTGATTGAACAGCCTTTGGTCTTAGTGTATTCCTTCTCTGGCCCCTTCCTGAAACCAGGACATTTGTTTTCGATCCATTGCTTGGCGAGGTATAGTCGCTCTCTTCCTCTGGGCCGCCCTGTCTCTCTGTACTGGAACATGGGGAGGAGAGGACAGAGGAGTTTGTGCCGCGGCCAGAATCGAAACCCGCCAGTGGGCTCAGAGGTTCAGTCAGTGGTTCAGTTTGGACCTCCGAGTTAACCGAGTTTGCAGCAGGATACTGGGGGTGAAGTACTCGTCTATAGGCAACCGGTTGGAGATGGGGCTGAGGGAACATGTAGCCCGGAGGCTCCATGTAAGGGAATGGGACCATACCGTAACCTGGAAAGGCAGCAAAAATAGAAGGGACGTGGACGTTAGTATAGATGTATCAAAGTTTTTAAAAACATGCATATGAGAGAAGGAGAATAAATTAGGATACAAATTAGGGGACAGAAAGAGAAGAGGAAGAATCCAAATGCAAACTGACAAGAAATATTACTCACCCACTGAAGGGATTATAAGGGAAGGGCATGGGCCACTGGCATTGGAGGAAAGGAGGGAGAGGCATAGGGGCGGGCTGGATGTAGAAGTAAGGTCTGTGCTGGGGAGGGATGTGATGGTAGGATATTCCTGGGTCATGAGAAGAGGTCTGGGGGCCAGGGCCACCCTTTTGGCCAGGGTTTAGGGGCACAGGTCCAGCCCTAGAATTGGGTTGAGGAGTAGGGCCAGGAGGATTAGGGTTCCCGCTCGTTGGTCGTGGATGAGACTGTCGAGGTCCACTCATACACCTCGTCGTTGCCATAATGAGGCTTAGAGAAGGAAGGAGTTAAATCTGTTGTAATAAGGAGGAGTCATTAAAATAGATAGTCCAAACTGCAGTTGGTTAATTTATATCTGTAGTCCAGTTATACATACAAGTATAGTGAAGCAAGGAGTTTGTTGCCGTGAACACCAAGGATGACAATACACTGGGCAACTTTTTGGGTAACATGATAGAGCAACGTGCTTGTCATTAGGGAAGTGTGATCAAGTGAGACAAAGGGGGGAAATATACAATAGACTACAGTGTTTCCCACAGGATTTTGAGAGACTGGGCATTTCTTTTATTTTGAATTTTTTAAGTTTTAAAGTTAAATGCATCAATCTGGTGCACTTTGAGAGCAAAATAAAGAGGCTAGATCTATGATAAACGTTGTGCTCAAAACAAAATCTAGAGCATACATTTGAGCCATCAAAGAAATTAAGCAAAAGTAGTTACCACCGTGTCGTCTGCGAACTTCACTATGGAGTTGGAGCTGAACTTGGCCACACAGTCGTGTGTGTATAGTGAGTACAGCAGGGGGCTCAGAACACAGCCCTGGGGGGACCCGATGCTCAGGGTGATGGTGTTGGAGGTCTGACCCCCCACCCTGACCGCCTGGGGTCTTTCACTCAGAAAGTCCAGTACCCAGGCGCTCAGAGCGGAGCTCAGACCCAGCTCGATCAGCTTACAATATCACAATAACGTGTGAGTGATGATACAATTCAACAATCCTCAGATTCCTCGTAATTCATAATCCACAAAGACCACAATCCACGCATAGACACTTCAATTTTATGCTTGAATGAAACACAATCCAGGCGCTCTGTTAAGCAAATCTACAGCGGAGAATATGAAACTAATCGGAGCCAAACGGTTTCATTCATTAAAAATATCCCTGCGGGATTCACATTTGCAATGCGCCGTTATTAAAATAACCACATGCAGTGTGTATCGCGACTCAGAGCGCCGTATATGACGTGCATTATTTTATTTAGGACAAAGTAAATCTATAGGCTGAATATGATTTATTATCAGCATTTAGGTCTATTATTTTACATTTCAAAAGCCCCCTCTAGGAAAACGAAGCACAAAAACATAATTTAGAATGGTATAATGCAGATCTACACTGTGGTAATTATTTCAGGAAGCGAGCTGGCATTTCTTTGCGAGGGTGTGGCCATGGTTCATCCAGCTAACTGAATTTAACCCTGCTCCGGAGCAGGTTCAAGCTTTCTGATCTGTTACCATGGCGATTTAGAAAATCCAACGTCGGGGAACGGAAATGTCTGGCTTAAGTCAAGCTATGCTGAAAATTATCCGGCTAACTCAGTTAGCCAGGTACGGGGAATAGGGCCCTGGGGGTATGTATTCCCAGTGTCAGAAATATTGTGTCTGTTACTAGGCTTGAGTAAATTGTAATGAAAAAAAGGAGAATATAAATGATGTTTTTTTTGCATCTGTGCCGGTGAATAACACTATATGTTACAATTGTGTGCGAACCGAGCTTGCTCACTGAGCTCATTCACCACCTTATTGAGATCAAGTGTACAAAAAATCTAAGCAAATGGGGCAGCTGAGTGGCGCAGTGGGCAAGGCGCTTGCCACTAACGCAGGAGATGCTGGTATCTAGCCCAGCTCTCGGCATTGCTACCGGCTTGGCCAGTCGTCATACTAACACAATTGGCAGTGTTAGAGGGTGGGAAAGCCGGTGGGTGGGGATTGGACATTGTGGACAGTGACTCCTACAGGTCGGTTGGTGCGCCTGTACAGCAGAATCAGGAAGTATACAAAAATATACACTTTGACTGCTGTTTTATTTTTATTTTTTTTTATTGATCTTTTTCCCCCTCCATTTTCCTCCGATTTTTCTCCCATCCCAATGTTAGTCGTATGTCAATTCCCAGTCCCCTTCCTGGTCGCTGCGCACTTACCCCCCACAGTCAGATCATCTGGGAGAGTGGAGGCTATCACATGCTTCCTCCGACACACGTCCAGCCAATCAACCGCTTCTTT
Organism: Notolepis coatsorum; assembly: GCF_963971535.1. NCBI lineage: Eukaryota > Metazoa > Chordata > Actinopteri > Aulopiformes > Paralepididae > Notolepis > Notolepis coatsorum. The sequence goes on from NC_140174.1 coordinate 68,598,097, forward strand.
TCACCTGGCAGCGCGGATCCTCCCCGAGAGGGCGTAGCGTGTGGAAGGATCACACTATCCCACTCAGGTCCTATCCGCGCTTAGCAGGCGCCCCGACCGAACTGTAGGAGTCGCTGTTTACAACGACCCGGACCCACCCCGCCAGCTTCTCCCACCCTCTAATACAGCCAATTGTATTAGTGTGAACGGCCAGCCAAGCTGGTGACAACCCCAGGGTTGGTGACAAACGCAATCTCCGCTACGCCACCTAACCGCCATTGACTGCTGTTTTGATAGGGTTATGGACTTTACTCTTGGCAAATAAAAAAATTAAAATAAAAACATTAAAACTTCTTAACATCCAAGGGCCCACATGAGGACGATTCGCGACACGCCACTTTGCTGACCTCTAGCGGCTCGGGTGTGCAATTCTTTTAATACAATATATAAATAGAATTATAGCCCTATTTGTTGCCTGTCAATTGCCCTTTCAGGTGACAGAATCCGTTCAGTGGTTCGAGTTACATGCCGATATGTGAGGCGTGCGCCAAAGTACACATTACCACCCCCGGCCTCCCGGGGCTCTAGCTCCGTCAATCATTTGGCGATCTTGAAAATGTTATATTATATTTATTATTATTTATATATTATTATTAACACTTTCAATGCCGACGAGATATCCCGTTTGTTCATGCTGACCGTTCATTGCCAACGACGATAGATCATTTGTTTTTTTTATTAGCGATTTGAATTCATATTTCATCAATCTAGTCTCACGTTAGTGCTGCAAACTCTCTCTGAGCTCCATTGGGAAAATACCACCCCCTATCGTCTCCCTGTGGTGTGGTACTGCACCCCTTTGGAATGGATTGCATGAAAACACATGGGGGGGGGGGGGGGGGAATCAAGCTTCCTCATTTTACTTCTCAGACAAGTCACCCGAGAGGATCCAAGTCATTGCCGAGCCCCAAAACAGCGTGAGATACATATTTCCAGTACCCAGCATTGGATCAATAAACGCGATCGATATTTGGAATGGCGATCAGGAATTGGAATAATCTTTTTGGAGAACATCTGATCTGAGGTAAGGAATCTATTTTACCAGTCTTAGGATCAGGGCCGGACTGGGGAAATATTCATACCGGGAGATATAGCGCAAAATATAGCCCCAGTCAGGCCACTTTTTAAGCGGGGGGTCTGGGGGTCCCCCACCAGGATTTTTTTTGTTACAAAGACTTAATTTCCTGCATTCTGGTGAATTTTAGTGCATGTGAATCACAAACTAATGAGCCAACAATTGCTTAGTACAATGTACTGTTATGAACCTCAAATAAAACTGTTGTGGCACTAGCAATGCTACTCTCTCCACCTTCAAAAAGAAAAAAGCAAGAGCACAACATATTTGTCTATTTATTATTATAATACAGTTAACCACTCTCTCCACCTATTCAAACAGAGCAAGAGCACAATACCATATTCACTTTACTGATGCACTACCCATCAATAGTTAAAATAGCCCTTACACAAACATTAAATAACAGACCTTTCATTATTACAAAACTACCTGGCTCACTGCCTGGCTGTTACAGTATTCTGCAGAGTGCCATCTGCCATTCCATTCGCCGCCTCCACTGTCAATCAGTTGTATCGCCTGGTCCCGCCTCCACCAATCACAAGCGGCAGCACGGCTCCATTGTGTGTGTGTGATCCGAGGGAGAGAGTCAGATAGTTCTCCAACTCTGTCGCAGACAGTGAAATCCTGGTTGTTCCCCACCCACCTAGGTTATCTAACTATCGCGCCGCGCCGCCGCCACAACTAGAAACAATGGCCTGGCAAAAAAATTAAAAATTATAAAAAAAAAATAATTATATATATTTTTTTTTTTAATCTGTGCAGGCCAGGCCACCGGGAAAACTCCCGGTGCTCCCGATGGCCAGTCCGGGCCTGCTTAGGATAATCAGAGCCTTTTTCACAGAGATATCAGCGTGTGCCCTATGTGTGTGTGTGTGTGCGATCAGGAAATAAGAGATTCGATTTTTCAGCTCGCTTCTCTAGCGTGCATAAGTACACATATACTATCAATAATCTAGCGTTTATCTGAAAACTATTCATAAATAGGCCGAAAATGACAGTTTTTTTGTGTATTCCAGAATATTCCAGTAAAGGGCGATTTTCACAGAATCTTTATATTTTCCTGAAACTTAAAAAAAAACGAACGTTTTTAAAAACGGAAATTAACCGATTAAAAAACAATCCGTTTCGACAATGTTGACTGCAAACAAGTCATTGATAAGCGACGGCCAGATTAGACACATCATTTAGTTTATGCGTTTGCAAATATGAGAGCTATCATTGAAGTGGGTGGTGGCAAGGAAGCACTAAATCGTGCACCGAGCTCCGGCATTGAAAGTGTTAATATTATATATATATATATTTCTTTTTTATATAGTCGACTAACAGCACATTTCGGCCAATCATAGTCGACTATCCAAATCCTTAGTCGGGGACAGCCCTACTTTCAAGTATACAAACCTAATAAGCCAAGTACTTTACACCCCTGTGTTTATCTTATATGAGTTATATATATATAGCTACACTATGAAAAACACATAAAACACACTAAGGTTGACATTTATCATTTCAACCAGTGCCCTATAAATATTTAAAATAATATGTTTGAGGTTTCCCTCATTTACAGAAATGATCATACAAATACATAACAGTACACAATAAAGCAGCAATATTCACAGACATCTGCTAAAAGTTTCAGGTAGTTACAACGGTCAGAAATCATACGGCTAAACATTCCAAGAGTTAGAGCAGTCATAGGAAAAAGCTGATTTCCCTAGATCAGAACATATTTGAGAGACCCTAAGAACCATCCAGTCATTAGATCGATTCGATTAGATTCCAATATTCCATTCCAACAGTGACAAGATATAAAAGGTTGCTTACCAATAAGGGCTTTAAAAATAAACAAATACCAGTGTTTGTTGTGCCTTTCTGCAAGAGAAGGCTGACACACCCCGTCATGAGCACCAATCAACACTGTTGATTTCATTTGTCATGAGGTTAGGATGTCATCGTGGAGAGAGCTGCTGCCATACGGCTGGCTTGTTACGGACTAAACAGTGTTGATTAGGAGGGTACATTTCTCAAGCTAAAACGGTCTCACATAATATGGGGAATATTAACATTATGTATAATATGACCACATCCAATAATAAACTATTTACGTATTTGCAACACATGGTTATTTATCCAGAAACACAACCCGCATGTCATCAAGTAGGTCTATAAAGTCTGAAGCTGCTCCATAGACAATTCATTGTGAAGATTGTAGATGCCCCGGAGCACCCAGGGGAATGTTCTGAGTTCATACGTACAGTACATTTTCTGTTTCAGAACCGAGAACATACTATAGAAGAAAGCTAATTTGGATATACACTTTCTTTTAAAGATGCTGTGGGTCCACAAATCTCACATGCCTAGTCAATGGAGCAGCGTCAGACTGGATGACATCACATGTTTGAATCTTACTTTCTGGTTTTTGGGAGAGAGTAGCTCATGGTCACAAATATCAATTGAGTCTTGGCTTGGCCATGGAAATAACATTAGCATTAGGAGTGTTGTTCCCCTTTAAGCACCTTGTGGTTGGTGCAGAGGTGAACGTTTTATGATGGGTTTGATATTGCTTAAAAAATTAAGTCTCTTGCAATTCACCAGTCACGCTGATGTCATTTAAAACCTTGTGGAAATAAATTAACTTGGGAGCTAAATAGTTTCAGTACATGCAAGTCAACTAGATAGATCTGGTCACAGATGTTGAGATTTTGTCGTGTGATGTCACATTTTCCATGTCGAGCCAATTAACACATTCATTCCAACCATCTATTCTGGTCTTATGTGCACACGAGACAAGGGTTGAACAATTACACATTTATCATAATGTGACCAAGTGAAATATCCAAATCTCAAAGTGACAATGCAAGTCTCAAACTACCATTCTAAATTAAGTGTTGTGGTGTAGCGCATCAGCTGACTAATGGATGGGCTTTTATCCCCTTCCATGGGGTTGCAGGGTAGAATTTCAGGAGGGCAGGGGCTTCTTTCCAACTGCTCTGTTAAACTTAACGATTCCTGGTTTGTGCTTTCATTAGCCTCGAGTTCAGAAGACTCATTTTCAGTACCATACGTCTCTCCCTCCTCTTCACTGGGGATGGACACACTCGTTTTACACAGACACGGGGAAGCCAGAGGGTCCATCTCTTCTTCAGTTTCCATATCCAAACCCCTTTTCGGTTTGGCCTCTTTTTGTTTGGAGGGGATCATTTCAGACTCCATTTTTGGCCTCTTCTTTGGACTAAGTGTGTGAGAGGGGGTGTTGAACACAAGATTGTCACTTTGCTGACAGCTTTCAGAGAGATTGCCATGACAGTAAACATCAACATTGTTGGCTAGCCAACTGGCTGAGGCAATGTACGGAAGAGATTCAGAAAGGGAAAACCGGCGACTCAACCTTCTCTCTTTACCCGCTTTCACAGTTAGACTGCCATTTTGGGTTGACGGTATACCACCATCTTGGGCATCTCTATTAACTTCTTCAGTGATTAAATCTGACTCTAAGATACCATGCTGCATCAGCCACTCTTTAGAATGGATGTGGGGGGGCAATGACTGCATGGACCAAACAGACTCATTCATTGTTCTCTTTATCTGGACATCATATAGGACTTTAGCTGGGGAGCTACATCATGCATGGTCTCTTCATGTAGAAAAGACTCACTCATCTAGTTCATTGTCAGGAACTCTGTTCTCTTGAGAAACTGCAAGACTGCCATTGTGTGTGAATAGGCGGCCATTATGGCCATCTTCCAAAACTTCTCCAAGAGGCTCCAAGATGCCATTCTTTATCAACTACTCTTTGGAACAGATGTAGTGGGCCAGCGACTCTACGGACCACACAGAATCGTTCATTTTTCTCTTGATGTAGTCAGAGGATGCGTGAATGGGGAACATCGATTGTAGTTTCTTCACACGGAAGAGACTCATCCTCATCCAATTCATTGTTAGAAACGCTGTCTTCTTGAGGAACAGTCAGAACTGCATTTTGGGTCAACAGGCTGTCATCTTGGGCACTTTCTGTTTTATCAATGATTACCTCAGACTTTAACCTGTTCCACCCCCCAGGGTCGGTACCGATCTAATATTTCAAATTGCATTGGTCCGGATGGGAGAATTGAGTACTGTATCTACAGAACCTTCGGTTTTATCATCTTCCCTTTATTAATTTCCCTAGATTTCTTGTACACATGATCTCAAGAGGGTACTGAACGAGGTCAGTGGCAGTTTTTTAAGTTGTCATTATTATCATGGTGTTATTCACTGTCAAAGATGCAAAGAAAAATCATAATTCATATTCTCCTTTGTTTCATCACAATTTAAGCAAGCCTAGTAATAGACACAATATTTCTGACACTGTGGATACATTCCCTGAGGTCCATAGATGTACCTAGATACCAAGAATATGCAAATAGCCCTTGTAGAAGTGGAGCAATATTCCATTTACCTAGGTTTATATTTTATGCGGATTTTCACATTGTGTGGAACAGGATGCCATTATTTATCAACCACTCTTTAGAAGGGGTATGGGGTGCCATTGTCTCCACGGACCATATAGATGCATTCATTTTTCTCTTTAACTTAACGCAATCTAAGGAGATGTTATGGAGATCCATGTCAAGTGTCGTCTTCATGTGCAAAAGACTCATGCTTATCTAGTTCCTTGTCGGGAACTCGGTCATCTCAACAAACCATGTCTCCTTGAGGAATGCCATCACTCTCGTCTTCTGGTTCATTCTGAGGAACTCTCTGGGAAGGATCCAGCAGGTCATTCTTCATCATCCACTCCCTGGAGGGGACATGAGGTGCGATCAAATCGACCATCCACACAGACTCATTCACTCCTCTGGAGTCTGGACTCGGACCACAACTTGCGAAGGTTAAAGGGGAGTTTAAGTATTTTGTACTCACACTCCTTGGAGCTGAAATCATCCCTGTGATTAATAGAAACATTATGATATTCATCGCACAACTCATTGCTGCCCTTCTCAGTCAAGATTTGATTAGTGGTCTTCTCATGCTCAGCAAGGGTTTCTTCATATGATTGCTCAATGGTTGGGGGAAGTTAACAGTCTGCCCTTTCGTACATCAGCACGTGTGACGAAACCCCTCTCCCACCCATCAGGATATCAGGAAAGGAGACACGCCTTTCTTTAGTGATCATTACATCCCCTTGGCCAGGGGAGCTACACACAGGAACCATACCACCTGTGGAACACACTGACCATGAGTCGTTGTGACCCTGACTCCCCCGCTTACAAGAAGCACCATTTTCCTGACCAAAGCCGACTTTATGCCTCTTCTGTAATTTGCTATGTGATTGAACAGCCTTTGGTCTTAGTGTATTCCTTCTCTGGCCCCTTCCTGAAACCAGGACATTTGTTTTCGATCCATTGCTTGGCGAGGTATAGTCGCTCTCTTCCTCTGGGCCGCCCTGTCTCTCTGTACTGGAACATGGGGAGGAGAGGACAGAGGAGTTTGTGCCGCGGCCAGAATCGAAACCCGCCAGTGGGCTCAGAGGTTCAGTCAGTGGTTCAGTTTGGACCTCCGAGTTAACCGAGTTTGCAGCAGGATACTGGGGGTGAAGTACTCGTCTATAGGCAACCGGTTGGAGATGGGGCTGAGGGAACATGTAGCCCGGAGGCTCCATGTAAGGGAATGGGACCATACCGTAACCTGGAAAGGCAGCAAAAATAGAAGGGACGTGGACGTTAGTATAGATGTATCAAAGTTTTTAAAAACATGCATATGAGAGAAGGAGAATAAATTAGGATACAAATTAGGGGACAGAAAGAGAAGAGGAAGAATCCAAATGCAAACTGACAAGAAATATTACTCACCCACTGAAGGGATTATAAGGGAAGGGCATGGGCCACTGGCATTGGAGGAAAGGAGGGAGAGGCATAGGGGCGGGCTGGATGTAGAAGTAAGGTCTGTGCTGGGGAGGGATGTGATGGTAGGATATTCCTGGGTCATGAGAAGAGGTCTGGGGGCCAGGGCCACCCTTTTGGCCAGGGTTTAGGGGCACAGGTCCAGCCCTAGAATTGGGTTGAGGAGTAGGGCCAGGAGGATTAGGGTTCCCGCTCGTTGGTCGTGGATGAGACTGTCGAGGTCCACTCATACACCTCGTCGTTGCCATAATGAGGCTTAGAGAAGGAAGGAGTTAAATCTGTTGTAATAAGGAGGAGTCATTAAAATAGATAGTCCAAACTGCAGTTGGTTAATTTATATCTGTAGTCCAGTTATACATACAAGTATAGTGAAGCAAGGAGTTTGTTGCCGTGAACACCAAGGATGACAATACACTGGGCAACTTTTTGGGTAACATGATAGAGCAACGTGCTTGTCATTAGGGAAGTGTGATCAAGTGAGACAAAGGGGGGAAATATACAATAGACTACAGTGTTTCCCACAGGATTTTGAGAGACTGGGCATTTCTTTTATTTTGAATTTTTTAAGTTTTAAAGTTAAATGCATCAATCTGGTGCACTTTGAGAGCAAAATAAAGAGGCTAGATCTATGATAAACGTTGTGCTCAAAACACAAAATCTAGAGCATACATTTGAGCCATCAAAGAAATTAAGCAAAAGTAGTTACCTGTGTTGAAGTTTTTTTTTTTCTTTTTTTTTTTTTACGACTACTACCAATACTACTGACTGATACATCCCTATTGGCAAACTTTATATTTAAAAAAAAAATATATATATATATATATATTCTTTTTTAAATTATTATTATTATTATTTTTTTTTTTCTTTTTTTTTTTTTATTATTGCAAAACAAAACTTATTAAAAGTCAGTACTCAACACACAATGTATAATGAAACTTTCAGTAAAGGTGGTTAAAATATATGCAAGTACAGAAACAGGATAAAACAAAAATAGTCAATAATAACATTTTAACCGTATACAGTGTATATCCAGCGAAGTTACAATTATATAAATGTTAGTATATAATATACCCCTAATACCTATTTTCTAAAACCCTACACACATATGCTCCAGCTCAAACCCCCCCCTCCCGGACCCCCTCTTGGATAGTACCTCCATTATCCCTCACTCCTAACCAGACACCACCATTATAGGCTAGCTTTAATTCTCTCCACCACTTCTAACCACATTGACATTTTGGATTCATTGAGCCCCAGAATTCTTGCTGTAGATATTTCTTGATATATCACATCGAGATATGTAAGAAACCACACTTTCCGGCAAATTTTTTCCGGTTGAAACCAACGTGATGCGATCAGTTTTTTAGCTACTGTGATACCCGATAAAACCAATCTTTTTAGTTGTGGATTCACTGCAAACTCAAAAACATCATTCAATAGCAATACCGCGGGGTGTACAGGTATATTCCAAAATACGAGTATTGATAATTGTTGGGACACATCTTTCCAGAATGCCTTAACTGGTGGGCAGTCCCAATACATGTGCATAAATGTTCCTTCGTCCCCATTTGTACATTGGGAGCATTTGGAGTCTTGTATAAGCCCCATTTTGCACAGCCTTATAGGAGTCAAGTATGTCCTGTGAATATAGTTCAGATTGATTTGTTGATGATCCGGGTTCCTTGATGTAAGTCGGACATTTGCCCAGGCTCCTTGCCAATCAAAGTCATTTTCCAGGTCTGGTATATCCCTCCTCCAGACATTGTCTAGTTGAAGGGTTTCATACGAGGACGTTAGTAATTGATAATAAAAACCTGATACAAAACCTCCCAATGTATCTCTTTCATAGAAAAATTTGTGGTATCTGTGGTGTTCAATTGGTATGTGTAATGGAACACCGTGAGATCTCATACAAAGTCGTAACTGTATGTAAAAAAGCCATGTGGACTCGGTGAGGTTAAACTTTATGCATATTTCGACATAACTACAGAGGCCCTTGTTATTAAAAATATCCCCTAATGAGTGTATGCCTCTCTCTTCCCATATAGGGAATCTTATAGGTCGTTTTCCCATTAAGAGAGCATTGTTATTGAATATGGGAGTGTGATTATGCCATACTTGAGGGTTAGGAAATTTCCTTTGTGTTTCCCGCCATGTCCTGATTGCATGAGTAATTATTGGGCCAAATTCTCGCTCACAATGCTTGATTGAAAGTTTAGTGTATGCTATGTCTTTCAATCTCTGTGGGGCTACTATGTTTTCTTCTAATTTTCTCCAAGATACCAAAGCCTCGGGGTCAAACCATATCTTCTTCAATGGTCTTAATGTGAAGGCATTAAAATATTGTAAAAAATCTGGGACTGCCATGCCACCGTCTGCTTTATTTCTCTGTGCGGTGGATCTTTTTATGCGAGGTGGTTTGTTATTCCAAATAAATTTGTATGTGGAGGTTTGCAATCTTTTCCAGTAGCCCTCTGGAGGAGGTAACGGAAGCATTGAGCTGAAGAAATTGATTCTTGGTAATACATCCATCTTAACTATTGATACCCTTGCCTGTACTGAGTTTTTAAGTTTTGCCCACCTGTCCAGGTCGTCTTTGATTTTGTTCTGTATTTTTGTGTAATTGTGCTTCACCGTTTGTCTTATGGTGGGAAATATTTCCACACCCAAGCATCTGAAATGTTTGACCATGGGTATCGCACCTGGGAGGGTTGTCTCTTTTTTTGCACTGGTGTTAAGAGGAAGAAAAGCCGACTTAGGCCAATTTATTTTAAATCCCGATAAATCACCAAAGTTCTCTATCAACTTGAGTATAAGCGGCAATGTGTTGTTGGGGTTTTGCATGAATAATATTACGTCGTCCGCATATAAACTAATTTTATGATGTGTGCCCTTGATTACTATTGGTTCTATGTGTTGGGATTGTCTTATAAATTGTGCTAAAGGTTCTAATGATAGATCGAATAGTCCGGGACTAAGAGGGCAACCTTGTCTGGCTGAGCGTGATACCGGAAAGATATCGGAGATGAATGTGCCTGTTGTAATCCTGGCCGATGGGTCCTTGTATAGTACTTTAATCATATCAATGAAACCTTTTCCTAACCCCATCCTTTCCAATACTGCCCATAGAAACGACCATTCCAACCTGTCAAATGCTTTCATAGCATCCAGGGATAGTATCGCCTTAGGTGTGATGTCCTCTTTGTCTGTATCTAGTACGTGCAGTATTCGCCTTATGTTATCATTGATCAGGCGACCTTTTATGAAGCCTGTTTGGTCCGGATGAACTAAAGACGTCATATGCTTTTGCAATCTGATGGCTAATATCTTAGAGTACAGTTTGACATCGGTTCCGAGGAGGCTTAAAGGACGGTAACTACCGCACTCAGTGGGGTCTTTGTCTTTTTTGTGAAGAACTGAAATGAGTGCGGTATTTTGGTGTTCAATGAAGCTTCCCTCTTTGACTGAGTATAAGATCATATTTAGTAATAAGGGTCCAAATATGTCCCAGCAAGAAATGTACATTTCTGATGGGATACCGTCAATTCCCGGAGCTTTGCCGTTTTTCATTCCGGATATGGCCTTCTTGAGTTCTTCTAATGTGATCGGTACTTCTAACTGTTTAGCGTCTTCATCCGTAAGTTTAGGGAGAGTAATTTGATTAAGATATGTGTCTAATTTGTCTTGATCAAAGGTCGTTTCTGAGTTATATAAATCGGAGTAGAATTCTTTGAATGTATCGTTTATTATTTTGGGTTCTGTTACTAGAGCTTGTTGTTTCCTAATGGCAGTTATATCTGCAAATTTTGCATTAATTCTTAGTCGCATGGCTAATAGGTGACTAGGTTTAGAACCTTGGAAGTACTGCTGTTGTCTAGTGCTGCGTATTTGCAATTCCGATTTTTGTCTGTACATTGCTTTGATCTCTGTCTTTAGAATGTTAACTTGGTTATCTAGTCTAGTAGAGTTGTTGTATTTTAAAGAATTAAAAAGCGTTGAGTAAAGCGTTTCCATTTCAGACAGTTTTGTGTTTTGATTTTTGCGCAATATGGAGGTAAATCTATCCGAGAAATCCTTGATCATATTCTTTACCGACATCCATAATATTCTGGGATCTTGCACCGAGTTAGCATTATCTTGTAGGAATACTGTGAGAGCTTCTTTAATTTGTGTAATGAATTCCTTGTTGTTAAGCAGCATCGAATTAAAACGCCATCTTGGGGCCCGGGTAGATAGTGTACCAAATGTTGCTTTCAGGATTAAGTAGGAGTGATCTGATAGCGCATTGGGTGTCATTTCCACTTCATATTTATCAAATATTCTCGGGGATGCAAAGACGTAATCAATTCTGGATAGTGTGTTGTGTCTCGCCGAACGACAGGAGTACTTGCGGGTCATGGGGTTAAGTGAACGCCATAAATCAGTTACTCCTGTTGATTTCGACCAATCTTTTAATGCTTTAGATGAATTCTTTTGTTCGCTGGAGAAGGAAAGGTAAGTTTTGTCCATCCTTGGGTTCCAAATGGCATTAAAATCCGCACCTATTATATATGAGTACTCGGGATGGTTTAACATTTCTCCTGTTAGTGAAGTGAAGAAACCCACTTCGTACAAATTCGGGGCATATACCGCTGCCAATGCAATTTTCCTGTTATTGTGTATAATCCTAGCTATAGTTATGCGCCCCTCAGCATCCGACCATACCCCTTTCAATTCGATATTTAATTTGCGTCTGACGACTATGGCTACCCCTCTAGTTCTCGTAGCAAAAGAAGAGTGACTAATATTATGGTATATGTTATCCGCTAACGTATTTATGTCTCCCTCTAAAATGTGCGTTTCGCTTAATAGAGCCACGTCCACATGTTCTTTTTTCATCAGTGTAAGCACGCTTTTGCGCTTGTGTTGTTTGTTTATCCCACCGGTGTTCCATACCATTATATTCAAACTAGCCATAGTCTATGCATGTTTTCGTGTAGTTTTTGGTAATGTTTCTGGAGTATGAAGCTACAATAGATGCACATCCAATTAATGAGGTCCCGTTGAGAGCTGAGCTTAAAAACATATATATATACAAATAAAAATCCCCTATTTTCCCCTCACCCAGAAAGTCGAACATGCCTGTGTTCCAAGAACACATCCTCCGCGATTGACTTTCTCCCATGGTCCACCGGATTGCCCAAACTGAGCATTGTAATCCTAATTTTCCTATGCTAATTGCCATAGGATCTAACATTTCCATTCTATTGCAATAGAATGTCGCTTTTGGTCTTGCACCTTCCCTTACTGTAATGAAGTATTGTGATAAATAACATAAAGGTAAAAAAATAAAAAATAAATTTAAATTATTATAATTTTTTGTTCATTATAAAACTGTGGCGGGCCGCCACAGTCTAGGTAATTAATGGGAAACACTGGACTACCTGGACCACCACCATCCTAAGGAGCAGTGCACAAGGGGGTCAGCCATGAATAATTCTCCCAATTAATGTGCTTTGTAACTCAAGCAATTGACCAATATCAAAACCTGCTATTTTCTTGATCCTCCAATCGCAACAGTTGTGTTGGCCAATTAAAAGATGTACTCTAATGTTCCATCATTTGAAATGAGGATTATGTAGGCATTGCATGTGCAAGTACGTGGAATAAACCTGCAATTTAATGGTCCAGTCTACTAGGTCCTCATTCCAAACGATGCACCTTTAATGTTGAATGCAAGATCAAACTTATTTCTATTGAATATCCAAAGAGACTACATTTGATGACATTTGGAAAATACTGCCATAAGGAACATTTTCCCCAAAACACAATGCTGATTATTACATACATTTAGTTAGAGTGTAGTTGAGTTTGAATATGGCCACCATGGGGGACAACACTGGTGGGCAGCCAGTCATAATGATGTGCTGGTGAGCAACACCGGTGCCCCTCAAGGAAGCCGACCGTGCTCCTCTTGGATAGCTCCTCATAGAGGGGGTGGGAGGGGTTTTCCAGTATAGCATCCATCTTTTTCCTCATCTCCTCTCGGCCACCACCTTTTAGTTTGGCTCCCACTATGGAGCTAGCCTTCCTCACCAGCTTCTTCAGTTTGTTAGTGTCTCTTTAAGTTGTTACCCGCCAGCATACAACGGTGAAGAAGAGGACACTGACAACCACAGACTGGTAAAGCATCTACAGTAGCCGACTGCACACCTTGAAAGACCCGAGTCTCAGGAAGAAGAGTCTGCTCTGTCCCTTCCTCTAAATGGCCTCCGTGTTGTCTAACCAGTCCAGTCTACCATTCAAGTGTACTCCCAGGAACTTGTAGGTCTCCACCATGACGATGGAGGAGTCGTCGGAGAACTTCTGTAGGTGGCTCGTGTTGTGTCAGAGGTGTAGAGGGTAAACGCTTCCGATTGAAGTTTATGGATACCATGACTTAAAATCCTCTTACCTTGACGATTAAAAGCCTCCCCAATTTAGAAAACAGTAATCCAATGGCTGATATTGATAATATAATACTAACTACTGCACGTAGCTAACCGGAGCTAACACAAAACCGGACGGTCAGTAAAGCAAATATAATGACTTCCTTTCTGGGGTTTTCAAAATAAAAGTGCGACGTTTATAGCAGCGGAAAACGTTTATTTTGTACATTATCTAACGTTAACACAAACCTAAACTAACTTTAGGTTAGTTGTAACGTTAGTTTAGGTTTGTGTTAACGTTAGATAATGTACAAAATAAACGGATTACTGTTTTCTAAATTGGGGAGGCTTTTAATCGTCAAGGTAAGAAGATTTTAAGTCATGGTATCCATAAACTTCAATCGGTTCGGATCCTTTGAATTAATGAGAATGTCCACAAACACGGCTTCACGTAGAAATCACTGGCTGCGCGCAGAGACGAGTGCTTAGGCAAAAAATAGTTCTGAGTATATTTGCTTAGAAAACGTAATTGTCTAATTCAATTATTTTTTATTTCTCCACGTGGTAAATACACAGGTCACAACATGTTTACATTAACGTTTTGGAGTTGTATTTGGAGTGTATTTGGTGACTGTATACACTGTAAGGGAACGTCAGGCTATTGTCCTCCCCCACTTCCAGTGATGAAGCTAAGCTACACTAACGGAGCGACTGTTCCCAAAGCTAAATGCACGCACAGAGACAAAAAAGGTATGTATCTTCTTGTCTAACTCCAGGGAAGATGTTAAATAAGCTAATTTCCCAAAATGTTGGAGTTTTCCTTTAAGAACTGTTGGGACTATCAGACTCTTTAAAAATAAACACTGCATGGACTCTGCACGGTGTGTTACAACGGTTTGGACCATGTATACCATCATCACCATTACTACTGTCGGATTAAATCCTGCCACTTGCTATTGTTCACCACTATTATAGTCATCACTATTATTAGTACTTTGTTCTATTATTACTACTACCTATGCTACCTGTACACCCCCCCCCCCCCCCCCACTATGATACTTGAATTTCCCCCAGGGGGATTAATAAAGAAACACTTCACTTGAATTCTTGTATTGTGTTAATTACAGTTCCATGAAATTATGTAAAAAAATAGCAATACCTCGTCTTATGGGGACTGCTACCATATAATTTCATGGAGCCGTCAACACAAGGATTCAATGTCTCCGATGAGATCACTGGTGGCCATATTCAAAATAATTTACTCTGAATAACTGCCAAAACAGAATAACTGTTGAGGCATTGGATGCGTTTGAGATTATGTGCAAAATAAATCAGCATTGTTTTTTGGTGAAGTGCCCCTGAAGTGAAGTGGACCAAGTAAATTTTTACTTGTAACTTTTTATACTGTACATTAAAACTATATTAACATTTAGACTGAAATGTCCATGATAATATGGAAAACATGAATTATATATTGTGGTGTTTTAAAAGGAACACAGAAACATTATGGGAAGTGAGCTTTACAGTCTTCTCCAGAGCCAGACAAGATGGATACCACTTTCCTCTGTGCGTTCAGTAGAAAGCTATCCAGCTACACACTAGCCTAGCTTTGCACACATTAATGGAAGCAGATACAGACCACTAAATACTACCTTAAAACTCTCTGAGAGGTGTTTGTAACCAACAGCTAGGGTAGGGGTCCGTATCCACTTCCATTAATTTGTGCTAAGCTAGGCTAGCTTTCAGCCGGATAGCCTTCTACTGAATGCAGAGAGCGGAAATCGAAATCTTCTTGCATGACTCTGGATAAGATGGTAAGCGCACCTCCCATAATGTTGTCGTGTTCCTATTAGTTTGAATGGCTAAAAGAATGGATGTTACGTGTAAAAACAAGTCACAAAGAAGTCAAGTAAATTTAACTCTCACTGCCACTGACATAATTCCTCAATATCTAAACATTTCTATAAAAAATGTGTCTCCCTATACAGCTATCCCCAGCTGCAGTAACACAAACATAAACATTGAGCAAATTATGTAGATTAATTTACCTTTTTTAAAACACCGCAATAAATGTACAGACTTGCCAGGAGGCAAACAAAGACATCAGTGGTGGAACGGCAGACACACCTGAGTTAAATTAATCATTAAAGGGGCGTGGCCTTGATGGAGGAAGAGAACTGTCGTCATTGTGATTGGTTCATCATCCTGTGTCTCGTAATTGAACAGATACCTTTCAAAGGGAGACCAACAAAGTCGTTCTCATTTCTTGAAATGTGTCATGTGAGCCCCTTGGATGGGCTGTATACAGGCACGTGCACACATAGAGGCCAAGGGGTGCCTGAGCACCTGCCTTTTTGAGCCTCATCAAAAAAGTGCCCTTTTTGATTTTTTTTTTTTTTTACCGTTACGCATATAGACTGCCCTTCCAACTGAAAAATGTCAGGATAGAATTAAAATATTAGGTAAAGAGAGAGAGATGCCCCATATTCCATTGCAGTTTGCAATGGAATTGCACGGCCTCCTCAGCGTGCCTCTCCGCGGACCTATATATTATATGCATAGCGTGGGTGGTGATGATGATGATGATAGAAACCGCTGTTGAATGCTGGTATTACACTCATTGAGGGACACGAAGAAGTGAAGTCCGATGGGATTTGGGAATCTCAAATACAAATCGGGATTGGAATAAAAAATGCATTTATATTAAACAATACAGAATATACAGCACTTCTTGGGGTCTGTAGGGTAAGCACTTATTCCCTCCCCCCTGAACATTTATGGAGATGTATGGGCCTTTTAAGTCAGTGATAAAAGTGTCTTTCAAGGATAAGTGAGCTCCTGCACTGATTATTATAGTTCAATATTCAATATTTGATCACCAAAACCCCCCAAAAAACATAAAAAGGGGGCCCCCCGCCCGAAAAGGGCCCTTAAAAATCGCTCGGTTAATATATACACACAAGTGTAGTGCCCTTTTCAGCCTTTGAGCACCTGCCCCTCTAAAGTCCTGTGCACGTCCCTGGCTGTATATAATCATAGATGGGTTGTACTGTGCAGTTGGGTTAGATGGAACCAGAAAGTATGTGCCAAGGATTGGATATGTGTATTCATAAAATATGAGTATTCCCAGTATATATAATTGTATAATATAAGAATGTAGAATATTTTATTAGACAAATATAGAATAGCATATGGATATATAGGCAGGGCCCAGGGTACTAAAATACAAATCGTAAAGGTCCACAAATAACATTTCCAATAAGACACAGGTCCGTTTATTAAGGTCAGGTTTTAAGGTTTTAATAGGACATAAGAATATGGCTATGTATATGTATATCCATATTCACAGAAAATTCACAGTATATAGAATTTTATAAATAATGTGCTGCTGTGAGGAGATACACATAATTGACCAGGTGAGCAAATAATGAGTTGAGTGATGTTGTTGTGAGGGGTGTCCTGTTGGGAACAAGAAGCAGTCGTAGGCAGACTAGGCAGTGCACTTATTCAGGATCTGCATGCTCCTGAGCCTCTTGGCCTTATGGATGTGGTACCTTTTCCCCGACTGCAGCAGAGAGAAGCGGCTGTTATCCTAGTGGTTGGGATCCTCCCTCTTTTCTCCATCTTCTCAGTACAGAGGTTCAATATCTTGGTTGAGGAGGCATTTCTTTGGGTACCCCTTCAGTAATCTTAAAATGGATGTCTGGTTATTGAGTATACATAGCATGGTTATTTTCAAGAAGTGGATTTATACTTTACTCCAAAAAATTACAATAAAGGCACGACTACACGACTAGGCTACTCTACAACCAAATCAATCATGGAAGCGGCCAATTTAACCCTGTGAGGCCCAAATAAAAAAGACATTAGCGACTTCAGAGGCCAGAGTGTGGGACCTATAAACATATTTACTAACATTGTGAGGCTGAACAACAGGACCCATTGACTGTTGTAAATGTGCTTAAAAATAAAAGATAAACATTTAGACTTAAAAAATGGCTAAAAGTGACGTAATTTTGTAACCAAAGGTCTCACAGGGTTAAATCCCCATGCAACTTCGATAGCTCGATTAATTGTTTGCTTGTGTCTGGTTATCACAAATGATGTAACACCCAACCAAGTGAGATACTATACTGTTGACACTAATAACATACATTTCTTTCCCCATGACAAGGGGCGGAACAAAGGCATCTAACTTCCCCACTGCACAATACAAGCAGATTATTTTACCTATATGGGTGAACCTACTGCATAGTGTGGCGAGTAGGCATGTCTTGATTACCGACCAGGCCCCCTAATCATCAGGGGCCTTGGACCACCAAAGATTTCTAGCATGCAAGGCTTGTGTGCAGATTAATTGCATTATCTGAATGAATGAAGTAAATTTTTCGGTCTTGTTTACAGACAAATCAAACACACCTGTGTGGACTTACAAAAGTAAAAAAAAAAAAAAAACACACAAATGTATTCAAGGCAAGCTCACACACAAAATCCAAAATCAACGACCGAAAAAAAGGAATACTCATACACATGCTTATTTTTGCCTATCCCTTACAAAGTCTTAAAAACTAAATATATTTTAATATAAGAAAGAAAAACTTAAAATATGCTGCAAGATATAATTTTTTGAAAGAAAAAAACAAATGTTTGATGTTTTTACTCAAAACTGTACTCCTGAATTATTTTATCCGTTAAGGCTTTTTTAAATCTCCCCTGAGAAGTACACAACTTCAACCCGTCACTAAGGCTATTCCATAATTTAACTTCCAAACACATCTAGCTTTTACATTAGTTCTTAACTTTTTACATGTTTTAAGAATACTTATACAACGGCATGCAAATTTCTCGATTGTGATTGGCTGAAACAGTCAACTTACATGTGGGTATTTGATATAACCCACGCTCTTGTCTTGGTCCCAGGACCCGCCCACAACCGCATCACTATCAATGCGCGTTCGTGGTTTTAGAAATGCAAGCAAGATGGGGGACAGTAAACGTTACGAAAGGATAATGGTGATAGGGTCATAAAGACTAAATGAAAAATTATTCTGTCACGGCGAATGTCTTAGTTGCTTAAACAATGTTGGATGATGTAATTGATGGGTCATGAGTCATTGTGGAACAAAATAAAAATCACACAAATTGATTGATTGATTGATTAATTGCAAATTTTTTAAAACAAATTTTTACCTACTTTCTATAGAAGCAGCTGGGAGGTGCACTGTTTTAAGTGAGCGTGGACTATTGAATTGATTGATTGATTGATTGCTAATTATTTTTTTTACTGTACGCCTTGTTTCCAACTGGTTAAGTTTAGGCACTCTTTCGAAGTTGGTTAAGGTTAGAGTTTGTCTTTAGAGCAGGGCGATAGACCACCAGCCCTGATTCCAAACTCTAACCTTAACCAACTTCGAAAGAGGGCCTAAACTTAACCAGTTGGAAACAAGGCGGACAGTAATAAAATTAGCAATCAATCAATCAATCAATCAATTCAATAACCCACGCTCACTTAAAACAGCGCACCTCCCAGCTGCTTCTATAGAAAGTAGGTTTAAAAAAAATATATATATATAAATAATTTTTTTTTCTATAGGGCAAAGAAAACTTTTTTTAATTTGTTTTACCTACTTTCTATAGAAGCATCTAAGAATGAAGTTCCATAGAAAGTAGGTTAAAAACTAAAGAAAAGTTGGATGTGTTAGTTTGTTGGATGTCTAGGTGAAAGGCAGTTGGATGTCTTAGTTTGTTGGATGCCTAGTTGAAAGACAGTTGGATGTCTTAGTTTGTTGGATGCCTAGTTGAAAGCCAGTTGGATGTTTTAGTTTGTTGGATGTCTTAGTTGAGAGACAGTTGGATGTGTTAGTTTGTTGGGTGTCCTACTGAGAACAGTTGGATGCACTTCCGAGCATACCGTGAATACCACAACCACTACACCAGAGGAAGCTCAACAAATCATGTTAAACCCAGATTCGGCTCAAACAAGGGACTAAACACGTTTCGCAATTATGCCACAACAATGTGGAATGCCCTACCCAAAGCTGTAAAGGAATGTGAATCCCTGCCCACATTCAAAACCGCTCTTAAAGAGCACCTACGGGAGGCTGCAATTCGAAACTGGCCACCGTAAATGCCCAAAACCCCCACCACCTCCTAATAGACAGTCTCCTCCCCACCGCATGTATATATTCCCTCCCCCGCCGTATGTATATTTCTCTCCTACCCACCCACCCCCTCCTAATGTACAGTCCCCTCCCCATCATATACTCTGTCAGGATCTAGGGGTAACAGTACTGTATATTTGAATACCGTTTATGTCACAAATGTATCAGTACTAAATACCTATATGTCCCTATGCCATAAATGTCATGTATGTTGTGTATGTCATAAATGTCTATATGAATTGAAAATGGGGGACCCTGATGGAAACAAGACAAACGTCTTTCTCAGGTCTGCATCCCCTTAACAATTGTATGTATTGAGCCGTACTGTATTGTACCCATTCTGCAATCTGTTAAATAAAGTTTTCATTCATTCATTCATTCATTCATTCATTCATTCATTCATTCATTCATTCATTCATTCATTCATTCATTCTTCCACATGGAGGCAACTTCTCTATTTTTTTTGTGGGAACTACTTTTTCTGGCGGATGGTTTTTTCAATAAATCTTCAATTAATGTGTGTTTATTGTATAGCAATAAGGTTGGATGAATGTGCCAGTTGTATAAAAGCATTACACCACTTAGTCGTGGGTTGTGACAATTAGACCATGCCTAGGGGGGTCTAACGACCACCCCAGGCATGGTCTAATTGTCACAACCCACTCCTGCGCGTGATGTAATGCTTAAATAACCCTCTTAAATTATACTTTCCTTCTCTTGGTTGAAAGAGACAGTGGGTCTCATTCCCGAAATATTTCAAAGATATATTCTGGAAGACTTATCTTGGAACCACTGAGACATAATCTATGACAAGTACACTCTGAGTCCTGAACGTGCTGGTAATATGTCTTAAGTGGCTGAAAAGGTCGCACAAATTATATTATCTGATATCTGCTTGGAGAATGGCATTCTGTCTTAAACTTGAAAGCGCGTTCCCGTTCAGCTCATTTGCATACAAAACAACGCCTCCATAGCTCCTTATAAGGCAACTGGTGACGCAGCTGTGTGAAATGGAATGGCGGAAGTGCTTTGCGAGTCTTGCGAGCCGCGTGATTACGAAACCTAGCGTCAGTCAGTGCCAATCAGAGAGCGTCTCCGAGAAATGCGGCTATAGGTTTCGTAATCACGCTTGCGCCCATCAAAACTAGATTAGATTAATGTATTGGCATCATATACAGCTTGCGGTACACAACTGCCGCAGCGCGCGCGCACACACACACGCGTGCGCGCAGTACTGTATATGAATGAATGAATGACATATAATATATATAGCCTACGGCGGGCATAATGAATGAACGCAGTATGGCTTATTATTCCATAATTAAGCCTATAGGCTACTGTTCATTTGTAGGCGCACACAAGACTTGTTATGTAAGGGATAATGTATAGCTACGAGGTCATTGTCGCAAAATAATTGACCGACACGTAGTTTAAAATACCGAGCCGCTTCGGCGAGGTGTGAAGTGTCTTTTCTTTAATTCATGTATCTCTTATCTAAGTTCATTGATCGTATAGTGTTCTATTTCACCCTTTCCTCTGCATGGTTTTAGGTATTTTCAGATGTTCGGTTTCAAGTAAGAGGAGACTGACGATATGGTCAAAATCAACGGGCGGCGGTGTTTATTAATAAAACAGCTTTAGGAATTAAAACAGTACATCGTCTCTTTCATTTGGCTGTTGTCGTCTCTCGGTGCTGTTCGCTGTCTTAGGTTGTCCATGGCCAACACCGAGTCCTCTCTTGTGGTTCGCTGGTCTGGTTGTCAAGACAACCTAGTCTCCTCGTCGATCAGGCCGGGAGTGCTTGATTTCGTATCGGCGGAGTCCGCTATGAACCTCGGCTCGGTCATCTGGTCTCAATGGCTCTCTGAGTCATCGGCTCTTCAGTAGCCTGAGTGGCGAGTCGAGTCGCGAGTCTCCCTCTGTCGGTGGAGGTTTTCAGCGCTCCAGTTGCGATGCGATCTCTGTCATCGTCTGTCCCCATGTCTCTGGGTCTTCAGGTCCTTTCTGGTGTGTCAGCGCTTCTCCTGATGCGAAGCGATTTCGTCTGTCATCGGGTCTCCGTCCCTCTGTGTCACGGCTTGGCTCTGCAGGGATCCTTCTCCGTCTCCTCTGAGTGTCACCGGGTGTGTGTGTCGCTCCAGGTCTGTCTGTCTCTCCAGGTCCCTTCTGGTGTGAGTCGTGTGTGTAGTGAGTCGCCATTCGCCCTTTTTATCCGCGGGGAGAGAGAGAGAGAGAGGGAGGGGGAGACAGAGAGCGAGAGGGAGGGGGGAGATCCTGCCTATTCCTGTCACATTCCAGCAGAACTTGTCTGAGGGTGTCCTGTGACCACATGTTACACAATTTCTTCTGCTGACACAACCAGTTGGTTCTGGTGACAACGGTTTTCACAGTCTATGGGGAGACAGACTGGCTTTTGATGCATAAATAATAAAACATGAGCTATTTCCATCTACAAACTATTTACCATTCTGTGATTGCATTTTAGAATACTAAGATAATTCTTTATTGTCTAGCCAGTGACTCACTTTTTCAGACAGTGTCCAGACAACAAACCATATCTCCCCGTCCTTTAATAGAACACTTTATTTTCCTGATGAACATTTGACCAATACTTATTCTTTATTGTGACTAAGTTATTCTAATAGTTTCTAAGAGTTTATGCCTACATGTAACCTTATTAGTTTTCTTTATATCCTTGATGCATTTTGAACATTTGGCCTTACTTGAGTGCTGCTGACTCGTCTATCTGAGAGGCTCTTTTTACCACTCCTTTTACTCTGTCCCCTAACCATTCTGCCATGTCGTAACTTGAAAGTCCTTACTTAGGGTAGGGGTCAGTTTTATTGTCTTTAAGGTCAGCCATCTGTTTTCTGGGGAGTCAACCGCCTCTACCCTAGGGTCTCAGGAATACCTTCACATGGTGTTCTAAATAACCTTTCTATCAAGTAGCATTTTGTTTTTCAAATCATTTTCCTTATACATTTCCACTTGCATTTATTCATGGTTTCATTTAGAAATATACGACAATCCACCCTTAGGGGGTTTAATAACCTCCTATACAACATCAATATTCTAAATTAAAACATGTTAAAAATCATATCCATAATTTTTGCTAATATTTTCTAAAATTTTCAAAAAAATCCAAAATTGACCCAAATCGAACTACAACCCCTTTTCCATCTGTACAGTTACAAATCATCATTTCACCTACCTTTCCCTCCTTTCACAGTTTATATACATTATCAGTTATTATTATGACATCCAGTCTAGGTCCGTCTCTCTATGCAAAGAGATGATCGTACCATTCTCAGCTTCTTTTCGTTTAAGACTATATTTATCCATGTACTTAGCTTAAATGTCTATTTTGTGTAATGGACTCTGCAAGAAAAGATTAATACATCACACCACTAAAAGATTAACTCTCTACATATTTGAGGGAAATTCAAACAAGCAACATAAATCATTTTTACTCCTTAAAAAGACCACTGAGGCCTCAATTATCCTTTGCTTTCATCCCTGTCAGTTATCCCTGTTTAAACCTCCTAAGGCCTTTACTGCTAACTCGTTTTTGACCGTTCTCTTCTTGTTGTATCTTGTGCTAACCACCGCCTCTTTCTTCGTTGTATGCAGGTCTCTGGTACTGCTCCGATTTTCCACAGAAGGAATCGATTTTCCCTCTGTCCTTTTTGCATTTTGGATTATTATTTACAAAACACACAATAGATTGGAAACATTTATTTTCACAGATACATCTTTACTGTTCTGCATTTTGACAATACATTTTTCTCCAATTCATTATCTATGTATTTCACAGCTTCTTACGTTAACATTCAATCAAATCATCTTTGTCTCATTTCTTTTTGTGCTGTACTGTTTTACTAGATCCAATATCTCAAGATCAACACAACTACCTCCACCCTTGACAGTGGAATAACCATCATTTCACTTTCAATTACCTCGTTTCCCGACAGCTCCTCGGTCCGGACAGTCAGCTCTAGACGAGGCCAATCACCAACAGAACCTACGTGCATGGTCAACAAACCACAGTCCCTTTAAACACACATCACACACACCCCGCCAGCTTTCAACAAGCCGGTGCAGAGTCTTCCATAAGTCAATCATCAAACTCACATGTCTGCACCTTACATGAACACTAACTGGCCAAATCGCGACCAACAACCTACAGAGCTTTCTTATAGACAGAGAAATATGTTCCCCCAACACTTATCATAACCCAAAAAGTGACACAACCCTCCAGATTCTACATCTGGAGCCTTAATGAGCGGAAAACAAACCATGAACCAGCTCCCGTCCATCCTCAGTTTCCAGCTCATTATATCAGACCTCCTACCAGTCTCGCTGTGTCACCACCACCTGCTATCCCTGACCGGCGAGAGAACTCCCCCAGCCAGCCAGTTCCTAAAAAAAAAAATATTGTCAACCAAAAAACAAAGAAAATTAAAAATAAACAAAAAATAACTGTGAGTGCCTACATGCTACACACCCATCCAACAGAATTAAACTATCATCCAGAGGCATTAATACCCCCGCAAAACTAAGACAGCAAAATTAGAAATCCAAAAAGAAATAAAATAAGTAATGAAATAATAATATTGTTGTTGTCCTTTTTTTTTTTTTTTTTTTTTTTTTTTTTTTTTTTTCAACCTTGACCACCCTTTGATCAAGTATTGTAATCACTACTATAAATAGTCCTTTGTTTCTAACTCTGTCTAATATTATATGTTCCATTGTTCCTGTCTAAAACCAACTATTTAACTCTTCTCTGACACCTTCTGGTTCAGAGTTCACATGACCACAAGAGCCATTGCGGTGACCATTTTTCTCTCTCTCTCCAATCTGTGCAGCCGGGCCAGGCTGCACAGGTGGGAGATACCAAAAATCGTCCACCATACCATTCTCCCTTACGTTTTCCTCACTGCCACAGCAAGAGTTGATCAGACACACTGTAGCAAAAAGGAAAACCCATGATCTGTCTATTAATTAACTGTTAGTACGATTGGCTCATGCATCCGTCAGTCATTTCATCTCTCCCTGTTAGTTGCACATCCATCTTAATCGCTTCCACTCATAATCTAATGTACCAACGCTTCTATATATATTTTTTTTTCTATTTTTTGTTCCAATCAGTCCTTCTTCCCATTTTAACTTATTAATAACTCTATTTTCCCGAGCACCCAAAGGCTTTGTTTGTGCATTTTCCGCTTTGCTCTTAATTAACCTATGACCTATGCAGACACCCCCTCTGACAATGTCCCAACTCTCCACATCCCCAGCAACCCTGTTTGGACACTTGCTTCTTACTGGACGTTCGCTGAGGCCTCCACCCTTTGTCACATGACCGAGCGAAATGGCCAACCTCCCCACAACCCCAGCACACAGCCGACGCCGGCCATCCCAGGGGTTCCAGTTCACCACGACTCCCACAGTCTCTCGGCTGGCCCCCCACAGTCCTCGCCAGGTCCACCCCTCTCCTGTCCTCTGGTCGCATGTCCTGTTGCCTGGAGGAGAGAGGGGCATACCTGTCCTTTTCTGCTGCCTCTCCTCGGGCCTCCTCTTGTTGGGAGGGGCCTGGAAACTCACCCCTCCTGCGGTTCTGTTCACCCTGTTGCGGCCCAGTTCCCTGTCCGGGCAACAGAGCACAGGGCATTCTTTGATCACAGCGGCCTAGGTCAGACGCCCGAAGCATGATCTCAACAGCTGTCGCTTCTAGTAGCACAGTCTTTCTCGCCAGTTCTCGTCCCAGTCTCTGAGTCTCGTGTGCGGCTTGACCGATCTCCAGCTGTGTCTTCATCAGATCTCGATGAACTGCCTCGTGTTGTTCGAACGCCGTCACAAACGCTCTCTGTTGTCTATAGTATGTTGCCTCTTCCCCCATCTCAGCACGGGCGGCTTGCCGTCCCTGGGTGGGCTGTAGAAACTGTTCGTGTATTCCATACCTGCTGTCGGTCTCAGTTCCAGCCCTCCGGCCAGAGTGGACTTCGTGGGACTGCCGTAACCTCAGTCTCTTTTTCTGCCCCTTGGTTAAACCGCAGTCGCCTGCAATGGACACTCCAGCTTGAATCGGTTCTGGTTGGAGTAACACCGTTGTCACTGGTTCACTCCCCTGTGTTGGAATCAAAGTCATCATTCCAAGTCCTTCTGTCGTACTGGCCACATGAGAGAAGTCCATATTCAAATCAATCAGATCATCACTGGTATAGTCTATCTGGGAAATGTCTGCAGAGGCTCTCGGCCTACTCCCCCCAATGGCCCGATCACTAAGGCCCTCTTCCATATTGTCGTTGTTGTTATTCTATTGTTATTGCATCTAACGCTTCAGTTGTTCCTATCAAATGTCCCACTAAAGTGAACTTCCTATGTTACTGTCATTCATTCCACTTTCAACACTCTCTTGTAATCACCGTTTGAAAAAACAAATTTCTCCGTCTTACACTATTTTCTACTTACTTGAGTTAAAACACTCACACTGTCAAAATTTTACTGTGCAGACAAGGATTGATAATTGGCTTATCATTCATACTTATACCGAGGCCTTTAAAACCGTTTTCCCTAGATGGTTGTGGAAGTCGTTTAGAGCACCTGTCCGGCCGAGCACCTGTACAGAAAGAAAGCAGAAATCCAGACTTAATACAGTGGCATTTCCCTTATTATTTCCACTCTTCGTTATGCATTGGAAATGTCGGGCAACACTATACTAATATTTTAAAGAGACACAGTGTGATTTGCTTGAAAAAATAACGATACAGCTTATCTTGTTTTTTGTCCGTTCCTTCAACAGGAACACTGGAGTTTTCCAATCCCCTGTGTGCTCTCTCTCCTCCTGATTTCCTGGGAAATATAATCATTAATCCCCTTCCTATCCATTTGTCTAATAACCCTTTGTAAACCTGGTCCTTCATCTGATTCTTATCTCTCTTTGCTTGATGAATCTGTTCATCCTAACCTTATTTCTTACTTTTAAATGCCCGATTAGCGTATCGACTAAATGTATTATTCCAATTCGCGTATCGACTAAATGTATTATTCGCTTTCGCTTCACTTCTCATACTACATCCATTTCATTCATCCTTACACACAACCATTACCCCCCACAACACTTAATAAAAATTAATCAGTGTTGCTACTGCTACCAACCACCTAATCAGGGAAAACAATAAACTTTTAGCAACTTAGATCACTAAAACCCTGACCGACACATAGTACAGCTGGCCACGTTAATAATTTCACGGACACCCGCACTATGCCACCGCAATATCCTCCCAGTTCTCCGAATACACAAAGAACCGTCAACTCACAGCCCAAAGCGTCCTCCCTTCAGTTTCGAACCTGAACGGAAACACCCTAAGCTTTCACCACACCAAGAATATTACAAATTATCCTACCACCACCTGCACCCAGACAGGCCAACGCCCATCCGGTACCCACTTCATATACACAATAACAACGCAGTACAAATAAACCTACAACCAAATGCCCCACAACATGCCACAAACCTAGGGATGGCGAAGCACAAGGATAGACAGAGGGGGGGCGAAGGGAAAAGAAAAAGGAAGGAGGGATACAGGGATACAGGGACTAAGGGGAGGAAAGGGAGGGGGGGGGGGGGGGGGGGGGCACACAATGCAACATTAACTACTACCAAATCCGTCTAAATCAACCTTAACTTTAATCAGACCAAAAAAATGATCATGAATATTCTATCTATCCTTATGTAATCCTATTTTAGCAAGTAACACTATATTAATATAACCAATACTCCACGCCCATGATGAATTTGAAAATGGGGGACCCTGATGTAAACAAGACGAAAGTCTTTCCCCGGTCTGCATACCCTCAACAATTGTGTGTATTGAGCCGTACTGTACTGTACCCATTCTACAATCTGTTAATAAAAATTTTCAATCAATCAATCAACCAGGCAATCTACCCTAAACAAAACCTCCCTTTGTGCACCTGTCCCCTCACAAAGTCAAGCCGGGAGACAGGGATGGAGCGGAGGGGGGCGGGGGGGGGGGGGGGGGGGAGGGAGGGAGGGAGGGAGGGAGGGAGGGAGGGAAGGAGGGAGGGAGGGAGGGAGGGAGGGAAGGAGGGAGGGAGAGAGCGTGAACGAGGGAGGAAGAGACAGAGGAAAAAGGGGGGGGGGGGGGGTTGTTCACGCCAATCCTATCACAAAACGCCGCTGCTCTCACTTCAACCATACTTGGCCCATAACAAATACAGATTCATAATCAAACCAGTAAACACCCCCATCATCAACAACAGAAAAAACCGAACATAAAGAATTTACAAACCCCCACAAATGGTCGCTTACTCAAAACCTATAATAATCACAAACCCTTCTCTACTGCCTACTGCACCTCGTTTTACCTGTATAGGTGAAACTATAAAAGAGGCAACAGCGCCCTCCACTGGAACGTACGCTCATCACCAACGCACTACAGCACTCACCACTTCCTGTAGGAGGCGCCCACGCCCTCCCCCGCAAGTGCGTCATTACGTAAACCACCCCAAGACGGGAACTCGACGTTCCACCTCAACCATAAAACTACAATTCCCAGAACCCTCTACACCGGAAGCCCCTGTCCTACGCCCCTCCAAGATCCCGCGCTAGCAAAGAGTAGCAACACGCGAGATTCCCCGAGAGTCCAACCATGCTACATAGTTAGCACAGGTAGCTTAGCATCTTAGCTTCGTTAGCTCAGCGCCGCTAGCACCAGCTTAGCTTAGCATCCAACATCACTTCTCCTAAACGGCCCAGTCCTGTTGACTCGAGCGGCACAACACATCGCGACGTTTACACAACCCCAGCTACACCCCGTAACATAACTTTAATCCTATTAAGCCCCCGTTTACAGAACCTATATTATTATCCTCATTCTAGCATGCTCGCCCGCTTGGCCCCGGCCGGCTCCGTATATTAAATCTAACGCTCCCGATCTAGCCCCGTTATTCCAAATCTAACGCACCCCAAGCTCCGACGCTCCCTATGACGTCACCAGCTCTAAAATCCCCGTTTTCTTTGATCTTTACTACATTATTTTTAAACTTCTACAGCCCCGATTTGAAAAATTTCAACGCACATTCCACATCTCCTAGGTTCCATCTCACATGTCATTCATTCAATTCACTCGAAAACGCAACACCGCGTCCACACGCTAGTCCCGTCGCGCCAGCTAATGCTGGCAGGACAGGGGTGTGGTTTCTCCGTTGCAGCCTTGGCCACCAGCTGGTTCATAATAATACAAAAAATACCTTGACATTTACTCAGAGCTCCTAACATCCATCCATTCAAACACATATACTTAACAAATTAATGTCTCATTCATAAGCACACCATTCATTTATGCACACATTCCTTCCAAACGCATTTCCTTGCTTCATTTCACACAATATTCTTCCTATTGTTCTAATCCCCTGTGCAGTTACCCCACGCATTTCTCCCACAAGTGCATTATCTCCAAAGGTTACTTTCCCCCCCCCCACCATTCCTCTTCTCAGCCTCTCAATCTTCATATTCAGCGCCGTTTGGGGAGCTTTTACCTGTCTCACCCCCAAATCGACCAAATACCTTCTTAAAAATCCGTACCAAAGGCGAATTTTTTAAGCAGATTCCGTCGGGTCACACTACAACAGATCTGTATGAAAACGTCTTTCTAAACTCGTCTGTTATACGTGCCGATTCTAAGAGTGAAGTCCGCGAATGATGGCGCGGAAAAAAAGCAACCAATTATCTCCCTGTTCTCTATTTCTCTTCGCGGAACCAGGCTATCCCTGAACTTCACCACGGCTATCTTATACTACTCTACACTCCGTTTTCTGTTCTCTTTTCTCTTCGTGGAACCAGGCTGCCCTGTGCTACCACGGTTTATCTCTTTACTACTCTTTAAGATCTGACTACTCCTCTTTACCCTTCTTATGAACCACTACGTCACGCACAGTCCCACTTCCCGCTATCTGTGACTAATCTCCGTTCTACTGCTCCTACGCCGGTACCCTCAAATAATTTACCTAATCCCTAGCCTATCCCCTAAACTGATATAACTAAATACAGACATCTATTTCCTCTCCTCACTTGGCCTTGTACCCACTATAGGTATCCTAACTGAACATCCCTAAGTGCAGCGCCGGTGTGTGGCTGAGACCAGAGCCAGGTTGTGAAACCTGGACCCCGGTACCCCTCCAACACCAACATTATCCTGGTCCATTTCCAACACATTTCTACCTAATGCAACAGCAACCCCAAAAAGCGAGACTGCTTCGACCATTACTAATCTCAACACCATCATCACTACTTACCTAGTCCCGCTGGCCTTGGCTGAAGTGGACGATCATTCAGTCGCAGAGGGCTTCGATGATGGGGAGAGAACCTCTCTGTGGTTCAACCGGTTCTGTTCGAATGCAGGACGGGTCATGGCACCAATTGAAGTGTCTTTTCTTTAATTCATGTATCTCTTATCTAAGTTCATTGATCGTATAGTGTTCTATTTCACCCTTTCCTCTGCATGGTTTTAGGTATTTTCAGATGTTCGGTTTCAAGTAAGAGGAGACTGACGATATGGTCAAAATCAACGGGCGGCGGTGTTTATTAATAAAACAGCTTTAGGAATTAAAACAGTACATCGTCTCTTTCATTTGGCTGTTGTCGTCTCTCGGTGCTGTTCGCTGTCTTAGGTTGTCCATGGCCAACACCGAGTCCTCTCTTGTGGTTCGCTGGTCTGGTTGTCAAGACAACCTAGTCTCCTCGTCGATCAGGCCGGGAGTGCTTGATTTCGTATCGGCGGAGTCCGCTATGAACCTCGGCTCGGTCATCTGGTCTCAATGGCTCTCTGAGTCATCGGCTCTTCAGTAGCCTGAGTGGCGAGTCGAGTCGCGAGTCTCCCTCTGTCGGTGGAGGTTTTCAGCGCTCCAGTTGCGATGCGATCTCTGTCATCGTCTGTCCCCATGTCTCTGGGTCTTCAGGTCCTTTCTGGTGTGTCAGCGCTTCTCCTGATGCGAAGCGATTTCGTCTGTCATCGGGTCTCCGTCCCTCTGTGTCACGGCTTGGCTCTGCAGGGATCCTTCTCCGTCTCCTCTGAGTGTCACCGGGTGTGTGTGTCGCTCCAGGTCTGTCTGTCTCTCCAGGTCCCTTCTGGTGTGAGTCGTGTGTGTAGTGAGTCGCCATTCGCCCTTTTTATCCGCGGGGAGAGAGAGAGAGAGAGGGAGGGGGAGACAGAGAGCGAGAGGGAGGGGGGAGATCCTGCCTATTCCTGTCACATTCCAGCAGAACTTGTCTGAGGGTGTCCTGTGACCACATGTTACACAATTTCTTCTGCTGACACAACCAGTTGGTTCTGGTGACAACGGTTTTCACAGTCTATGGGGAGACAGACTGGCTTTTGATGCATAAATAATAAAACATGAGCTATTTCCATCTACAAACTATTTACCATTCTGTGATTGCATTTTAGAATACTAAGATAATTCTTTATTGTCTAGCCAGTGACTCACTTTTTCAGACAGTGTCCAGACAACAAACCATATCTCCCCGTCCTTTAATAGAACACTTTATTTTCCTGATGAACATTTGACCAATACTTATTCTTTATTGTGACTAAGTTATTCTAATAGTTTCTAAGAGTTTATGCCTACATGTAACCTTATTAGTTTTCTTTATATCCTTGATGCATTTTGAACATTTGGCCTTACTTGAGTGCTGCTGACTCGTCTATCTGAGAGGCTCTTTTTACCACTCCTTTTACTCTGTCCCCTAACCATTCTGCCATGTCGTAACTTGAAAGTCCTTACTTAGGGTAGGGGTCAGTTTTATTGTCTTTAAGGTCAGCCATCTGTTTTCTGGGGAGTCAACCGCCTCTACCCTAGGGTCTCAGGAATACCTTCACATGGTGTTCTAAATAACCTTTCTATCAAGTAGCATTTTGTTTTTCAAATCATTTTCCTTATACATTTCCACTTGCATTTATTCATGGTTTCATTTAGAAATATACGACAGGTGTTTTAAACGTCAGTGAAGGTAAATTATTTTGCGACAATGACCGAGTAAAGCTATACATTATCCCGCTTATTACATGGCTAACTTACTAACAATATACCTAATTCATTTGACAAATCGCAGTTGTTCTGTGGCTCTGTCAGCCCAAATAAAGTGATTATTATTATCGCGGGCAGCCTCTGTTCTGGCTCCGCTGTAATCTACACACACTCCGCTGTCAGTGTAGCCGCGGCAGGTGTGTCTGATTTGCTGCACTGATGTGGGCTTGATTGCGAACAGCTGCGCACATCGGTCATTATTGTCCCACAGCGGTCATTATTGAAAAATAATGACCGCTGTCGGGGGGCTATTGACCAATCACAAGCAAGCATTTCGGCGAATGTGAAAACGCCATGTAATAAGGAATATTAATGCAGTCTATTTCCACCGATTAGCTTTAGTTCTTATTTATTTATCCACTGTCATTTCAGTGTTGGTGTATAGGCTATATAGTGTATTTCAATATAAGTTTAATTTATTAATGATATATTCGAAGGAATGCAGGTTTATAGCTATATCAACCCCCTCCAATGTACAGTAAATGACCAAGTATGGTTTTGTCAATATTCCAATGTACAGTTTTGCTTGTACAGTGTAAGTCTATCACCCACCCACCCCTCCTACCCAACCTCCTCCAACAGTTTCTACGTTAAATGTACTCTCTTTTCTGGACTCTTTTTGTATCACAAACAGTACTGTATTTGCAAATCTGGTATGTCATAAATGTATAGATGTGGCAGTACTGTCTATCTGTGTCGTGTGTGTCATATATGTTATGATGAATTGAAAATGGGGGACCCTGATGTAAACAAGACGAAATTCTTTCTCTGGTCTGCATCCCCTTATGTAATTGAGCTGTACTGTACTGTACCCATTCTGCAATCTGTTAATAAAGCTTTCAATCAATCAATCAATCAATCAATCAATCAATCAATCAATCAATCAATCAAACAAAGGTCTGTCCCATTGTATACCAATCAATGGGATACATTGCATGTTGACCTGCATTCTTTCAAATGTATATAATTAATCATTAAAACAGATGTGTAACAAATAAGAAATACAAATTCCACAGAAGGCATTAAATTATTATTATTTTCAATCATTTCGCAATAATTGCATAATTGTGTTTGAATATCTGAGTAATTAAAGTAATTATACATTTGTCCAAAATAGCTGGTTCAGATATGGTTAAGCAGCTGCCCTGTGATCAGATGAATCCATATTATTTATTTTTCCGACATCAAATGCGTAATTTCTTATCGTACAAATATTGTCATATTTATTTTAATTATGATTAAGTAATTAATTCCAAGGAGGCCTGTAGCGTTGACGTGAAGGAATCACTATGAGAACACAGTCTGTCAAGTTATAATAACATTTTAAATTAGTCAATCAATCATGAGATTTGATCGTGGGCTGAGAGCATATTTAAGTGTGCTCCTCAGCACTCTTAAATCTGCTCTCAGCCACGATCAAATAAGATCTCAGGAAAGTTTGGGGACTCCCACTCCCAGCCCTAATATGTCTTAAATGGGCCGAAATCTGGCTAAGACGAAATATTTTGTCGTAACTTCGTTCGGGAATGAGACCCAATGCCTTTTCAATATCTTTATTTTCTTTTTATTCCACGACCTGTGTGAATATCCGATTCTGATTGGCTGGAAGGGGTTCTAAAGCAATATTTGAGGCTTACAAGTGTCATGTTGTCAAGCCCTAACTGGTTTGAGTCAAACAACAGTTGCTTTCAAAACAAGTAAAATATTTCTCCTGAATCATATTCAAAAGGGCAATACCCAGAGTATCAAACCAGATAGTTTCAGTGTGATTTGCCAAGGAGACATCTGCCATTGGGTTTGTGATGCTCAAAGCGTAAACAAAAATACATTTGAAAATCGCAATGGCAATGTGTCTTTCCAGAAATCATGACTTGGTAACTCAAGATAATCCACAGACTGTTGTGAGCAGTTTATCTACCAAAGCCTGCCATAGTTATACATGGAACAAGGTCTATGAATGATCAAAATGGTGTTGCTAAATCAATGTCTCTCTTTGATAGATGTGAATACTATCTTGTTTGATTTGGACGAATTACCCACTGATGTAAATATGATGTGTAAACTAATGACTTGAATAGCACAGTTGTCGGTACTCCCAAATAATAATGTAATACTTTTACAGGCCTGAAACATCTCTGTGATAATGCTCCTGTGCATCAATAAAAGTACTACCATATTATTTGTGAGTGCTGACGACTCACGATGTTACACTCGATGCTATTTTTGTGTCGGCACCCAGTATATATCATTTGACATTAAGTTTGTTAAAATAATGACTTGAACATAGTGCTATTTTTATTGTGCAATACCGAAAATGGCCACATGATGTCAGTGTTGATCTATGGATAATATCACTGCTCTGTTCTAAACTTGCTGTGACAGATTTATTGATTGACAACTTTAGATTGCAGAATGGGTACAATACAGTACGGCTCAATACAAACAACTGCTAAGAGGATGCAGACCAGAAAAATACTTTCGTCTTGTTTACATCAGGGTCCTCCATTTTCAATTCATCGAGACATTTATGACATACAGATATACAGTACTGTTTAAGAAAAAGAGATCATAAAAATATACGTACATTCAAAGGGGAAGAAACTGTACATTGGAGGGGGGGGGGGTTCTAATTGCAGCCACCCGTAGGTGCTCTTTGAGAGCGGTTTTGAAGGAGGATAGGGATTCACATTATTTTACGGCTGTGGGTAGGGCGTTCCACATTATTGTGGCATAATTGCGAAACGTGTTTAGTCCCTTGTTTGAGCCGAATCTGGGTTGAACATGATTTGTGGTCGTGGAATCCACTGACCTTTGGGAAGTATTTTGACATGTACATGGGTACCTTAGTTGTGTAGTATATCTTGTAGACCAGTCCCATTGCAAGTTGCTGTACTCTGTCATCTACTCTAAGCCATCCTAAGTTGTCAAAATGGGCAGGGTTAAGGTGGGTTTTAGGAGTAAGGCCAAGCAGTAGTCTGACCAGTTTGTTTTGTGATGTTTGTAGTCTTGACGACGATGATTGTTGATGATGATGACGATAATGGAGAATGTTCTCTTCTCTTCTCTTCTCTTCTCTTCTCTTCTCTTCTCTTCTCTTCTCTTCTCTTCTCTTCTCTTCTCTTCTCTTCTCTTCTCTTCTCTTCTCTTCTCTTCTCTTCTCTTCTCTTCTCTTCTCTTCTCTTCTCTTCTCTTCTCTTTTTTCTCTCCTTTCCTTTCCATGTCCTCTCCTCTAGTGTTATATTAGTATTACTCTAGTTACAGTATAAGTATTACTCAAGTATTCGATTAGTATTACTCTAGTATTAGATTAATATTCTAGTTAGTTTTACTCTCGTATTATATTAGTATTACTCTAGTATTAGATTCGTTTTACTCTAGTATTAGATTAGTATTACTCTAGTTAGTTTTACTCAATTAGATTCATATGACTCTAGTTAGGTTTACTCTAGTATTAGATTAGTAT
Organism: Notolepis coatsorum; assembly: GCF_963971535.1. Taxonomy (NCBI): domain Eukaryota; kingdom Metazoa; phylum Chordata; class Actinopteri; order Aulopiformes; family Paralepididae; genus Notolepis; species Notolepis coatsorum. The sequence continues at coordinate 68,633,229 of NC_140174.1, forward strand.
TGCTCTAGTTAGTTTTACTCTAGTATTATATTAGTATTACTCTTGTTAATTTGACCCTAGTATCAGATTGGTATTACTCTAGTTAGTATGATTCTAGTTTTAGATTAGTATTACTCTAGTATTAGATTAGTATTGCTCTAGTATTAGATTAGTTTTACTCTATATTAGATTCATATTACTCTAGTTAGGTTTACTCTAGTATTAGATTAGTATTACTCTAGTATTAGATTCGTTTTACTCTAGTATTAGATTCATATTACTCTAGTTAGTTTGACTCTAGTATTCGATTAGTATTACTCTAGTTAGGTTTACTCTAGTATTATATTAGTATTACTCTAGTTAGTTTTACTCTAGTATTATATTAGTATTACTCTAGTTAGTTTTACTCTAGTATTATATTAGTATTACTCTAGTTAGTTTTACTCTAGTATTAGATCATTGTTACTCTAGTTAGTTTTACTCTAGTATCAGATTAGTATTACTCTAGTTAGTATGACTCTAGTATTAGATACATTTTACTCTAGTATTATATTAGTATTACTCTAGTTCGTTTTAGTCTAGTATTAGTATTACTCTACTTATTTTTACTCTATATTAGTATTACTCTACTTAGCATTAGGCTACTCTAGTTAGTTTTACTCTAGTATCAGATTGTTATTATTCTAGTTAGTATAACTCTAGTTTTAGATTAGTATAACTCTAGTTTTAGATTAGTATTACTCTAGTATTAGATTAGTATTACTCTAGTTAGTTTTACTCTAGTATTATATTAGTATTACTCTAGTTAGATTTACTCTAGTATTATTAGATTAGTATTAATCTAGTAAATTTTACTCTAGTATTAGATTCCTATATTACTATAGGTGTACTCTATTATTCGATTAGTATTACTCTAGTTAGTTTGACTCTAGTATTATATTAGTATTACTCTAGTTAGGTTTACTCTAGTATTATATTAGTATTACTCTAGTTAGTTTTACTCTAGTATTAGATTAGTATTACTCTAGTTAGTTTTACTCTAGTATCAGATTAGTATTACTCTAGTTAGTATGACTCTAGTATTAGATACATTTTACTCTTGTATTATATTAGTATTACTCTAGTTAGTTTTAGACTAGTATTAAATTAGTATTACTCTCGTTAGTTTTACTCTAGTATCAGATTGGTATTATTCTAGTTAGTATAACTCTATTTTTAGATTAGTTTTACTCTAGTTAGTATGACTTTAGTTTTAAATGAGTATTACTCTAGTTAGTTAGTTTTACTCTAGTATTATATTAGTATTACTCTAGTTATTTTTACTCTAGTATTATTAGATTAGTATTACTCTAGTTAGTATGACTTGTTTTAGATGAGTATTACTCTATAGTTCGTTTTACTCTATTAGTAATTTTCCTCTGACCTCAGTATTACACTGTCTGATATAATTCCATTGTATCTTTCTCTCAGACATGAGTTCAGGCCTTATTGGGCAGGAATTGAACACAATGAGCAGTTTGTCTGATGACATGAAAGGGAAAATAAGAAAAGCGCAGCAGGCAGAGAGTTTGGGAGAACAACTGAACATGAAAGATAAATTTGAATTTTTTTATTTATTTATTTATTTTTCTTTAAAGGGATTTCTGCCTTATTAGATGGTGTACAATGGAGAGAGACAGGGGAGACGGGAGAGATGATTGTATATTTCATTGGACAGAAGGCAGAGGAAAGATGGATCTTACTGTTTGTCTCTGTCTTCTATCTGTTTGTCTCTTCTATCTGTTTGTCTCTGTCTTCTATTTGTTTGTCTCTCTCTTCTATCCATTTGTCTCGGTCTTCTATCCGTTTGTCTCTCTGTCAGTCTGTTTGCAAACAATGATGACGTTTTGGGATGTGCACTGTTTGGTTTCGGTAGTCTACATGCAGGGACGGTCTCTGGGTGAAACCACACAACGTGTGACGACCTGTGCCTTCATCCAGAATGTCTCTGGAGTCTCTTCCCAAATAATGGTCAAATAATGGTAAAATAAAGAACTGGAATCTCCATGCTTTTAAAAAATAAAATAAAAAAGTCCTAGAAACCTTTGCTTTTATGCTTCATTTTGTCTGCCTTTTTCCTTTGGACTTGGACTGTATTGTTTTTGGTAATTTTTTTTGGCAGTTTGAGATTAGTCAAGAGTCAAGAGTCATTTTATTGTCCCATCAGCTGGGAAATATGTCTTGGGCTTACACCCACACTACAGCCACAGACACATACATGCAGACATGATGCAGGCATGACTGCTTACAGTCAGTCTGTGTTTTCAATGTGTAGGTCAGGATGAGAGGGAGGAGAGAGTGATGGGCGGATGAGAGGTGAGGTCACTTGCAATGGTGCTTGCAATGGGCCTGGTCTACAAGATACACTACACGACCAAGGTACCCATGTACATGTCAAAATACTTCCCAAAGGTCAGTGAATACCACGATCACAACACCAGAGGGAGCTCCACAAATCATGTTAAACCCAGATTCGGCTCAAACAAGGGACTAAACACGTTTCGCAATTATGCCACATCAATGTGGAACGCCCTACCCAAAGCTGTAAAGGAATGTGAATCACTACCCACTTTCAAAAACACTCTCAAAAAACACCTACGGGAGACTGCAATTCGAAACTGGCCCCTGTAAATGTCCTAACACAACCCCCTCCAATGTACAGTAAATTACCAAGTATGGTCTTGTCAATATTCCAATGTACAGTTTTGTTTGTACAGTTGTACAGTGTCCCCCACCCACCCCTCCTACCCAACCTCCCCCCCCCCACTCCTACCCAACCCCCCCCACCCACCCAACCACCTCCAATGTACAGCCCCCCCCCCCCCCCCCCACCTACCCAATCCAATGTACAGTTTCTATGTCAAATGTATATACTTTTTTTTCTGGACTCTTTTTGTATCACAAACAGTACTGTATTTACAAATCTGGTATGTCATAAATATATAGATGTAGCAGTACTGTCTATCTGTATGTCATGTATGTCATATATGTTACGATGAATTGAAAATGGGGGACCCTGATGTAAACAAGACGAAAGTCTTTCTCTGGTCTGCATCCCCTTAACAATTGTATGTATTGAGCTGTACTGTACTGTACCCATTCTGCAATCTGTTAATAAAGTTTTCAATCAATCAATCACTCACTCACTCACTCACTCACTCACTCACTCACTCACTCACTCACTCACTCACTCACTCACTCACTCTCGCAGTCGTCACCTGTATGATGCTCTGTTCTAGTCACCTGTATGATGCTCTGCTCCAGTCACCTGTATGATGCTCTGTTCTAGTCACCTGTATGATGCTCTGCTCTAGTCACCTGTGTGATGCTCTGTATCCTGCTCCAGTCACCATGGGTCTGTTTACGACTCATTTGCATTGTTTACCAAGCTTTTTAAAATGCAATCTATATGTAGAGCTCCGTAGTGTGAATACATTTTAACAATAAATAATCGGAAATCTAATCAAATCATGTATTGCATCTGAAGGTTTGTGTATCGTCACACCAGTCCATGCCTATTGTAGAGAAATCAGAAATCTTAATCTCAGAAGAAATCTCGAAAAAGTCACCATCTTGGATTGGGTATTTCTCTCTTTAAGCAACCACAAAGTGTTGAGATATTTGCTACAACAAGTTATAACTTAGGTACTTTCTGCCTGAGTAAATGCAACCATAGTGATTTTACAGGAAATCACAATGGGTCACATTCCCGAACGGATTTACGACCAAAAACGTCCTCTTAGGCAGATTTCTCTTAGGCAGATATTAGGGCTGGTAGCGCGATTCCCCAAATGTTCCTGAGATCGAATTTGACCGTGGCTGAGAGCAGATTTAAGAGTGTTGAGGAGCACACTTATGATTGATTGACTAATTGAACATTTTATTAACTTGACAGACTGTGTTCTCATAGTGATTCCTTCATGTCAACGCTACAGGCCTCCTTGGAATTAATTACTTAATCATAATTAAAATAAATATGACAATATTTGTACGATAAGAAATTACGCATTGTCGGATGTCGGAAAAATAAATAATATGGATTCATCTGATCACAGGGCAGCTGGATTAACCATATCTAAACCAGCTATTTTGGACAAATGTATAATTACTTTAATTACTCAGATATTCAAACACAATTATGCAATTATTGTGAAATTATTGAAAATAATAATTATTTAATGCCTTCTGTGGAATTTGTATTTCTTATTTGTTACATATCTGTTTTAATGAATGCAGGTCAACATGCAATATATCCCATTGATATACAATGGGACAGACCTTTGTTTGATATAGCTATAAACCTGCATTCCTTTGAATATATCATTAATCAATTAAACGTATATTGAAATACACTATATAGCCTATACACCAACACTGAAATGACAGTGGATAAATAAATAAGAACTAAAGCTAATCGCGTGGAAATAGACTGCATTAATATTCCATAACAAGTCTTGTGTGCGCCAGTATGGCCTACGTGTCTAATGAATGAACAGTATAGGCTTAATATATTCTAGTTACTTGTTTCATTAGGATTTAGTAGATACTATATATATACTCTGCCCTACGTACAGTATAAGTAACCTATACTGTACGTAGGGCAGAGCATATATATAGTATCTACTAAATCCTAATGAAACAAGTCATTAATGGAATAATAAGCCTATACTGCGTTCATTCATTACGCCGTAGGCTATACAGTACTGCGCAAGCGTGTGTGTGTGTGTGTGTGCAAGCGTGCTGCGGCAGGTCTCCATGAGCTGTACTATATGCCAATACATTAATCTAATCTAATTTCGATGGGTCGCAAGACTCGCAAAGCGCTTCCGTCACCATTTTCACACGGCTGCATAATTAGTTGCCTTATAAGGAGCTCTGGAGGCGTTGTTTTGTATGCAAATGACCTGAACGGGGACGCGCGTTCATGTTTGAGACATATGCCATTCCCCAACGCAGATATCACAGGTGCGAACGTTTGAGCCACATATTACCAGCGTGTTGAGGATTCAGAGTGAACTTGTCATTGATTCTGTCTCAGTCGGTTCCAAGATAAGTCTTCCAAGAGAACTCTTTGGAAAATATTGGGGAATGAGACCCAGACTTTGACACGCCACAATGAGCCAGGGAGGAAAAAACGTCATTTGGCAATGCAACAGAAAGACAGGACATACTATGATTGGCCTCAAATGACAATATTTGATGTGTGTGTGTGTGTGTGTCTGTTGATGTGTCTGTCTGAGCATATGCGAGTGAATGTGCATGCGAATGTGTCAGTACACGTGTGTATTGTGTGCAATGATGTTGCAATCGCAATGATGTTGATGAGGTTTTCCATTTCAATGGAAACACACAAAGCAGAGCCGTTTCCTCAGTAAGACAAATTTTCCTTTAATTATCTCTGTTGAGAGCAATTAAGGATTTATGTTCATCATTTAACCAGCCTTTTGATTTGAATTCATCATGAAAGACTATCACCCCCCCCCTCCCCCACAACCCCCATTTACAGTGCAGGCGAGAAAGAAAAGAAAAGCTTATTAAAGTGATAAACTGCGTTACATGCTGATTATTAAAGTTCTTTGTGCTCAGGTGTTCGTTCTGCTTGGCCATTAGGAGCATAGTGTAGCCCCGCAAACCCAGATAAGCTTTTCTCTCAGTTATCAGTTTCTATATGTGGTGGATGTTGAAAGATGCAGGAACGCAGAGACAAAACCTCCCTGCTGAAGGATGAAAACCTACATTTACATTTAGTCATTTAGCTGACGCTTTTATCCAAAGCGACTTACATGTTCTGTACGACAAGCCATCAGGAAGGGCACAACTCTATCAGCTGAGCAACAATGTTCATCAAAGTGTTGAGTGCTACAGTGTAGGTTAGTTTATTAGGACAAGTGCATGACAGTAAGGTTAGTTCGTTTTTTTTTTTTTTATTATTCAGATAATGGTTGAAGAAGTGCGTCTTTAGTCGACGGCGAAAGATTGGACGTGTTTCGGCTGTCCTAACTGGGGTGGGTAGTTCATTCCACCATTGTGGGGCAAGGACTGAGAATAGGCGACTTCTCTTTGATGACGTAAACCTACTTGACATCTCTCCAAAACGTCAACTTTTCAGAAAACACAGCCTGGCTACAGTAGACAGCAATGTTTTAATTTGAAAACTGCTCATTATATATCAATACTCATCAGGAAAACGACTTAGTAACACATTACTGTAATTTTAATACTTTCCCAGTAACCAACTGCTGGTCTCTGACAAGAACAAGTTACAGGTTGAAAAAACCCTCAGCTCTGAACTAGGCAAAATCTGCACCTGGCTTGCTGATAACAAACTATCATTACACCTGGTTAAAACAGAGTCCATTCTCTTCGGTTCAAATAACAAACTCAGCAAGACCGACGGCTTCTCAGTTACAGTGGGTGACAATATTGTCACAAGGAAAGATGAAATTACATAGGTTCCATCCTAGAGGCAAATCTTTCCTGTGACAAAATGGCATCCAATGTAATAAAAAAAAGTCAACCAACGAACTAGATTCTTGTACCGGATCTCCTCTCTGGTAAACAAGAATACCCTGAAGACTCTGGCAGGAGCACTCATTCAAGGGTACTACGACTATGCTTGCACCTCATGGTACCAAAGCACCTCAAAGGCGCTAAAAACAAAATTACAAACATCACAAAACAAACTGGTCAGACTACTGCTTAACCTCACTCCTAGAACCCACCTCACCCCTGCCCACTTTGACAACCTAGGATGGCTTAGAGTAGATGACAGAGTACAGCAACTTGCAATGGGCCTGGTCTACAAGATACACTACACGACTAAGGTACCCATGTACATGTCAAAATACTTCCCAAAGGTCAGTGAATACCACAACACCAGAAGGAGCTCCACAAATCATATTAAACCCAGATTTGGCTCAAACAAGGGACTAAACACGTTTCGCAATTATGCCACATCAATGTGGAACGCCCTACCCACAGCTGTAAAGGAATGTGAATCACTACCCACTTTCACAACCACTCTCAAAGAGCACATACGAGAGACTGCAATTCGTAACTGGCCCCTGTAAATGACCTAACCCAACCCCCTCCATTGTACAGTAAATGTCCTAACCCAATAATACACGAGACCCTCTTCTTGGAACAAGTAAGGTTTCGTCGATAATCCAATGTACAGTTACCCCCTACCCACCTACCCAACCCCCTCTCCACCCCACCTACCAACCTCCTACCTACCAACCTCCTCCAATGTACAGTTTCTTCATCAAATGTATATACTCTCTTTTTTAGACTATTTTTGTCACAAAAACAGTACTGTATTTGTAAATCTGGTATGTCATAAATGTATAGATGTAGCAGTACTGTCTATCTGTATGTCATGTATGTCATATATGTTATGATGAATTGAAAATGGGGGACCCTGATGTAAACAAGATGAAAGTCTTTCTCTGGTCTGCATCCCCTTAACACTTTGATCGCCGGGGGTTAAATTAATAATTTACCATCCCTCGCCAGCCCTATTTAACATGGAGAAGTTCCCCTTCTTTGCAGGGCTATAACTTTTTAAATTGTATTGCTAAATTGACATTACCATGGCCCATTCAAATTCCTATATCTATTGTTCAGGGTGTAGCAACGTTATACTTTTTCATTCACATATTCATACTAAAATACGGTCTAAAGTATAAGTATGTTTTTATAGTTTTCTGCAGCTTTCTCCAGAACGTGATTTATAGCCCTAAATGCATTATATTGATGATTGTATACAGTTTGATAGCAATCGGCGCAAGATAAAAAATTTCAAATGCACGTACTTCTAGAAGTTACTACGTATGATCTGATGTTGACCGGATGGGCGGGGGGTCGTTTATAATTCCGTGGGCAACGTTATATCATTCATCTAGTGTGGGTGATGTGATCATTAGAGCAGTTAGTATAGAAGACATTAAAAAATAACGCTGAAACTCACCGTAGCTTCCTCTCGCCGTTGGGAGATGAGCGTGGAACAGAATCTTTTCTATTATGGGATGTAGAAATACCCGATCTATTTCCAGGTTGTATAATAGTATATACGTCCAAATCATGTTGTTTATCGAGTTATTGGTAACGGATCACTATCCGTTGCGATCAGCTCGAGTCCTGGGACTATTACCGAGTGATCGGACCCAATTGAAATGAGCACCAGCTTCCACTTCCTGTTTCTCCCCTGGGCGATTGGCCGATCGGCCACCAGATGGCGCTCTTGAACCGTTGTAGAGTTGAGAGGGACTCAACAGTACATCTCATGTCTCCGGGGGATTTTTGAAATATTGATATCAAAGACGCTGTCCAGCGTCTTCGGCAGAATGAGCATGGCGGGGAATGACGTGTTCCAGCGTCAACGGCGATTAAAGTGTTAACAATTGTGTGTATTGAGCTGTACTGTATTGTACCCATTCTGCAATCTGTTAATAAAATGTTCAATCAATCAATCAATCAAAACCAGTAAAGTAAGGCTTTACAATTGACAAAATAGTCATTATATTACAGTTACTAATTTCAGGTAACTAACATTACATATCTCTTGACAATAAAAGTATACATTGATGTGTTAATTTCACTGGATGCATCATCTCTCTATATTAACGTAACTAGCTATTCATATCAATCGAAATAACGTTCATCTCTCTATATTAACGTAACTAGCTATGCATATCAATCGAAATAACGTTCATCTCTCTATATTAACGTAACTAGCTATTCATATCAATTGAAATAACTTATTGTATTGTTTTCATCTCTCTATATTAACGTGATTCCATCAACACAACATAAATGTTCAAAACACGACTTCATTATTGCTTATCTCTGCACATTATTGTTTATCTCTGGGTTGCGTCTATGCTTTGAGATGAAAACAATACAATACGTTATTATTTCAATTGATATGAATAGCTAGTTACGTTAATATAGAGAGATGAACGTTATTGCGATTGATATGAATAGCTAGTTACGTTAATATAGAGATGAATGTTATTTCGATTGATATGAATAGCTAGTTACGTTAATATAGAGAGATAATAAATTAATAAAAAAAAAAAAAAAAAAAAAAATTAACTAAGAGTGATTTGAACTTGTGACCATAGGCTCCACAGCCAGCTGACGAACGAGTTGAGCTAAGTGCATCAATGTTAAAACTGAGTGACTGTCATGTTCTACGATACTCATTTCAGCGTGCGTGTGTGCGAGGGCTCTCGCATTATTATTATTATTATCTACGCTGCGTGTGTGCGAGGGCTCTCGCATTATTATTATTATTATTATCTACGCTCATGCACGCTCATATACCGGCTCAGTGTCCTCGTGGGTAGAGTGTCCGCCCTGAGTTCGGGAGGCTGGGAGTTCAAGCCCCGGCCAAGTCACACTCAGCATCAAGGGTTGGTTTGGGGGGAAGTCCTTGCGACATACTAGCGTCATGTCCAAGGGGTGTACTTGTACATCAAGCTGCCTCACGCTACGGAAACAGGAGATAGGCTCCTGCCCCATGTGCCGTTACGGCTTGAGAACCATTGGTTCTCAAAGGCAAACTTCATGCACGCTCATACCGGCGTGGAGGTAAAACTAGCGTGGGGACGAAACTAGCGTAGATCAGTGGCCAATCAGAGCAACGCGGAAGGACAAGCCACTTGCTTAAAGCATAGACGCAACCAGGCACCCCTGAACGCACAGCGCAAGTGGGACCACGTGTGACACAGCGCCCCGCGGTCCCACACTCCTGCTAGCCCACCTGACGGCGGGACGCAGGAGAGGTCCCGGACCTAAAATATTGTGAAAACATAAATCAATTCAAATCTAGACTAAAAAAATCTATTTTTGAAAGGTACAGAAGGGAAGAAGAACTTTAATTGCATAAAAAAAATACGTATGATACTGTATTGTACGCTATATCATATCACATTATATAATCATATTATAATTCATTTGTATATTATATTGAAATATATTTGCAGTATATACTATTATATTATGGTACTATTTTATATTGTATATATCATGTACTATATATCTCACATCACATTATATATGTGCTGTATACACTATTATGTACTATACTATTATATATACTATATATATATACTATTATATAGTATATATATATACTATTATATACTGCAGGTATACTATACTGTAATGTGTACTGTAATGTGTACTATATGTGTGTACTGTAATGTGTACTATATGTATCTACTATGTATGTATGTAAATAAAATAAAAAATAATAATAAAAAAATGTAACGTAAGTCTTCAGGGGTAGGGCCCGACAAGCCTAGTGCTTCTCCTTAGCCCTTTTCGGCCAATTGGACAATGCTGCAATAGCAGCTGGTAAAACTTTGGTGATTTATGGAATGACCGTTGTTATGTGTCCAAAGCCAGAAATAAAAAATAACTGAACTGAACTGAACTTAACCTCAGGACTGCCTGGGAGTTTCACAGAACCCCCAGCCACGTCCATGAGGTAAAAACCGAACAAAAGGACTCTGGGAGTTACCAGGAGGCCGCAGCACAAAAGTCCTCCACGAGCCCCCCCCTAACAGGGCAGCAGAGGCCGCCACACCACGAATGGAGTGCGCCCTGATGCCCCCGGGGGGAACCTGTCCAGCCAACGTGTAGCAAAGGGCAATGCCCTCGCACAACCAATGTGACAGGCGCTGCTTGGACAGCGCCTCACCCGCGCAAGGGCCACCGTAACAAACAACAGTTGATCGGAAGCCCTGAGACCCTGCGTGCGACTAAGGTAAACCCCCAGTGTACGGACAGGACACGACAGGTGAAGGCTCGACTCCAACCCACTAGCGTGAGGAGGAGGATGAAATGCCTGAATCACAATATCCCTGGAGCGAAAAAAGCTCCGGACATTCTTTGGCACGAAGACCGGATTATTGCCTCAGAGTCGCCCCGTTATCAGCCCGAACAGACAGGCACACGCATTTGGCGGAGATGCTGGCCCAAAAAAGGAACACGGTCGTAAGACAGACGATCTAATGGCGCCTGTTCAAGAGGCCAAACAGGGGCCCCAACAGCCTTTCCAGAACAGTTGGAGGTCCCGACTTGGAGACAGAGAACGTTCCACAGGCTTGAGACGCCGTGCGCCAAGCAAGAACGTCCCACGAGAGGGTGGCTGAACAATGTTCTGCCCCCCACTCTCGACCATACGCCACTTCCCAGCGTAAGCCGTGGTAGTGGATGGAGCGTGCACGTTCCGGATGGCGTTAACCACAGAAGAGTCAAGACGCATCCCCACCAGATTCACCCTTTCAGCAGCCAAGCCTGGAGGCTGCCCCAGAACAGGAGGCAGAACAGAGTTCTGCGTGCCTGAGAGGGCCCACAGTGACCACGGAACAGGCCATCAAAGTCCCGCGCTCCTGACGTACCCGCCCCAACAGCTGAGCTATCAGGTGTATGGGGGGGAATGCGCACAGAATTCCGGGCGGCCACGGATACATCGAGAAGGCATCCACCCCCAGAGAGGGGTTGTCCTTCCGACTGACCGAGAACCACAAGGGGCCGAATCGGTCCCAGACCTGTCTGACTATGTCTGGACGTAGTCCCCACTCGTCAGGGTGAGGACCGCCCCGCGACATCACATATTGAGATCGAGAAACGCCCATAGCCAGAACCGACCGCCGCCCGGTGCAGACGGGGGGAGCGTACTCTGACCACAAGGTGGCCGAGCCGTTTGAGGACCAGAAGGACTGCCTTCAATTCCAACACATTGAAATGTAGCGCAGACCGGGCAGCATGGCCTGCCAGCTGCCCCCTACTGCATTGGCTTGACACGTCCCCCCCATCCCGTGAGGGAGGCGTCGGTGAAGACCGTGACATGTGACAGTCTGCTGCCCATGGGGACCCCGCTGGTGAGGGCCCCAGGCCCTCCCCAGAGGGCGAGGTCCCCCAGTACTGACATGGGAACCTTCAGCCGCTTCCACTTGCCTCTCACCGGGTCTATTTCCATACTGGAAAACCACCTCTGTATCCTCCTGATGAAGAGGAGGCCAAGATGGACCACAGAGTGAGCAGATGCAATCACACCGAGCAGGCGCATCACGGACAGCGCCGTAACCTTCCTAGGACGGAACCTCCGTCATCCACTCGCCGCCGCTCTGAGAGGGATGCCCATATAGACCTTGAGCTTAGAAATAAGCCCAAGTACTCCACCCGTTGACTGGGAAGAGGAGTACTCTACTTCCATTCTACAGCAAAACTCAGGCTGGTGAGGAATTCCACCACCTGCCTGGTATGAGACCCAGTGATCTTCTGTGACTGGCCGAGGACCAAAATGTCATCCAGGGTAGAATAAAATTAGTATCCCCCGACGACACAGAGACCTCAGCGCGGTCTCGACGCACTTGGTGAAGATGCGAGGAGCCAGAGAGTAGCCGAACGGCAGCCTCTGGTACTCGTATGCTAAGCCCTGAAAAGGAAGCGTAGGTCAGGAGGGAAGATTGGGATGCGAATACACATCCTACAGGTCTATGGAGGTGAACCAGTCCCCCACCTAACAGCGCTTAACAGGTGGGTGACGGTCAACAACCTTCCATGGGACAGGTCCAGTATGGGTCTGACACCCCTCCTCCCCCGATTTCTCGGGCACCAGAGAATATCGGGAGGAAACGCCGCTCATCGCGTCCTCCCATGGGACCACGACGACGCCCTGCTTCGCCGCCAGAGAACGAATCTCCTCGGCCAGGGCTGTCACTGCCATACGTGGTAAAATTCCGAAGCGGCCCCGCCGCCAACTGCCGCTGGTACGCTAGGAATCGTAGATGGGTGGCCCGGTCCCTCCCGCTGTGCATGGTGTCTCGTGGAGCCGGGATATCGCACCCTGACTCTACCAACGAGGCAATCGCACCCAAGGGGGGGACCCCGACAGAAGGGGCGGTCTGATACGGGGGGAGCGGCCACGCCCACTGAGCATCTTCCCGGCTTAGCTTGCTGAGGACAGCCTGCTCTGCAGCTGGACATGCATGGTGTGTGGTCCTCACACTGCCCGATAGGGTGGGTCTCTACACACCGTAGCCCTGTAGTGATATTACTACTACCCAAATTACGTGTGCCTGCTGACCACCGCAGGATCGGAAGTCCAGACGGGGGAGGCACTAACGTAATACCCGGCCTGGCGAGGGCGGGGCTGGGGGGAACCCACGCTGCAACCTCCTGGGCCTAGAGTTCCCCCTCTGACAAAATGTTTTAGATACAGGGTACCCTGTTCCGTCGACAGATATAACACCAGGCTCACCAAACACAGACGCAGGACGTGTGGTGTGGGAGCTGCTTGACAGCACAGCATTCTCAAAGACAGACCCAGGCCCAGCTAGCAACTGAGTGTCAGCCCATGTCTCCATGAGAAGCGAAATGTGGGGCCGCTTGCTCTTCACTGGAAGAACACGGCCCGCAGCCAAAGGAAACAAATCAGAGCCCTGTGTCCCGTAGTGTAGCGGGGGGGAGTAACCGGAGAGCGTGCTAGACACAGCTAGATGGCAAAGTTTTTTTAGGGCGTGCCCATCTAATATAGCCGATCCCTCGGGCCGCCGAGGCTGTCGGCCTTGTGATCACCTGTTTTCTTTGTGTCCAGGGTATCTCAGGCGGGGGAAACATGGCCGCTGGCCGTGCTCTCACCTCTGGCTGCGCAGTGTGGGGCAGCGTGGGGCCCAGGACAAATACTGCCCACGCCTCCGTGGACAGACCAAGGTCCACCCGCGGAGAGGGGAGCCCTGAGGAGGAGATTGCGCCAACCAAAGATGCCTGTGAACAACCGTTGACAGCATCCTAGCCCTCCCTGCGGTTATAGCTTGCGGCTAGGTCAAAAGCTGAATAACCTCAAAACCTTGCACGATGGTTTTGACGTCGGCTGGCCCTAAGGCCCCACCACCCGACACCATTTTTGACAGAAAAACAGCCAATTGAGCAATGTTGCCAGTCGCTGCAAAATTCTGTACCGCGGCGGTATAGGCTTCATCAGCCCACCAGCCACCTGCCGGGCCGACTCGCCTCATGGCGTCGGCCGGGCGGGACACCGTTCCACCATGTCAGGGCAAAGGACTGATGCCACCTGCTTCACTAAGCACGGAACACCATTGGTGGCTGCCGACCAAAGTCTACTACTAGTGAAGCACTGCCTCACTAGTAGTCATGTAACAACCTCCACTGCGGTGTGCACCCATGAAGGGATAAATGAAAGAATTAACGAAAACTCTATTAACACTTTGAGTGCCACGCCGGGTTTTCCTTTTTACCCCCTTGATGCCACGGTCCATTTCAATGTTAACGTTAATATTGCCTAATCTATGTTTTAAATTATGGCTATGTGTCTAATCTGCCCGTCGCTTATCAAAGACTATTTTCCAGTCAGTGCTGTCAAGGCAGATTGGTTTTTTATCGCTTCATTTCCGTTTCAGAGCATTTTGAAAAGCACCCGTTTTGAAATAAAAAACAGTTCATTCTAGACCAGTGGTTCTCAACTGGTCTAGCCTCGGGACCCAACATTAAGTCGCAACCCAAATTTCTTAACCACTATGATTTTAAATTTTTTTTGCAGTAATACACAATCTTTCATGCATTGTTAAAAACATGAAATAAACTCAAAGTGCAACTAGGGCTAAAAACCCAATGAAATAAAATAATAATAAATAATATATGCTTCTTAGCAGATTTCTTAGCTTAACATAACAGACCTAAGTTTGGGGGAACTAATGGGATAACTGGGGTTGCAACAAAAGTGCAACTAGGGCTAAAAACACAATGAAATAAAATAATAATAATAATAATAATAATAAATAATATATCCTTCTTAGCAGACTTCTTAGCTTAACATCCCAGGGAACTAATGGGATAACTGGGGATGTTGTTTGCTCCTGACAAGAGTCTCAAAGTCTGGGGTGATGGTAGACAAAGCAACTCTGAGGTCATGAGCCACTTAAGCCACTTCCACAAAGATAGGTAGCAAAAAAAGAAAAAAATACATAAAAAAAAAAGAAAAAAAAAATTCAAATAAACGCTAGATGATCAATATTATACGTGCACGCAAGCACATTCGGGCCGCACACGGATAATCGCCGTTTTCATTTCCTCTTGGACTTTTACAGTCAAACCGATAGAGCCCATTTCACAAAACAGCCTATATCTTCATCAAAATGTGTCTGATTATCCTAACACTGATAACATAGATTCCTTACCTGACATCAGATGGTATCCAACTGGTATATTCCAATTCCTGATCACCATTCAAAAAAATCGATAAGTGTATGGAT
Source organism: Notolepis coatsorum (assembly GCF_963971535.1). Classification (NCBI taxonomy): domain Eukaryota; kingdom Metazoa; phylum Chordata; class Actinopteri; order Aulopiformes; family Paralepididae; genus Notolepis; species Notolepis coatsorum. The sequence goes on from NC_140174.1 coordinate 68,648,534, forward strand.
CCAACGTGATACAGTAGTACACATGATTCCGCGGGTCTCAGAGGCTCCAGAATGAACTGTGGTAACCCCGGCTGGATCAGTGGACTGGAAAATGTGGAGTACCGGATTTTTTTCGCTAGGATACCTGGAAAAACATTCAAAAGCGAGTCATGACGACCATGTTTTCCCAAATATCCCGCCCCCTGCGCCAATACATCACTCGGTCGTCTCACGAGACAATGAGCAGTATCACATGCCATTACCAATGCCTGCTTAGCGCAGGCCCTACCTGTGCGCGACTTAGCTCGACTGCTAACCGTCGCGCGACGTCCCCCGGTCCGCTGTCACGAGACGAGGAAAACACAGGATAGGGCCGTCGTGCTGTCAGGACGTGCTGAGAAGGTTCCGGGGGCTGGCGAACTTCTGGAGAATTCCCAACATTGTGTAATTTCACCTTGTGCTCCATAACAATCTCCAGTTCAAGAAGTGCATCTGAGCTGCTTCCGCTTGGAAACGAAATGAGGAAGGGTGAGGAGTGACCACTTCCGGTGTAATATAGGGCACATGGGAGTGGCGTGGTCACGTGCAAGTGGGTGCATTTGTTTTTGTTTCTTGTGCACGCTAGGTGCGTGGAGATAAGGAGTTATCTAAGTAGGCAGAGCGGGACGCGAGGCCAGTTTATATGTAACCATGGTGGCACTAATTCATACTAATTCAAGGCTTGTCCAGTGCACAAAAGACAATGACAGTTTTACAGTTAAAAAAATATAGGGGAAATGGCACATTTGGAGTTAAGAGGTTTCCATCTGACCACAATGATCTATTATAATATCACACACACACACACACACACACACACACACACACACACACACACACACACACACACACACACACACACACACACACCCCTATATCTGTCTATTACACACACACACACACACACACACACAGGGCCACCTGGGAGAAATGCGAGGCCCTGTGCGAGATTTAAACGCGAGCCCCCCCCCCCCCCCCCAAAAGGTAAAAAAAAAAAAAAAAAAAAATATATATAATTTTTTTTAATTTTTTATTTTTTCCCCATACAGTCAACATATTCGTAAATAATAGCGCTGCCCGAGGCTGGGCATGATACAGTCAACATATAGCAAGAGAGAGAGAGCGAGAGAGAGCTCCCGTTCTACAGTCAATATACAGTGTACAGAGAGAGAGACACATTGGAAAGAAATTGAAATGCTATTTGGCCCTAAACAGAGAGTACACAGTGGCAGAATACCTGAGCACTGTGACTGAAGATCCTTGACTAGGTACAGACTCAGCGAGCACAGCCTAGCCATCGAGAGAAAGGCCGCCATAGGCAGACTGTGTGTGTTAGAAAGAGAGAGAGAGAGAGAGAGCATGTGTGTTAGAGAGAGAGCATGTATGAGAGAGATAAGCAAAGATGACCCCCTAAAGGATATTCAACTTTTAATGAAAGAACAAAACAGAAGGAAAAGATAACTTCACAAAGGCAACATGAATATACATAGATCCAAAAGGACAAAGATCAACACTTAAATCCAAAGAGAAGAGGGTCTATACCAGAGAAAACAAAGCAGCAAGGAGCCAATGGCCGACAGCTAAAGGCTAGCCAGGTAGGCTACTGACACCAGGCCACACACAGCTTTGGCCAACGGCCCAACGCTACCCAAGCTACACAAACGAACAAATGAATTCACACACAGCACATGTCGTATCTCCAAATGTTGTGAAGTAACATATGTTTTGCCTGGAAAAAAAACATCGTTATTAACAAAACATTCGGGAGGGGAAGGAAGGAAGAGTGGGGTAATGTCATGACATTTTCATTAATCTTACCTGCACCAAGGAACGCAGGGCGAAAGGCCGCAACACAGGTCTCCACGTTGACGAAAGGCCTCTCGCTGTCGGGACAAAAATAAGCTATGGCCAGAGCCTTGTCATGGTGCAGGCCCGACTACATCTTCTGTCAAAGATTATGTCGTAGTCAGAGTGCCAGAACCCCCTGCTATTCTCACGGCTAATGTCAATGGTCGTAGCACAAGCTAACAGCTAACTCAAGGCTAACTGATAGCATCAAACGAACGTTCCCAGCCGAGCGCAGCCGGCAGCTAACGTCGAAGCTAAACAGCTAACTGGCTAACAGTTAGCTCAACCAGGCTATCGCTAACCATTAGCTAACGCAGAAGCAAGCTATGCGGCTACATACAGGTGCTGACACCAGGCCACACACCGTTAGCTACTAGTAGTAATACAACAGCTAGTCGGCCAGTTTAGCTCCAGAGAGAGAGAGAGAGAGAGAGAGAGAGAGAGATGTCCACGGCGGGAATAGAGTTAATAGAATAGGTTAAAAACTCACCAAACGTCCAAGAGGATGGAGACAACCGCGTGGAATTGACGAAGTTCATCTGCCAAACGACCATCCTCTTCATCTTGGCTGCATGTCTCTAGGTTAGCTAACGCTAGTTAGCCTTTAGCTAAGCTAGCTACTAGCCGACATCATCATGGCTATATCCCGACTGCATCATGACAAGGCTCCGGCCATTTGTCCCGCCAGCGAGAGGCCTTTCGTCAACGTTCCTTGGTGACCGACCGACTGATAATGACCGACCTCTTCGTCTTGGCTGGCATAACTAAGCATAATAGTCAAAAGCTGCACGCGCGAAATAGTCAAACGCAGCTGACTCACGCCGGCGTACTACACATGATGTAAGTAACCACTCCCTTCGTTGAAACCAATAGTATGTCTGCTGCAGAGCCCCAGAGCTCCAATAGTGAGTATGTCACTGCAGACCCAGGAACAAGTCAGACACATTCTACAAACGTGTCTAATGTGAAATATATAAGCATATAAGCAAAACTAGATTTTAGGTCTGTGATGAAAAAGGGCCTCGTGGGAAGGGGGGCCTCGCAAAAAAAAATAAAAAAAATTGGTTACAGTGTATTGCAAGGTCTGACATTGACCAAACTTGATATGATATTGACCACCATGGCCTTGGTGGGCTCTAGGTCAACTCCTGAAAAGGGGGTCAATGTCAGACTTTGCAATCAAAAGTTAGGGGGCTAATAACCCTTGCCATAATTTCAGTGCGCCCCTAACTTTTGATTGCAAGGTCTGACATTGACCCCCTTTTCAGGAGTTGACCTAGAGCCCACCAAGGTCATGCATATCAAGTTTGGTCAATGTCAGACCTTGCAATACACTGTAAGGCACTGTAAGGCTCTAACCCTCCCCCACTTCCAGTGATGAAGCTAAGCTATGCTAACGGAGCGTCTATTCCCAAAGCTAAAATGCACGCACAGAGACAAAAAAGGTATGTATCTTCTTGTCTAACTCCAGGGAAGATGTTAAATAAGCTAATTTCCCAAAATGTTGGAGTTCCCCTTTAAACTTATCCTTGCTAAGTTTCAGTTTCACTTCCAGAAAGAATTTTACTTCACGACCAACCCTTGCCATAATTTCAGTGCGCCCCCTAACTTTTGATTGCAAGGTCTGACATTGACCCCCTTTTCAGGAGTTGACCTAGAGCCCACCAAGGTCATGCATATCAAGTTTGGTCAATGTCAGACCTTGCAATACACTGTAAGGCACTGTAAGGCTACTGTCCTCCCCCACTTCCAGTGATGAAGCTAAGCTATGCTAACGGAGCGTCTATTCCCAAAGCTAAAATGCACGCACAGAGACAAAAAAGGTATGCATCTTCTTGTCTAACTCCAGGGAAGATGTTAAATAAGCTAATTTCCAAAAAAAGTGGAGTCGTCCTTTAACGTTATTGGGCGCACAAGAAAACAAGAAAACTGTAATGACCCTGCAGCTGTTCCAATGTAAATGTGCACTTTCGCCGCTCTGAAGTCTGAGCTCGGTGTGCCCGGCCACGCGTGCTGTTCTTGCACGGACCTGGCGAGTGCCTGCATGTGGGTGTGTTTGCGCTGTGGGGCGTATTCTTCGCATGGGTGTGCGTACCGCACCGTGACGGCCGTACCGTAAATTTGCGTGACGAATACACGTACCGTTACACCCCTAATGTAAGTAGATTATGATGTAAGTAGATTATGCCTCTTTGATTTTTAGATCTATGATCAGTAATGTCACCAACTCACTCACTCGTAGACGGGTTTCCTGTTTGTAAACGCATTGTGGTCGAGCCAGTGCTAAATAAAGCTCTATGGGAAAACCATGGCACTCCCCTGACTGAAAGTTGTTTCAAGCTAAAACAGTTGGAAGCCATTTAGCCAAATCAGCATGGCTGTGAGAGTGTCTTTCACCTTTTACATATCTAGCTTTGGCATGGATTGATTGTTTAGATTGCTAGCATTGTTTAGATTGCTAGCATGGCTAACAAATGCAAATATATTATAGTCTGCCCTGTTGTTCTGACCAGGATTACGCTCCTTTTTGTGCCATGAATGCGTATCCTCCTCACTGAGTCTGACGTTACCTGCAATCTCGTCAATTCATTAATTCATTCAATTCAGTCACACTTAGCCATTCTGCCCCTAGTGGTGGCTCATTGGATGGCACTTTGTGTAAGACCAGTTCACTCGATCAGACAATGCAATGAATTATTTATAGGCCTGATATTCTATATTCAATATTTCAAATTGCTTGTGTCCGGATGGCAAAATTCAAGAAGGTGCTGAATGAGCTCAGTGGTCACATCTGATCAATGTTAGCATGGTGTTATTCACCGTCTAAGATGGAAATAATAATAATAATAATAATAATAATAATAATAATAATAATAATAATAATAATAATAATAATAATAATAATAATAATAATAATAATAATAATAATAATAATAATAATAATAATAATAATAATAATAATAATAATAATAATAATACTAATAATAATAATAATAATAATAATAATAATAATAATAATAATTTATATTCACCTTTGGTTCATTACAATTTACTCAAGCATAGTACCAGACACAATATTTTCGACACTGGGAAATACATTCCCTGAGGTCCATAGATGTCCCTAGATACCAAGAACATGCAAATGGGCCTGGTAGAAGTGGAGCAATCTTCCATTTACTTAGGTATGTATTTTTAGGTGACATTTTCTGAAAATAGGGCTAGGGTTTAAGAGGTTAAGGTGAGTGTGTGCATGTGGAAGTTGTTTGCAGTGAATGTGGAATGGATGGGTTAATGTTACAGTGAGTCCACATTGAGCAGCCTGATGGCCTGGGGATAGAAACTCCTTTTGAGTCTCTCTGTGCTGGCCATGAGCCTCCGGCAGGGCTGGACTGGGACAAAAAATCGGTCCTGGCACAGATTAAGATGACAGAGGTGAATTCTCTTGGGATGAAGAATGGATGACACTTGATGGATATATACTCCAGGTTGGCCGAGCAGTGGTCCGATAGTCTCTTCATGTTCCCTGGGTCACACCAGTTGTTGTTCACCATGAAACACACGCCTCCTCCCTTCGATTTCCCCTACTCTTCTGTTCTGTCTTTGCGGTGAACGGAAAAGGAGTCGGTGGGCTGGCTTTCATATTATACACCCGACAATATCTTTTGGACATTGGATTACAACAATCTGACAACGTTATCTGTGATCGTCAGCTCCCCAACGAGATCACTCGGACACGGAAATCAACACAGCCCGGCCGGCTGGCCAAGCTCCTCACCCCGGCGTGAGCGTAAACAGAAGAGGGGTACACACAGAGGACTGAGGGCTAAGCTAAAGCTAGCCCCTCACTGCCTATCGCTTCCCAGCATGGAAGTTTGTGCATATTGTGGCAGATATCATCCCCCGTCACATGGCTATGTGGAGGAAGGGAGATACTACTGCCACAGGCAGAGGAGAGTTAAGTGAGGAGTTGATTAGGACTGATGGAATACACCTGTGCACCACGTGATCACCCACATCCCACAAACACACACACACACACACACGCACGCACGCACGCACACGCACACACACACACACACACACACACACACACACACACACACACACACACACACACACACACACACACAAGACACACATAGCATAAAACCGAGACAGAGGAGAGTTGAGTGGAGGTGAGGAAGGAGCAGAGTTCGTGGAGAGAGTGTGAGATACAGAGTTTGTGAGGTGAGAGGTAGTTTGAAGGAGAGGATAGAGCGAGAAGGTGTTCGTGTTACTGGACCCTGGACTGGCTGAGATACCCCCTTGTGAGACTGACCCTAGACCGGACGACAAACCCTGAGTGTTGAACATTCCCTTTTTGTACGAGAGCCTGGAATGTGTTTTGACCCTGGACTGTTATATGACTACTCTATTGCCCATCGGACTTATACTGCTGATCAATAAATATAATTTTTTTTTATTGAAATCGTGCTTGTGTGGACATAGGAATTGTTTGTTTTGGTCCGTGTCGAGCCTGAACACCACAAGGCTCGTCACAATATATATAAACAAACAATTGCACAAACAATGCCACCATTGTGAGTCACTGCTCTGCTAACGTGGAATATACATTATATAAATATTTATTTATTTAATATATACTGTATATATATATAAATAATTGTATGATTTATTTATCTATTTATTTATATAAACAAATACAGTGTTTCAGATTCAGATTCATTGTCTATTTTTATCTCTCTTTGTTTCTTACTTGCCCGTTTCTCTCCCTCTCTCTTTCACTCTTTTGTTTCTCTCTATTATCGGATATTTTCTCTTTCTGTCTTTTTGGTTTCCATTCTCTCTCTCTCTCTCTCTCTCTCTCTCTCTCTCTCTCTCTCTCTCTCTCTCTCTCTCTGTGTGTTTCTCTCTGTTTCTCTATTTTTTTTGTGTTGCTCTGACAGAGCTGTGATCTCGGGGAGTGTTTATATGAGAGAGCTGGAACAGGTGCTGTTAATTTACCCTCTACTGCTTCTAGCCTAGGGGTGGGGTGGGGGGGGGGGGCAGAGAGAAGAGGGGAAAGGTGATGGGAGGAGTGGAGAGAGGAGGAGCAGAGGAGATGGGAGGAGAAGAGACTGAGAGAGAAGAGGTGCTGGAAGGAGAAGAGAGAAGGAGAGGAGAGAGGAAAGGAGAGAGGAAAGGAGAGGATACATAGCTATGGTTTATGCAGTAATCTGGGTGTAAAAAATAAATACATTTTACATTTTCTAATAAAAAATCACCCTTACAAGCAGAATGGAAGTCATGCATTTACATATGATCCTTTTAGGATCCTTAATGGAGATAATGTTACTGTACTTCCCTTACAAAAAGGTATCGTGGTAGTACGATGGTAATAGGAGTACAATGGTGCCGGCCATTGTATAAATCATGTACTATGGTGCTACCTACCTACCATGGTAAAAGTGATCATCATGGCACCACCTTTGCACTTAAATAATACCATATAATCTGATTTAAATCATAATACAGATGGTATTTCCATAATTATTTGGTCACTACCAGATTCTGCCAACTACGACCACACGCACACACACACACACACACACACGTACGCACGCAGGCACGCACGCACACACGCACGTACGCACGCACGCACGCACGCACGCACGCACTCACGCACGCACACACTAGTGGTCTGCAAGAGCCCAGCCCGAGCCCATGACGTTCAGGCCCTGCCCGAAAATAAGCCAGACTGTAATGCAGCATTTGAAGCCCTAGCCAGAGTGAAAGCCCAAAAAAATATATATATATTAGACTTAAAAAGCAATTTTTTATTTGTATTTGTTTTAAATATTCGAAATACGGTTTTATATGAACTTAATAAATAAACAAAAAACGTAAATGTCCAATAGGTCTACCTAAATAACAGATAGGCGCATACTGCGCTGAAAACTAATGAAGCATTAGAATTATATAGCCAAATATTAAATAATTTTTTGTTTAAAATATTCGAAACACTGTTTATATATTAACTTAATAAATAAACAAAAACAAAAATTTCCAATAGGTCTACCTAAATAACGCATATCACGCTGAAAACTAACAAGCATTATAGGCCTATATAGCCTGTTTCGCGAATGCCTTCTATTTCCATTTCCCTCACAATCAGTCCAAAAACTGCTCGGATATCCGATGTCGCGAGTACAGAGGCACAAAAGTAAGTAAATCATAAGTAAATCATGACACAAAAGTATACAGAAAAAACTCGACCGCAGCAGCCAATTATAATATAAAATTAATCAGGACTCACCACGCTGTTGACGTCAGCAACAAAAACGTCTGGCGTTGAATAACGTTAACAAAACTTTGCCATCCAGTTGCTACATCCAAGAACAAATTAAAACGTTCGCCAACTGGCTATATTCCAACTTCAAACAACAATTGAAGTTATTGAACCACTTCGGTCTGCTCTTGATTTGTTCACCATCCACCGTTGATGTCCTTCAGCACTGTTCTACTGTCCTCGAATTCTCCCTGCGGTAATTACATCCAAATGTTTCCAAAAATGCAGCTTTCCCAGACGCATTGGGAACTTTCAAAAGCTCTCCCTTTCCCTAATTCCATATCTGTTAACTTATCCATCGCGACTCAGAGAGACACGAGGCTCTGACTCTCTGATGACAGCTGGCGCAAAACTGAAACTGAAACCGTAAGGTTATCCTATATTTTTTGGCTGCTGGGAAACAAGATGGCTGCTGATTGAAGTGCTGAGCTGCACCCCGTGCCAAACTTCCCTTTAAAATGCCATTATATATGCTTTGATCAGAGATAAACTGAACTTTTTCCAACCTGGATTCACCTGTTAACGAGACGGTGGAGGGACTGGAAGCCTATATTGACGCGTTTTATAAAGAAAACGCTATGGCGGGCACCAAACCCGATACCAAACGCACCCGAAGTGAGCTGGGCTCGAGTGATGCGGATGACCCAACCAGCGACATCCGTGAGTCTTTAACATCTATTAAACATCAACTCCAGAAGCTTGATCTACTCGAACAGCTGACAAACAATGTCAAGGAGTTAAAAGCTTCTGTGGAGTACAACAACTCACTCATCGAGGTACTAAAGGCAGACAATGCCTCACTCAGGATCGACGTAAACAAATTACAACGTCTGACGGGTAATCTCCAAAAAGAAAATTTCAACATGGCTAATAACATTCTTGACCTACAATGTAGAAGCATGAGAGACAACTTAATAATTCACGGTCTTCCTGAAACTAAAAATGAAACTCACCAGAGATCCGAGGAACTTTTTAGGTTATTCCTGTCAGATAACCTGAAAATGAAGTCGGCTGAAACCGAAGCTATCCGCTTTTCCAGAGTCCATCGCCTGGGGAAAGCCAAAGTCGACCAGCAGAGGCCCCGTCCCATCGTGGCCAAAGTCATCGATTCAAAGATGAAATCTGCTATTATGTCCAACGGAAGAGAGTTGAAAGGATCCAAATATTCCATCAGTGACCAGTTCCCGGCAGAGATCATGAGTAGACGCAGGCTGCTCTACCCGGTCATGGCGGATGCGAGGAAAAACAAACGGAATGCTCGTATGTTCATGGATAAACTTTATATTGATGGAACTATGTACAGGAATCCCCGTATTACATACTGGCTGAGTGGAGGCGACGAAAACGTCTTTCATGACGCTCAGGAGGAGATACTGACTCCAAGTATCCAGCGTGCTTCCCGAGCTGCTGTAAACAATGACGCTTGAAGATGACGTCATCATCACCAAGGCGTCCTCGTTGCTATGACTACCCGGGACCTGACTGAATACACGTAGGACACTGCATGCAGAATGCAGATGCAGTCTTCCTTTCTTTTCATTTATCTCTTGTGCTTTTCTTTTCTTCTCAATCTCATATCCATTCCATTTGTTTGTTTGTTCCAATTCATTTATTTAATTTTTCCTTCTTATCTCTCCACCCTCTCTTTCAGGTCAATGTTTGATTCTCTCTCTCTCTCTCTCTCTCTCTCTCTCTCTCTCTCTCTCTCTCTCTCTCTCTCTCTCTCTCTCTCTCATATTATTATATTATATTTTCCCTCATCTTTGGCTAGGGAAATGCGGTTAACGTTGGGCTACTCACCCAGACCCTTGGGCTAATGGGTTTGAATGGAGTGGCCTTGGGTTATTGTTTGTATGCTCTGTTAATCATTTTAGCCCATCCATTAGGGATGGGCCATATGTGTTTTATGTGTAACCCGTCTGTGCAAGACGTTAGGGTTATTTTGTTTTATGTACTTCACCCCCTCCCCCCTCCGTTCACCCCCCCCTTATTCCAGCCATTTAGAGACCTGCCCACATTAGCCTCAATAGAAGCGTCAAAAAAAATATTGCATTACCAACAACCATACAACAACATGTATAGATTATGGCTAGTTTGAACATAATGATATGGAACACTGGTGGAATAAATAAACAACACAAACGAAGAAGCGTGCTCACACTGATGAAAAAAGAACAGGTGGACATAGCTCTGCTAAGCGAAACGCACATTTTAGAGAAAGACATAGATATGTTAGCGGACAACACATATCATAACATCAGTCACTCTTCCTTTGGAACGAGAACTCAGGGAGTAGCCATAGTCGTTAGACGGAAGTTGAATATTGAATTGAAGGGAGTATGGTCTGATGCAGATGGTCGGATAACTATAGCTAAGATTTTACATAAGAACAGAAAAATAGCGTTGGTAGCGGTATACGCCCCAAATTTATACGAAGTTAGTTTCTTCACTACACTTACCAGAGCAATGTTAGACCTTCCCGAATACTCATTTATAATCGGTGCGGATTTTAATGCCATTTGGAACCCAAGGATGGACAAATCAAACCCCTCCTTTTCCAATGAACAAAAAAATGCATCTAATGCATTAAAGGATTGGTCGAAGATTACAGGTGTAAATGACTTATGGCGTTCACTCAACCCCATGACCCGGAAGTACTCTTGTCGATCTGCGAGACATAATACATTATCCAGAATAGATTACGTTTTCACAACCCCGAGACTATTTGATAACTACGATGTGGAAATGATACCCAATGCATTGTCTGATCACTGTTATTTACTCTTAAAAGGAACATTTGGTATACTATCATCCCGAGCCCCAAGATGGCGATTTAACACGATGCTGCTTAATAACAAGGAATTCATTACACAAATCAAAGAAGCTCTTACGGTATTCCTACGGATAAATGTGAATTCGGTGCAGGACCCCAGAATATTATGGATGTCGACAAAGGGAATGATCAAGGATTTCACTGATAGCTTTTCCTCCCAAATACGCAAGAATCGATGCTCAAAACTAGCTGAACTGGAAACACTTTACTCAACGTTATTTAATTCTTTGTGTAGCAGGGTGGATTATCCCTGCTTCGTGGGAACTGTGGGGTGCGGTCAATAGGTAGCGAGACACAGTAGCACCCTGGCCAGCTGCACCTCCGTCTTTGGGGTCCGGAGCGTCAACTGGAGCCTGGCAGTGGGGGTGAATGAGGCCCAGGGTTTACAAACCTGGTCCGGTACTCTGGTCTTCCTCCCTCTCTCTGGAGCAGTCAGCAGTACTCCCCAACACACCCTCACCCTCCACAGTTGCCCCTTTTTCCTTCCCACACCTACTGACCGGATGGTAGAGAAATAACTGGGTTCCCCCCGCAAGCAGTACCCTCCCTTAGTGACACCAGAACCCTTACAATGGAAATGGAAAAGGTAGAATAGCAAGGGGTTACGATTACATATATTACCCGTAGCAAAGGGTTAGGGTTAGGGTTAGAAATAATGAAAGACACACACACAAGACTCCCATCTACATCCTTTACTGTTATTTAAAGACTGGTCATCTACAAATATTTAATAGCAATGGGTCAAACGGAAGGTAGTTCCACTATTACTCAAGTTGTAATTCAATACCTTGCAAACACTTATATTGTACACCCACACAGTATAGACTCAGGTATTGCAGACCCAAAGTTAATAGACCCAGATATTGTAGACTTCAATATACTTGACTCCTTACCCACGTCTGGGCTAGTACCAATAATAATACCTCTTCTTAGGCTTTACTTATATGGCAGCGTTACGTTTACCCCCAAGAGGGGAAGGGTTAAATAGATGGGAAAGTAATATTAATGAATATACACGTTATCACACTCAAAGGAAATGAAAAAGGTGGGCCCACTTTACCAAACAAAAGTCCTAACTAATGCCGGCATGTAATGTTTATGGGGTACCCCTATGCACTGTGGTTAGCAAACATTAGCTTCGCCCGTAGGCTGCGACACACTGTGTAATGTACGATAGGATCCTGGTCACTGAAGTGCCAGTGTACTTAGCCAAGATGGCCGCCTCGCCACTCCACTGTTGTCCGGGAGACAAGATGGCGTCGAACGCTCTCGCTAGGATGTCAGCAGGCGGAGCTAGCAGAGAGACAGCGCTGGCTGAGCTGGTGCCGGCGATGACGACCTCTGCTGGTGGTAAAGAACTCCCCGTGTCCTGCAGGCAGCCTGGAGCAGGTGTGCTGCTGCTCTCCGGTGCAAACAGCTGTTGACGCCCGGGCAGACTGCTTGGAGGTCCCGCACGTCTCTGGCACGCAGACTATACCGTCACTGTAACTAAGTATACCACGAGCAATGCTACTGTGATCCTTAGCCGCACGCTACCTATACCGCTCACTGTAACTAGGTATAACTCGACTGTTAGTGCCTGACTCTGCACTTATTGTTCATCTCATAACACTGGTACTGCTAGGATATCGTATCCACTAGCCAGTACTTCCTATCACCCGTTGTCCTCTCCCGGGGCACTCCGGCATAAACGTCAGCAACGGGGCTGTCTAGAGCTCCCGTTAGCTGTGTCCTCTCGTTGTCAAGTTCACGGCCGAAGAGAGCGACTTCCGCTGGCCTCCTCCCTTTATCATCTCTCAGCTCTCTCCGCCACTCTCTGCCTGCTACTGCCCCCTGCTGGTCCCGCCCGCCAGTCACAAGGGGAGGCGCACTGTAAAATATGAATCAATACTGTCATTTATAATCCGTATTCCAACGCTCTTTGGACGGGGACGTTTGTGTCATGTTCGTGTGAATCAATGACAGTAGTTAGAATGTCTTTGTGTACAAAAAGGGATATAAACACAGTCAGCAGTTCTGAATAATATACCATATTTTCCAGACTGCTACATTTCCCCCCACTTTGAACTTGCTAAGTCCTCTGCAAGTTAACAACAGAACCACGCATGTATGACAACGGTCCTGAGACCAACAGTTTCACACATCGGTCGACAATTACACATTATGCCAACAGTTTTACACATCGGTTGACAATTACACATTATGCCAACAGTTTTACACACTCCCTCAGGAGTTGGACACACTGTTCCGCGAACACGCTCTTGAGCACGTAGTCCTGGCGATACCGAGCGGGTAGCCGACCTCTGGTGCTCCTCTGGGGCCGAGCGGCCTCCACTCTGGGGGGTTCCACCTCCCCCGCCTCCGACTCCGTGTCGGATTCCTCAGTGTCCGTCGGCGGGTCATGGACCACGGCCTCACCCTCCGGGGCCATCGATGGACCGCCCGCGGCCTCCTCTTCGACTCCGTCTCCGCCGCCTTCCCCCTCCTCTCCTGAAGGGGTCGACTCCACCTCTGACTCGGCGCTTACGGCCTCCTCAGGGGCGTCCCGCAGGGGACCGGGGTGGTTACACGCCCTAGGATGCGGTTCCCGCCGGTGCCCGAAAGCACCTCCGATGTCTGATTCGGACGAGCTCCGCGGTGCCACCGGGATCTGTCGAGGGGCCCTCCCCCGCACTTCCGGGTCAGAAGCCGGGAAGGGACAGGTCTTGAGCTGGTCTCGATGCACGGTCCTTTCTGGACCCCCTGCTTCGGGCCTGACCGTGAACACGGGCGTCCCTTCGTGGCTCTGCTTAACCACCACATATGACGTAGGCTCCCACTTGTCTTGTATCTTATTACGGCCCCGGATTCGGTGGTCGCGTATCAGGACCCGGTCTCCGGCCCGCAGGAGTGCACCTCTGCTCTTCCTGTCGTAAATTCTCTTGCGTCGATGGGATGCCTGCTTCGCCGTGGCCTCAGCGGCCTCCGCGGCGGCCTTTAGTCGCTCATGGTGACTCCGCACCCACTCATCTAGGTCCGCCGCCCCCTCCTCAATGACATCTCTGCCCCCCAGGACATCTCGGGGCATCCTAGCGTCCCTCCCGAAGAGCAGGTAGAAGGGAGAGTATCCAGTGGAGGAGTGCTCGTGGCAATTGTATGTAAGTACCAACTCGGGTAGGTACTCCTTCCAGTCCCGCTTCTTCTCTGCGGGCAGACTACGCAGCATGTCGTGCATTGTCCGATTGAATCTCTCGCACTGCCCATTCCCCTGGGGATGGTAGGGCGTGGTGCGGCTCTTTGAAATCCCATACAGTCGGCAGAGCTCCTTGATGACGCTCGACTCGAAATTTCGCCCTTGATCGGCATGGAGTCGGGCAGGGCAACCGTAGTACACGAACCAGTACTTGATGATGGCAGCGGCGGTGGTCTTCGCAGTCTGGTCTTTGGTCGGTACGGCAATAGTGAATCTGGTAAACATATCGGTCAGCACCAGTACGTTCTCGTAGCCACCCATCGACCTCTCCAACACGGTGAAGTCCATGGCCAGGACCTCCATGGGTGCCGTCACGTTAGTGCAGGTCATCTGGGCCTGGGCTTTAGGGAACACGTCGCGGGCTAATGCACATCGCTTCACCCATTGCTTCACCTCTTCTGCCATTCCGATCCAGTAGTAACCTCGCCTCATCAGGACCACCATCCCTTGTCCCCCGTAGTGTCCCGCGTCTTCGTGCTGGGTCTCGTAGATCCTCCTTCGCAGGGCTGTGGGCACCACCAGCTGGAGAACCTCCTCTCCATCCCGGGGATCGCTTACGCGCCGAATCAGCACTTGCTGATGCAGACGGAGTCGTTCCCACTGCCCGTATAACTTGCGGTGTTTCGGGTCTCCTTCCTTCAGCTGTACCTTAGTGGGGGGGACCCCCTGTGTCACCGCCCGCCACACCGGACCCAACTCGGGATCGTCCGCCTGGAGCTGCCGCATTTCCGCCCAGTCATATCCGCTGTTCCCCTTCTGTGCCGCTATCCGTCGTGCGCCGACACTCGAGACCTCCCGCGTCTCTGTCGGTCTCCCAGGGCACAGCAGGGCCCGCACTTCCTCCGCTGGGACCACGACGTAGCCCTCGCGGGCGACTGGTGCAGGGACGGACAATGGAGCGGCCCGTTCCTGGAGACCCTGACGGGTGTGGGTGCCAGCCGCGGCTATCATTAGGAAGTCTTTCTCAGTGTCTTCCACTTCAGGTTCTGATCGCATCGGCATGCGAGACAGAGCGTCTGCGTTCTGGTTGAGTCGACCAGGTTTGTAGTGCACCACGAAGTCATACTCCGCGAGCTGAGCATTCCACCGCTGCTCCACTGCTCCCAGGTTGGCCGTGCCGAGGTGTCTCAATGGGTTGTGGTCGGTGATCACGGTGAACTGGGCGTACATCAAGAGGTCTCTGAACTTCTCGGTGACCGCCCACTTCAGGGCGAGGAGTTCCAGCTTGAACGCACTATAATTTTGGTCATTCCTTTCGGACCCACGCAGGCCTCGGCTCGCAAAGGCGATGACTCGCTCTACGCCCTCCTGTTTCTGACTGAGTACCGCTCCCAGTCCCAAGTAACTCCCGTCGGTGGTCACTATGAAGGGGAGCTGGAGGTCGGGGTAGGCCAGCACCGGGGGTGTCAAGAGGCACTGCCGCAGATGGTCGAAGGCCGTCTGACACTGCGGCGTCCACTTGAAGGCCTCGGGCCGGCCCTTGGCGAACCCCTTTTTTTCTTTACCCATCAGGGCGTGCAGTCGCTGGGCCACCTGGGCGAAGTGGGGCACGAACCGCCGATAATAGGACAGGAACCCGATCACCTGCCTCACTTCCTTCGCTGAGCGTGGCGCCGGCCAGTCCTCCAATGCCTTCACTTTGTCGGTGTCGACCTGTATGCCGGCCGCGGAGACAACGTGTCCCAGGAACTTGACTTCGGTCTTCAGAAGGAAGCACTTCCGGGGCTTGAGCTTGAGTCCATGCTCCCGAAGCCGTCCAAACACCAGGTCCAGCTTCTGACAGTGGCTCTCGAAGTCGCTGGCGAACACCAAGACGTCGTCTAGGTAGACGAGTAGGACGTCGAAGGCCAGGTCCCCCAGCACGGCGGTCATCAACCGCTGGAACGTCGCTGGTGCGTTACACAGTCCGAAGGGCATACGAGTCCACTGGTAGAGGCCGAAGGGCGTCGTGACAGCCGTCTTCTCTTGGTCTTCCTCTTTCACCGCCACCTGGAAGTAGCCGGCGGTGAGATCGAGCCATCTTTCTTTATGACGATCACGGCTGGTGACGCCCACGGACTGCAGCTCTCTACCAGGACACCCAGGTTCACCAGATCTTGCACGTGTCTCTTTACTTCTTGGAACACGTGGGGCGGTATTCGGCGGTGCCGTTGCTTGACCGGGTGTGCGTCACCAGTGGGGACGTAGTGTGTGACCGTGGTTGTGTAACCATAGTCCCCGTCGTCAACGGA
Organism: Notolepis coatsorum; assembly: GCF_963971535.1. Classification (NCBI taxonomy): domain Eukaryota; kingdom Metazoa; phylum Chordata; class Actinopteri; order Aulopiformes; family Paralepididae; genus Notolepis; species Notolepis coatsorum. The sequence goes on from NC_140174.1 coordinate 68,665,024, forward strand.
GAACACCGCCTTGTGTTTCTCCAATACTTGATTCAGCCGGCTCACTTGGGCCGGTGTGAGATCCTGCAGGTTCGCCTGTACGTCCACGGCGAGCCTGTGGGTCTTCCCGTCCGGCTCTGCCTCTGGCAGGCTGGCTCGAGTCTCAATCGCCGTCACTCGGACGCCTCCGTCTACTTCCTCTACGGTCACCCTCTCCTGGGGCCGTACCTGACGGGGACAGTGAATCTCTGCCAGTCTGGACCGGGGTCGGAGCACAATCTCGACGTCGGTCGGGTTCAACACCCGCACAGGCACTGTCCCCTGTCGGGCGTAGGTCACCACGTTCGCCACCAATAGTCCGGGAGGCAGGTTGGCACTCGGCGTGTTCTCCAGCATCACGGGACGCCGCATCCCCGCTGTCGTCGCGCAACGGCCTGAGACGACCATTTCGCTGTGCGGGGGAATGACCACAGACTCTCTGCCGGCCACCTTGACGTACCCCATCTTTCCCGGGGCGGTACACTCTCGGCCTTCTTGGGCCAGGACGGCGACCACACGGCGGATGGCGATGCTTCTAGCTTCGACACGTCTTCGGTTCACCGGCCGCATCCCCTTGATCCCTGCGAACAGGCCGTCTACCCCGCCGAGCACGTTCATGCCCAGCAGTCCCTGGACAGCGTCTCCTAGGTCCCCTCGGCCTGGGTCGTCTTTTAGTATGAATATGCATTTCCCCGTGAATGTCATATCTAGGCACTTCACTTCGGCGTAGAGACACCCCACCACTGGGATCTCCAACCCGTTGGCGGCGATGAGAGTGATCCAGTTGGCGGGGGTCAACTTCGACTTCGGGAAGTGTCTTTGAAAGTGGCTCTCGTACATGGTGGTGACTTCGGCGCCGGTGTCGAAGAGGCAGCGGGTCTCGACCCCGTCGATCTGGACGTCTAGTGTGAGGCATTCCCCTTGCGCGTCTTGCGTCTCGGTGCCCTCCGCGGCCGAGCCGGCGACTCCGGTTATGACGGCGTCGACTGTCCTTCGTGCTCCGGGCCGGTACCCTGACGAGCCCGGAGCTTCGGGGTTGGGAGTAGAGGCGGGGCGTGGCTCGCCGGCCGAGCGGGGGCAGTTTCTGCTGATGTGGCCCGGCTGATTGCAGGCATAGCAGATCAGCCGGCCGTCTTCGTCTCGGCGGGGTTCTCGCGTCGCGTCGTCTCGGCGTCGCCGTCCGGTGGCGCCTCTCCGGGGCGCGTCCCGCTCCCGTGAGAAGGTCTGGGCCAGTTGTTCCTGGCGCGCGCCTAGTTGCTCCATTCCCAGCTGGATCTGCCGAATAGTCTCCCGCAGTGAGTCAACGCTCGGCGGGGTCTCCCGTCCCTCTCCAGCCGCGGCGTGGACGAAACCCCGGGGGGGACCCTTGTCGGCGGGGTGGACCAGCTCGTCCTCCGTCCAATCGATCGCCGCCTGCAGTACCTGGGGAAATGGCCGCGTCCCGTCCTCCCTCATGTACTTCCGCATTTCTCTCCTCAGGGCATCGTCCCTGAGGCCCACCACAAACCGCTCCTGCAGCAGTACGGTGGCGTCGGCGACCAGCGCGGGCGCCCGACGTCGTAGGTGACGGATCCTCTCCTGCAGGTCGTAGGCGAACTGGCGTACGGTCTCTCCGGCGGCCTGTCTTCGGTCGAAGAACTCCCCCAGGCGGACGCTGACCGGGACCTTGTCCCCATAGGTTTCTTCGAGTATCTTGAACAAGGCTTCCGTGTCGGGGGCGGTTCCCTCCGTCAGGAAGCGTACCGTCTGCTTCGCCTCGCCTTTGAGGTGGAGCTGTACGACCTCCGCTTGTTCCTCCGCGGGCACTCGACTGGCACGGAGATGGGCCCTCATTGCCTGGATCCAGTCCTCTACAGGCAGTTCCCCCCTCTCCTGTTCACCTCCAAATTCGCTGCACTTCCGCTCTCGTTGGACGTACACCACCGGGAGGGGCGCTGGGGGAAGCTGTTGGATCATGGCCTGGGCCAAGGCAAGCGACTCTCGGTGCCTGGCCTGCTCCAGTTGTTCGTGTTGGTGGTCTAGGGCTTCCGCCTGGTCTTGGAGTTGACCCTTTAGGAACTCCATTTCGGCTGTCAAGGTCCGCACCGTCTCGGCTTCCCTCTCTTCCTCTTTGAGCGGGGCCGGCGAGTCACCTCCTTGCGTCACCCGGGACGGCCCGGCTTTGGCCTCGGGCTTCGGGGTGTCGTTGTCCGACATCTCAGGTCTCTGGGTCGTCACTTACAAGGGAGTGGAGTAGGATGTTGATCCTGTTTGTGACGCCAAATGTAGCAGGGTGGATTATCCCTGCTTCGTGGGAACTGTGGGGTGCGGTCAATAGGTAGCGAGACACAGTAGCACCCTGGCCAGCTGCACCTCCGTCTTTGGGGTCCGGAGCGTCAACTGGAGCCTGGCAGTGGGGGTGAATGAGGCCCAGGGTTTACAAACCTGGTCCGGTACTCTGGTCTTCCTCCCTCTCTCTGGAGCAGTCAGCAGTACTCCCCAACACACCCTCACCATCCACAGTTGCCCCTTTTTCCCTCCCACACCTACTGACCGGATGGTAGAGAAATAACTGGGTTCCCCCCGCAAGCAGTACCCTCCCTTAGTGACACCAGAACCCTTACAATGGAAATGGAAAAGGTAGAATAGCAAGGGGTTACGATTACATATATTACCCGTAGCAAAGGGTTAGGGTTAGGGTTAGAAATAATGAAAGACACACACACAAGACTCCCATCTACATCCTTTACTGTTATTTAAAGACTGGTCATCTACAAATATTTAATAGCAATGGGTCAAACGGAAGGTAGTTCCACTATTACTCAAGTTGTAATTCAATACCTTGCAAACACTTATATTGTACACCCACACAGTATAGACCCAGATATTGTAGACTTCAATATACTTGACTCCTTACCCACGTCTGGGCTAGTACCAATAATAATACCTCTTCTTAGGCTTTACTTATATGGCAGCGTTACGTTTACCCCCAAGAGGGGAAGGGTTAAATAGATGGGAAAGTAATATTAATGAATATACACGTTATCACACTCAAAGGAAATGAAAAAGGTGGGCCCACTTTACCAAACAAAAGTCCTAACTAATGCCGGCATGTAATGTTTATGGGGTCTATGCACTGTGGTTAGCAAACATTAGCTTCGCCCGTAGGCTGCGACACACTGTGTAATGTACGATAGGATCCTGGTCACCGAAGTGCCAGTGTACTTAGCCAAGATGGCCGCCTTGCCACTCCACTGTTGTCCGGGAGACAAGATGGCGTCGAACGCTCTCGCTAGGATGTCAGCAGGCGGAGCTAGCAGAGAGACAGCGCTGGCTGAGCTGGTGCCGGCGATGACGACCTCTGCTGGTGGTAAAGAACTCCCCGTGTCCTGCAGGCAGCCTGGAGCAGGTGTGCTGCTGCTCTCCGGTGCAAACAGCTGTTGACGCCCGGGCAGACTGCTTGGAGGTCCCGCACGTCTCTGGCACGCAGACTATACCGTCACTGTAACTAAGTATACCACAAGCAATGCTACTGTGATCCTTAGCCGCACGCTACCTATACCGCTCACTGTAACTAGGTATAACTCGACTGTTAGTGCCTGACTCTGCACTTATTGTTCATCTCATAACACTGGTACTGCTAGGATATCGTATCCACTAGCCAGTACTTCCTATCACCCGTTGTCCTCTCCCGGGGCACTCCGGCATAAACGTCAGCAACGGGGCTGTCTAGAGCTCCCGTTAGCTGTGTCCTCTCGTTGTCAAGTTCACGGTCGAAGAGAGCGACTTCCGCTGGCCTCCTCCCTTTATCATCTCTCAGCTCTCTCCGCCACTCTCTGCCTGCTACTGCCCCCTGCTGGTCCCGCCCGCCAGTCACAAGGGGAGGCGCACTGTAAAATATGAATCAATACTGTCATTTATAATCCGTATTCCAACGCTCTTTGGACGGGGACGTTTGTGTCATGTTCGTGTGAATCAATGACACTAGTTAGAATGTCTTTGTGTACAAAAAGGGATATAAACACAGTCAGCAGTTCTGAATAATATACCATATTTTCCAGACTGCTACATTTGCAATACAACAACTCGGTTCAACTGGAAAATCAAGTCAATATATAAAAAAAATAGATTAACGCCATATACAGACAACAATCTGAATTGCAAATACGTAGCACAAGACAACAGCAGTACTCCCAAGGTTCCAAACCAAGTCACCTATTAGCTATGCGACTAAGAGTCAACGCAAAATTTGCAGATATAACTACCATTAGAGCACAACAAGGACTTGTTACAGAACCCAAAGAAATAAACACGACATTCAAAGAATTCTACTCCAACTTATACAAATCAGAAACGACCTTCGATCAAAACAAGATGGACACATATCTTAATCAAATTAACCTCCCTAAACTTTCAGAGGATGACGCTAAACAGTTAGAAACACCGATCACACTAGATGAACTTAGGGAGGCCATATCTGAAATGCAAAGTGGAAGGGCCCCTGGAAGAGACGGTATCCCACCAGAAATGTACCTCTCTTGTTGGGACATAATTGGACCCTTATTACTAAATATGATTTTATACTCAGTCAAGGAGGGGAACTTCCATAAGAATGACAATATTGCACTCATAACAGTCCTCCTCAAAAAAGACAAAGACCCCACCGAGTGCGGTAGTTACAGACCTTTAAGCCTCCTCGGAACCGATATCAAACTGTACTCTAAGGTATTAGCCATCAGACTACAAAAGCATATGACGTCTTTAATTCATCCGGACCAAACAGGCTTCATAAGAGGCCGCCTGATCACTGATAACATAAGACGATTACTACACGTACTAGATGCTAACAAGGAAGACAACACACCTAAGGCGATGCTGTCCCTGGATGCAATGAAAGCTTTTGACAGGTTGGAATGGTCGTATCTATGGGCAGTGTTAGAAAGGATGGGGTTAGGAAAAGGATTCATTGATATGATTAAAGTATTATACAAAGACCCATCGGCCATGATTACAACAGGTACAATCACCTCCGAAATCTTTCCAGTATCACGGTCTTCCAGACAGGGTTGCCCCCTTAGTCCCGGACTATTCGATCTATCATTAGAGCCTTTAGCACAATATATAAGACAATCCCAATCCATAGAACCAATCGTAATCAAGGGCACACAACACAAAATTAGTTTATATGCGGACGACATAATACTGTTCATGCAAAACCCCAACACCGCATTGCCTCATCTTCTCAAGTTGATTGAGGACTTTGGAGATTTATCGGGATTTAGGATAAATTGGCCGAAGTCGGCCTTCCTCCCACTTAACGCCCCTGCAAAAAGAAATATAACCCTCCCAGAAGAGATACCGATGGTAAAACACTTTAGATGTTTGGGAGTTGAAATATTCCCTACCATAAGCCAAACGGTGAAGCACAATTACATAAAAATCCAAAACAAAATCAAATACGACCTTGTCAGGTGGTCAAAACTTAAAAACTCAGTACAAGCACGGATATCAATAATTAAGATGGACGTCCTACCTAGAATCAACTTCTTCAGCTCAATGCTACCTGTTGTGAAGGGCCAGATTAAACCGAATATATATATTTATTTATATATATATATTTAATTGTATTTGTATATTCTCTAATATTCCCTGATATCCCTTGTATATTCCTTGTACAATATGCATTGAATATCCATTCTAGCCTACTGAACATCGCATAATAGTCTCCATTCTACTATTGGTCGAGACCTTGGTGCCAGGCTGCCATACCCCTCAGACCCAGTTCAAACGTACCGCTCGACATGTACGAACAAGTCCTAGTTCCGCGTAGGAATCTGGCTACCGCACCACTAATGGGACTATTTGTTCATAGTGCGTATATATACTGCGCTACTAAAGTAGGACTTTCTTTTCAGTCCAGTTTCTTACCCTCCAATAGAGTCACAGACGTAAAGCCTCCCCGCGACGCCACGTGTGGGAGTAAGGCCAAGTTCGCCTACCATCGGTATTGAGACATCGTGTATATTAATATTTGAATAGTCATATTTGGCACTATATCGTCGAGTTGGACGTAGTCTATTAAGCTAATAATAGTCTGTTAATATATAGTGCTTCGTGCGGTGAGAATACTACCGTAGTGAGTACCCCATCGTTTCGGGCAGAGAACTGGCTGCTTACCCAGGGTGGTTGACCCCATGTGAAGCTGCACCCGAGGAGCCCCAGAGCCGACGAGCGAGTGGACCTGTATACCGGATTATTCTACCGACGACAGCCCGCCTTCCCAGGCACGGATTATGCTTTGTATACTTTGATTATTCCATGGATAAAGACCCCCGACACTGCCGTGTGTTGGAACCCCCCCCCCTGGAGAGGACGCAAGGTGAGGAGACGCTCTGCAAGACGAGGTCGCTTCACGTCTCTCCCCCGTGGACCGGAGAGAGCCGGCCCACAAAGAGTCCACCTGCTTTCATCTGTGGTCCAAGGATCGCCGGCGCATTGAACGGCACTACAGTGGGTTCACCTGGGATACCCTTGGCCGGACGAGGCAGCCGGATTCTACCCCCCCCCCCCTCCTACTCCTGTCGGCTTACAAGCGACCGGATTAACCCCCTCTAGTGTATCCAGTATATAATCATTAAAGTATCATTGCTGTTATTCCTTAAACTATTCCAGGTCGTATATTTACCACCTGCGCCATCAGAGATTGGACATTCTCTATTGATATACCGACGAATACTCTTTGCCATAAAAATGCATACTATTTCAATTCATAAATGTAATTAAGTGATTAAGTGCTTGCTCTACACACCATTGCTGTGTAGTAATAAACGCATACTTCGACTTCGTACATTTGTGTTGGATCCGTTTCATCTACGTGAGAGTGTTTATGATAATATATTTATGCCGTGTACTGGGTGGCCGAATATTAAGTACAAAGGTAGTGGTAGTAAGTATCATATCTAGTAATACAGTCAGGGAATTGTACCCCTCAGTTACAATTGGTCCTTCGAGCCGGATGGTAATTAGTGTAATATTAATATAGTGTTATTAATATTGAAATGGCCTATGATGAACACTCCACGAAACGATCCTCCTAACCAACGCCCGCAGCGCGAACGACGGCTCCATCAGTACTTAGAGGCTTACGCTGTCAGTCAACAACCTAGTCTTCTACTAACAGTAAACGCGGTAAAACTAGAAAGTAAAAGTATGTCTAACCCCAACGCCCAGACTACCCCGACCATAGAGGCCCCTACGGGCTCTAATGTAACTGACCAAGTTCACGGTGGGGACCAGTGGGAACCAGACATGACTTCACACCCCGCCAGTACTGAAGAAGTAGTCCCCGATGAGTCCCGGGAGGAATACAACGCTACCGAGAGAGAACTCGGCACGGAAGAAGACGGGGAGAGCACCGTGGAGATAGAGCTCCAAGGCTCCGCAAGGAGTACCCCGAGGGAAGGCTCCCCTATACAACCGCCTTCTCCCAGCGAGGCAGAGAGGACCCTACAGCAGGCCTTCCTCATCAGCCTGAACGCCGCTGCTGAACGCGACCGACTGCAGATCCAGCAGCGAAGCGAACACGAGCAGATACGTCTAGAAATAAGACGCATTCAGATGGAAGAGAATGTGGCCCGAGAACGAGCCGGTGCTCAACGGGACGCAGCGCGCGACAGACAGCAGTCGCAACTAATAGAACAGCTGATCAGACGGACAACACCCTCTCCCTCCGCCAGAGGCTCCAGGAACTCGTCTAGACACACCTCCAGGGCGGCATCCCCTAGCCGAGTAAACAACCCTGAACTTGACCAACAGACGAGGTCTATACCCCCCACAGACCACCTCCCCCCACCGGTCCAAGCGAGACCTAGCAACCGGGAAGGAGCAGCATATCCTGTGGAGAGGCTAAACCAGAGACTACAAGCACTGGATGACCTAACTGAAGACGAAGAGGAAGAGGAGGAGAACCACGCCCGAAGACAGCACAGTACTCTACCGGACCAGGAGGTCCGGTACAGCCCAGGCTATACTCCCGCGGAGCTGCGCTACAGACCCCCGACTCTATACACGGGTGAGCACGACGCACGACCCGCACCGAGGAACAGCACCTGGACAAGCGGGCCATGGTACACTGCCGGTACCAGCCCATACCAAGGAGCGGGAGGAGACTCGCCTAGGAGGCCTCTCCCCCAACGCTCGCCGATGTATCCACAGTCAGCGTCATACATTGGCACGCCTATGGTACCCGACTTCACCCAAGAGAACCGGGCCCAGTATACAGAACTCCGCATGTGTCTGGAGACCATGTTGGTGGATGTATTGGATGAACGCCACAAATACGCCATCCTACTGAAGCACTTAAAGGTACCCCGCGCACATAATATAGCGCTCGCCTACGCGACTTCCACCACCCCATACACAGCAGCGCTGGTAGCATTGGACCAGAGGTATGGGCGCATATGGGATTACGTGATCCAGGAGATCCGACACATCGACCGCTTACCCCCAGCAATAGACAATCGAGCACTGGACGACCTGTCCATCAGAGTGCAGTCCCTGGTAGGGATGTTGGGAGCGCAAAGAGAGAAGGGGAGGCATGAACTTTACGCCAACTCAAATGTGGAAAGGATTCTGGAGAAGCTGCCGCCCGCTCGTCAGGAGCGCTTTAGGCGGCAGAGGGACCACAGAGACCCGAATGGCCCCGAACCGAACCTCCTCGATCTAGCAGACTTCCTGGCGAGAGAAGTCAGCAGGAGCCACAGTACCCCCTCCAGAACGGAGAAGTGGAAGATAGTGTGCCCCTACTGTGAGAAAGAACACTGGCTAGCGCAATGTGACTCCTTCCCCAAGCTGAACGCGGAGGAAGCAGGTCAATGGATAAAGTCCAACAAGCGCTGTTTTCGCTGTGCGCGCTCACACATGGCAGCCGAATGTCGCTTAAAGAAAAGGTGCACCAAGTGCGATGGAGCCCATCTGGACATACTTCACGACAGTAACAGACGGCGCCCTTCACCCGCACCATCCAGCCGCAAAGCGAGCGTCATGTACATCGATCCCGCCAGCAGCAGTGGAGCCCGAGTACTCCTAAAAGTAGTGCGTGTGACACTAAGCTACCAGAATAAAGTCCTGGACACTTACGCCGTCCTCGATGACGGGTCAGAGAAGACCCTGCTGCTCGCCTCCGCTGCGGCCCAGCTAGGGCTGCGGGGAAGCGAAACCCAAATGACAATTCGGACAATAAGACGAGATTTGAAGACGATAAAGGGCGAGAATGTCTCATTCTCTATCGCAGCAAGCGGCCAGCCTGAGCGACGGTACCAGATTACAGACGCTTTCACCAGCCAAGAAATAGGACTGTCGCGGTACACATACCCCGTCGCCAAGCTGATGGAGAAATATGCACATCTGCGCAAGTTACCGATCCCGCTCATAGACAATGCTATGCCGACCCTGTTGATAGGCTCCGACCATGCAGACCTCATTGTCCCGATAGACCGGGTTCATACCGGACCCCGAGGCTGTCCTGCAGCAGTCGAGACCCGTTTGGGATGGACTCTCCAAGGCCCGCTCGCCAAATCTCTCAACCGAAGTACAGCCACTAGATGTCTCCACTCCCGAGTCACAGAGGGAGAAACCGCACTCCTGCAACACGTAGAGCGGCTATGGACCTTGGAACAAATGCCCTTTAAGAACGGAAAGAAAGACATTCGCTCTAAAGATGACATTTACGCCATTCACCTCCTCGAGACAGGGACCAAGAGAGTCCCGGTCAACGGCGTGTTGAGATACGCCACGCCACTCCTGCGGCGAGAAGGAATGCCTACTTTCCACGCCAAGACAGACGCCACAGAACGGTACTTGCTGAACACGGAGCGGCGCTTAGCCAAGAACCCCGCCCAAGAGAGTGTATACCGCGCTGAGATTGAGAAGCTCATCACAGCGGGACACGTCACAAAGATGGACATTAAAGAGGCTGACCAGACCACTGAATCGTGGTACGTGCCCCACCACAAGGTCCATCACAACGGTAAAGACCGCATAGTATTTAACTGCAGCTACCAGATCGGATCCCAAAATCTGAATAAAGAGTTACTGCCCGGTCCCACACTTGGCCCCTCCCTACTCGGCGTTCTACTCCGCTTCCGCCAGGAACAGGTGGCCATCAGCGGGGACATTAAAGGAATGTTCCTGCAGGTGAGATTAGTAGAGGCGGACAAGCCCCTGTTACGGTTCCTATGGAGAGAGAAGCCAGGAGATGAGCACCCAGCCATCTACCAATGGGAAGTCCTCCCCTTCGGAACGACGTGCAGCCCCTGCTGTGCTACATTTGCACTACAGAAACATGTAGCAGAGGACCCAGCAGCGGACGAAGAGGTCCGACACAGCGTAAAGAACAGCTTCTACGTAGACAACTGTCTACAAAGCCTTTCAACCCAAGAAGAAGCCGAGGCTCTCCTGATTAAACTCCGCGCCTCATTGATCAAAGGCGGCTTTGATCTCAGGCAGTGGGCCAGCAGCGATCCGCAAGTACTGCGCAGCCTCTCCTCCGAGGACAAGGCAGCCAGCAGCGAGACCTGGATGGCTACAATCCCGGGAGAAGCCCAGGAGATGACCCTGGGATTGGTGTGGCGATTCAAAACAGATTCGCTTCACTACAGACACAAGCCCCTGACTACGGAGCAGGGAAGGCCGGCGGCGGCGCCGACCACCAGACGGAGTGTGTACACAACACTCGCCCGACAATATGACCCGCTAGGATGTATTCTACCGTACACCACCAGGGCAAAAATGATTGTACGAGCATTGTGGGACAAGGACCAGGGCTGGGACGACCCCATTCCCGCACACCTTGCATCCACCTGGAGAGAGTGGGAGATGGAGCTCCACTCACTCCCAGGCGTTAATAGGCGCCGAAGCTACTTCCCACCCACGGTGAGGCCAGAGACATGTAAAATGGACTCACACGTCTTCAGTGACGCCTCAGAGGTCGCATACGGATCAGTAGCCTACTTGCGGGCCCAAGACCAGGGGGGAGAGATCTACACAGCATTTGTCCTCGCCCGCTCGAGAATAGCCCCACGCAAGCAACAATCTATCCCACGTCTAGAGCTCTGCGCAGCCCTAGCCGGAGCGCACCTAGCCACGCTCATCCAACGTGAGCTCACCATACCGGTGTCTAGAATCCTGTGGTCAGATTCCACGACGGTACTCGCCTGGATCAAATCGGACTCATGCAAGTACAAAGTCTTCGTGGGAGTCAGAGTCACCGAGATTCAAGACTTAACCGAAGAGTTAACCGGAGAAACAGAGTGGCGCTACGTTGATACAAAACAGAACCCAGCTGACGTCATCACCCGGGGGATGCCCCTGGATGACCTCACCCGTCGCAATGTCTACAGTGACGGCCCCGCATTCCTAAGACTCCCGGAAGGACAGTGGCCCATGCCTATCCCGAGGGAAGCAAGTCCAGAGGAGGTGGAAAATAAGAAGTCTGTGTTCTGTGGATTGAGCACCGTAGCCTCCACCGACCCTAACATAGACGATTGCACGTCCATAGAGAGTGCACAACAAAGAACATTCCTGCGGTACCACCCGGAGTGCAAGTCCCCCGCTGATATGTCAGCAGCTAACTACGAGGAAGCAGAATTGCTTCTACTGCAGCGAGCCCAGAGAGACTCGTTCCCCGATGAATTGGCCTGTCTACAGGGAGGAAAGCCCGTCCCATCCGACAGCAGATTAATTCATCTGGCCCCCGAGAGAGACGCTCATACCCTCATCAGAGTGGGTGGTCGCCTACGCAGAGCCCCCAATCTACCGGATGACATTAAATACCCGATCGTATTGAACAGCCGACACAAGGTCACAGAGCTGATTATAAAGAAATACGATGAGGATGTACATCACGCAGGAGCAGAAAGAGTCTTCGCGGAAATCAGACGTCGTTACTGGATCCTACAAGGAAGAGAGGCGGTACGACGCTTCCAGCGAACATGTCTAGACTGCCGCAAGTGGCGCGCGCAGCCCAGCATACCAAGGATGGCTGACCTTCCTCCATGTCGCCTCCGAATCGGTGACAAGCCATTCCACTCAACGGGTATGGACTGCTTTGGCCCGCTGCACATAAAGAAAGGAAGTGGAACCGAGAAGCGGTGGGGTATTGTATTCAAATGCATGACCACCAGAGCGATACACATCAAGCTTCTCCCGACCATGAGCACAGACTCATTCCTTATGGCCTTCCGAAGATTCACATCACGGAAAGGAAGACCGTCTACCCTATTGTCCGATCATGGGACAAACTTCAAAGGCGGCGAAAGAGAGCTGAGAGAGAGCTTCCAAGCTATGGGCCCAGAACTTAAGACCCACCTCGCTCCAGCACAGGTTGATTTCCAATTCAACCCCCCAAACGCACCCCACTTCGGTGGCACTTGGGAACGAGAAGTGCGCTCCATAAAGACAGCCCTGTACGCAGTACTTGGGGCCCAGACTGTGGCGGAAGAAGTCCTAATGACAGTCCTCACGGAGATTGAGGGAGTACTTAACTCGAAGCCCCTCGGATATGTCTCCAGTGATGTGGCGGATATCGACCCAGTTACCCCCAACACACTCCTGATGGGGCGGCTAGATCCTGCATTACCCCAGACAATGTACCGGCCTGAAGAAGCGAACGGCCGACGAATGTGGAGGTACAGCCAAGTATTAGCCGACAAGTTTTGGAACAGTTTCCTACTGCACTACCTACCGTCTCTACAGACCCGCCAGAAGTGGGTAAAGGAGAGAGACAATTTGACAGAAGGAACAGTCGTCATGATTATTGATCAATCACTGCCCAGAGCTATGTGGCCGGCCGGCCGCGTAAGCAAAGTGATCACCGGTGCCGACGGCAAGGTCCGAGCAGCTGAAGTGCTCGTCCAGGGTCGCACTTACACCCGTCCCGTGGCGAGGCTCATAGAACTGCCTCGACTCCCAGACACAATCGATGATGACCATGACCCTACAACCCTATGACTTTGTGAAGTTGACTGACCCCTACAGCAAACCCTTATGTGTAAATAGACAACGCGATTAATCTGTCTCTGTTTAACTGATTAGGTCTGGGACCTATTCAGGGGGTGGCTGTTGTGAAGGGCCAGATTAAACCGAATATATATATTTATTTATATATATATATTTAATTGTATTTGTATATTCTCTAATATTCCCTGATATCCCTTGTATATTCCTTGTACAATATGCATTGAATATCCATTCTAGCCTACTGAACATCCCATAATAGTCTCCATTCTACTATTGGTCGAGACCTTGGTGCCAGGCTGCCATACCCCTCAGACCCAGTTCAAACGTACCGCTCGACATGTAAGAACAAGTCCTAGTTCCGCGTAGGAATCTGGCTACCGCACCACTAATGGGACTATTTGTTCATAGTGCGTATATATACTGCGCTACTAAAGTAGGACTTTCTTTTCAGTCCAGTTTCTTACCCTCCAATAGAGTCACAGACGTAAAGCCTCCCCGCGACGCCACGTGTGGGAGTAAGGCCAAGTTCGCCTACCATCGGTATTGAGACATCGTGTATATTAATATTTGAATAGTCATATTTGGCACTATATCGTCGAGTTGGACGTAGTCTATTAAGCTAATAATAGTCTGTTAATATATAGTGCTTCGTGCGGTGAGAATACTACCGTAGTCAGTACCCCATCGTTTCGGGCAGAGAACTGGCTGCTTACCCAGGGTGGTTGACCCCATGTGAAGCTGCACCCGAGGAGCCCCAGAGCCGACGAGCGAGTGGACCTGTATACCGGATTATTCTACCGACGACAGCCCGCCTTCCCAGGCACGGATTATGCTTTGTATACTTTGATTATTCCATGGATAAAGACCCCCGACACTGCCGTGTGTTGGAACCCTCCCCCCTGGAGAGGACGCAAGGTGAGGAGACGCTCTGCAAGACGAGGTCGCTTCACGTCTCTCCCCCGTGGACCGGAGAGAGCCGGCCCACAAAGAGTCCACCTGCTTTCATCTGTGGTCCAAGGATCGCCGGCGCATTGAACGGCACTACAGTGGGTTCACCTGGGATACCCTTGGCCGGACGAGGCAGCCGGATTCTACCCCCCCCCCCTCCTACTCCTGTCGGCTTACAAGCGACCGGATTAACCCCCTCTAGTGTATCCAGTATATAATCATTAAAGTATCATTGCTGTTATTCCTTAAACTATTCCAGGTCGTATATTTACCACCTGCGCCATCAGAGATTGGACATTCTCTATTGATATACCGACGAATACTCTTTGCCATAAAAGTGCATACTATTTCAATTCATAAATGTAATTAAGTGATTAAGTGCTTGCTCTACACACCATTGCTGTGTAGTAATAAACGCATACTTCGACTTCGTACATTTGTGTTGGATCCGTTTCATCTACGTGAGAGTGTTTATGATAATATATTTATGCCGTGTACTGGGTGGCCGAATATTAAGTACAAAGGTAGTGGTAGTAAGTATCATATCTAGTAATACAGTCAGGGAATTGTACCCCTCAGTTACACTACCGTTACCCCCTCCAAAGGGTTACTGGAAAGAATTACACTCCTCCACATACAAATTTATTTGGAATAACAAACCACCACGTATAAAAAGATCCACCGCACAGAGAAACAAAGCAGACGGTGGTATGGCATTTCCAGATTTCCACCACTATTTTAAGGCATACACTTTAAGACCACTGACAACATGGTTTGATCCCCAAGCATCAGTATCCTGGAGAAATTTAGAAGAAAATATAGTAGCTCCACATAGGCTGAAGGACATAGTGTACACCAAATTATCAATTAAGCAATGCGAACGGAAATTTGGCCCCATAATCACTCATGCAATCCGGATATGGCGTGAAACACAAAAAAAAGACTCTATCCCACATAAATGGCATAATCATACTCCCTTATTCAATAACAATGCACTCTTGATTGGAAAACAACCTATAAGATTCCCTAGATGGGAAAAGCAAGGCATACACACATTAGGAGACGTTTTCAACAAACAGGGTTTTTGTAGTTTTGATGAGATATGCAAAAAATTTAATCTCACCAAGTCCTCATATTATTTTTACGCACAGTTATTGGCATGTTTGAAGGCTCACGGTGTTCCATTAAGGATACCAATTGTACACCACAGATACCACAAATTCTTCTATGAAAGAGAGACATCGAGAGGTTTTGTTTCAGATTTTTATCATCAATTACTAACGGCCTCGTATGAAACCCTACATCTAGACTCAGTCTGGAGGAGGGATATACCAGACCTGGAGATAGACTTTGACTGGCAAGAAGCCTGGGCAAATGTACGCCTTGCATCAAGGAACCCGGACCATCAACAAATCAATCTTAACTATATTCACAGGACATACTTAACTCCTATAAGACTGAACAAAATGGGTCTTAAACAAGACTCCAAATGCTCCTTATGTACAAATGGGGACGAAGGGACATGTATGCACATGTACTGGGACTGCCCACCAGTTAAGATATTTTGGAAAGAAGTGACCCAGCAATTGTCAAATCTCTTAACTCTGGATATACCTGTACACCCCTCTGTATTACTGCTGAATGATGTCTTTGAGCATGCAGTACCTCCACAGCTAAAGAGATTGGTTTTATCCGGTATCACAGTGGCTAAAAAGCTGATAGCATCACGATGGTTTCAACCGGAAAAAATGTGCCGTAAGGTCTGGATTCTTACATATCTCGATGTGATTTATCAAGAAATATCAACAGCTAGAATTTTGGGTCTCAATGAATCCAAAATGGCAATGTGGTTAGAAGTGGTGGAGAGAATAAAAGCCAGCATATAATGGTAGTGTCTGGTTAGGAACAAATTATAATGGTTGGATTATCCAATGGGGGGTCCGGGAGAGGGGGGTACGAGCTGGAGCATATGTGTATTTGTATATCCTATTGTGTGTTGTCATGTTTGTTTATGTGTTTGTTTAAAAAATAATAAAAAAATAAAATACAAAAAAAGGTTATCCTATAACCCTAGTTATATTATATAGTATAGCGAGCGCGCAATAAAAAAAAACAAAAAAAAGAGGGCGCTGCCCGGCCCGGCCGAGCCTGAATTATTTATTTAAAAACAAAGCCCTACCCAGCCCGAACCCAAGTCAAGTCAAGTCAAGTCAAGAGTTTTATTTGTCACGGCATACGGATATACAATGAAATGCGGGTGGTCTTGCCCGCAACGATGTGCACTTGGTACAACATATAATAGAATCCAATACAAAAAATGTGTGCAATAAAATTGTGCAATAACAGGTAGCAGGTAACAATACATTTGTGCAATAACGGGTAACAGTTAACAGTTAACAGTAGTAGTAATAGTAGTGCAATACACTGTCACTGTTGCTAATACTAAATTAAAGTGGCCTTTCCTTTTGGCAATAAGTGAGGGTGCGTGCGGCCTGAGTGTGTGCCCGCCAGTGTTGGGACTAACGCGTTACAAAGTAACGCGTTACAGAAACGAAGTTACTTTTTGCCGCAACTAGTACTCTAACGCATTACTTTTGAAATTCAGTAACGCTACTTACGTTACTGAATGGTTCGTCACTGCGTTATTTGCGTTATATACGGCGTAGATTGATAGCGAGCGGTAGTGATTATTATTATTATTATTATCCTCATCCCCACCCGCATAGAATGATACGAGGCGAGTCTGGCCACTGGCCAATCAGAAGTGCGCAAGAAATGCGGCTACGGAAAGAAATAGACCCTCTCTATTGTAAACAAAACAAACGCTCGCTATGAATCCACATAAAAAGAACGCAGTAACAAACTAACAAACCATTTAGCAACTACTTGGAGAGATAATTAATATACAACATGGAAACGAGATAAAGAACATGTTTGAGGCGCTGCTGGAGTCAACTGGACTAACGTAACGTTACTACATCTCAACCACCGCAGCCTTTGGTGAGTGCAATGTGTTCACTGAAACTCAAGTTGATCAACGGATTTTGACTGTACGAAATCTGCCAGGGAATCTCATAATACTAATCAAACAATATAAATATAGTCCTTTCATGCACAATTGATATCCTAACTATTCTAACGTTGCAATGCTTTGATTGATATCTTAAACAACGTTGCAACTTGCAAGATGGTGAATGAATGAATGAATGAAAACTTTATTTAACAGATTGCAGAATGGGTACAATACAGTACGGCTCAATACATACAATTGTTAAGGGGATGCAGACCTGAGAAAGACGTTTGTCTTGTTTCCATCAGGGTCCCCCATTTTCAATTCATATAGACATTTATGACATACACAACATACATGACATTTATGGCATAGGGACATATAGGTATTTAGTACTGATACATTTGTGACATAAACAGTATTCAAATATACAGTACTGTTACCCCTAGCTTTGGGTACAAGGGCGTTCCACATTGTTGTGGCATAATTGCGAAACGTGTTTAGTCCCTTGTTTGAGCCGAATCTGGGTTTTACATGATTTGTTGAGCTTCCTCTGGTGTAGTGGTTGTGGTATTCACTGACCTTTGGGAAGTATTTTGACATGTACATGGGTACCCCGGTCGTATAGTGTATCTTGTAGACCAGGCCCATTGCAAGTTGCTGTACTCTGTCGTCTACTCTAAGCCATCCTAGGTTGTCAAAGTGGGCAGGGGTGAGGTGGGTTCTGGGGTTCAGGTCAAGTAGTAGTCTGACCAGTTTGTTTTGTGATGTTTGTAATTTTGTTTTAAGCGCCTTTGAGGTGCTTTGGTACCATGAGGTGCAAGCATAGTCGTAGTACCCTTGAATTATAATGGTTATAATGAAACGCTCCGGCGACATCAAGGCTGTTCCTTCAACCGGCGCACTTCTTATTATATGACTCGGGACAACATTTGTTTGTGTCAGATTTGTGTTTGTATCTAGACCACATTGCTTAGCAGAGTTCGGTGATGTGAATGGAAACTGTCAAGTTGATCAACCGATTTTGAGTACTATAGGGCATGGGACTCGGGAGCAATCTTTTTTTTTTTATCTTTTTTTTTTAAATAACTAAATAGTTACTTTTCACAGTAACTCATTACTTTTGGGTGTAAGTAACTAGTACAGTAACGAAGTTACTTTGAAATGAAGTAACTAGTAAAGTAACTGAGTTACTATTTTTCAGTAACTAGCGCAACACTGGTGCCCGCTCATGCTAAAGTGTTACAGTGGTACTCAATGTTCATTGTTCAGGACTCTGATGGCCTGGGGGAAGAAGCTGAGCCTAAGCCTCTCTGTCCTAGTAGCTGGGGTTCGCAGGCGTCTGCCTGACCTCAGCAGCTGGAACAGGCTGTTATTGGGGTGGTGAGGGTCTTTCATTATCCTGCAGGCTCTGGATTTGCACCTCTTGTTGTATAGAACCTGCAGGGGAGGTAGTGCAATACCCGTGGTACGCTCGGCTGAGCGCACCACTCTCTGTAGGGCCTTCTTGTCTTGTGCCGTGCTGTTTCCATACCAGGCAGTGATGTTTCCAGTCAAGATGCTCTCTACAGCTCCTGAGTAGAAGGACTGGAGTATCTTCCCCGATACTCTGAACTTCCTTAACTGTCTCAGGTGGTAGAGGCGCTGTTTCGCCTTCTTTACTACTGTGTCTATGTGTGTTGACCATGTCAGATCCTCTGAGATGTGGACCCCCAGGTACTTAAAGCTGCTCACCCTGTCCACGGTAGCCCCGTTAATCATCAGTGGTGTGTGTGTCTCCTGCTGTCCTCTCCTATAATCCACGATCAGCTCCTTGGTTTTACCAATGTTCAGGAGCAGGCTGTTGTCCTGGCACCAGCGTTCCAGTACCTCAACCTCCTCCCGGTAGGCCTTCTCGTCGTTGTCCGAGATCAGCCCCACCACCACCGTGTCGTCTGCGAACTTCACTATGGAGTTGGAGCTGAACTTGGCCACACAGTCGTGTGTGTAGAGTGAGTACAGCAGGGGGCTTAGAACACAGCCCTGGGGGGACCCGATGCTCAGGGTGATGGTGTTGGAGGTCTGACCCCCCAACCTGACCGCCTGGGGTCTTTCACTCAGAAAGTCCAGTACCCAGGTGCTCAGGGCGGAGCTCAGACCCAGCTCGATCAGCTTGTCCACCAGTCTGGTGGGGACTATGGTGTTGAACGCTGAGCTGTAGTCAATGAACAACAGTCTCACATAGCCCCCCTTCTGACGGTCAAGGTGGGAGAGGGTGCTGTGCAGTACCTGGGAGACCGCGTCGTCAGTGGACCTGTTTGTCCTGTATGCAAATTGCATAGGGTCCATATCACTGGGGAGGGAGGCACAAATGTGGTCCTTGACCAGCCTCTCAAAACATTTCATGACCACAGAGGTGAGTGCCACCGGTCTGTAGTCATTTGGACATGTTGGGGAGGGTTTCTTCGGTACAGGGATGATGGTAGACATCTTGAAGCAGGCAGGGACCACCGACTCCGCCAGGGATTGATTAAATATGGCGGTGAACACCGGGGCAAGCTGGTTGGCACAGGACTTAAGTATGCGTCCTGTTATACCATCTGGGCCAGCAGCCTTCCTGGTGTTCACCTGCATAAATGCTCTTCTCACACTGTGTACCGTCAATGAGAGAGCGTCCCCCCCCCCCCCGCGGATGCCCCCCCCCCCCCTCCACAACAGCCGGCGCACCAGTGACGTCACTAGCCGTTGGGCTAGCAGTGCCACTGTTTGCACCAAACCGCGCATAGAAGGTGTTGAGCTGGTCCGCAAGGGAGGCGTCGTCGCTCCCCATTGAGGGGGCGCTGACTTTGTAGTCAGTTATAGCCCTCAGTCCCTGCCATAAGCCTCTTGTGTCATTCTGTGCCATTTGTGCCTCCATCTTGTCGGCATACGTCCTCTTAGCAAGTTTGACAGCCTTGCGCAGAGTGTAGACTGTTGTCTTGTACTCTTCCATGTTTCCTGACTCTCTGCCCGGTTATAAGCAGTGGTGCGAGAGTTCAGGGCTGCTCTGATGGTACTGTCCACCCATGGTTTCTGGTTTGTCGGGCCGGGTAGGGCCCCGTCGGGCTCGGGCGTGTGTGTGTGTGTGTGTGTGTGTGTGTGTGTGTGTGTGTGTGTGTGTGTGTGTGTGTGTGTGTGTGTGTGTGTGTGTGTGTTCGTGTGTGTGTGTGTGTGTGTGTGTGTGTGTGTGTGTGTGTGTGTGTGTGTGTGTGTGTGTGTGTGTGTGTGTGTGTGTGTGTGTGTGTGTGTGTGTGTGTGTGTGTGTGTCCACGACCAGCTCCTTGGTCTCATCAACGTTGAGAGAGAGGTTGTTCAGCTGGTACCACGATGCCAGGTTGTTCACCTCAGTCCTGTAGGCCCTTTTGTCGTTGTTGGTGACCTAATCACTGTTCTGTCATCAGCAAACGTAGTCACAGGTTGGTGATAACCTAGAAATTAGCGGAAAAGCTGTTCAGCTCATCCGGTAGGGAGATGGCAATGTTAGCTGTGCTGCTGGGTCTCCCTTTAAAGGAAAACTCCAACATTTTGCGAAATTAGCTTATTTAACATCTTTAACTGTGGTAAGTTTTAAGGGGCTAGCGTTACACAATAAATGAGTTATAATAATACCACAAGTGTGGATTCACTCGCCCAAACCCTGTAGCCGTGCATCGCAGTCAGGAAAGCCAGGGGCTAACTAGGTCGATAGTCCAGCAACGTTATGTCCTATTCATCAATCTCACAATATTCGCTAACGTTAGACAGATCGAATACAGCCTTCCATCTAAAAACATAAATTAAAACGTACCACAGTCATGGTATCCATAAACTTCAATCGGTTCGGATCCTTTGAATGAAATGAAAATGTAAACAAACACTGGCGTCACGTTAGAAAGTAGCACTGCGTTGCGTGAAATCACTGCGCCCCGACAGGAGTGGTTCGGCAAAAAATATTATATTTGTATATTTGCTTAGAAAACGTAAATGTCGAATTCAATTATTTTTTATTTCTCCACGTGGTAAATACACAGGTCACAACATGTTTACAGGAGGATTGGTTCATTCCCCGCCACACGCTTCTTCAAGGTACTGTGATGATTGGTCCATTCCCCGCCACACGCTTCAGGAGCGATTATCAATTCCATCACGCACCTGTTGTAGTTTGTAATTAGCGCTCCAGAGGCTTCATATACTCGGACCTTCTATCAATCGTTGTCAGGTCGTTTTGAATTACTACTGCTACTGCCTGTCTCCCCCCGTTGTTGTACCTCGTCTACTTTTCTTCAGGACATCTTTGGAAGTCTCCGCTGTTGTATATCTTGATCATCCGTTTGGAGCTGTGCCTCGTTGCCCGCTTATGCGTTTGCGCTTTGGTGAGTTTTTGGAAACAAACCTTTTTGGATTATCTGTTTTTGTGTGTTTGGATAACACTGAAGAAATACCGTTTTTGTTTTGTACTGGACTCAGCTAATTTGTGTGTTTGGATAACACTGAAGAAGTACCGTTTTGTTTTGTACTGGACTCAGCTAACTTGTGTGTAGTTTACACCGAAGATCAAGCCACTTGTATTTCATACTGGACTCAGCTAAGGGAGGACTGAACTGCACTGCCTCTGTGTACAGTTGGACTGTTATTGATCACTCTCTCTCTCTCTCTCTCCGTTTCCACTCCGAGTTGGATCTGGGAGTATCTGCAGAGCCGCAGAGCCGATTCCCCACCTCTAACACCGGGAGGATCTGCAGAGCCGCAGACAACTCTGCCGAAGGCATTCTCCTATTTGTTAATTCTGTTTTGTATTTTGGCACATTTTTTGGTTCAGTTATAAATACGCCCTAGTGTTTGGCTAACTCTGAACTACCTGTCTGTGCCGTGCTGTTGAGGTCGGTTTCAAACCCTAACATTACGACCCGACCATGACGACCTCAGCCGACACAGCGTTGGCGGTCCAGATTGAATTGACCAACGACCACAGCCTACAGTTAGGTGTGGCTGCGGCTGCTGTACAGGAGCTCCGAGCCCAGGTCCTGCCTATTCAGGAGTCCCTTGGCTCTCTGGCTACCCTGCAGACAGCCCAGGGTAATCAGCAGGCTGATATTCTTCACCAATTACAAACGCTGAGTGAAGCATTTAACGGCCTGCTTGTAACCCCACCTGCTTCAGGAGTCTCGGCCAGAGCACCACCCGCAGCCGTGGCGGGCCCCGCGTCTCCCGATCCCGCACCTCGGGAGCCCCGTCTCTCCGAACCACGGTTGTTCAATGGTAACTTTGAGGATTGTGCCACATTCATCATGCAATGTGAGTTGGTTTTTCTTCATCAACCCAGCCGATTCACTTCAGAGGGAGCCCGAGTGGCTTACATGACTAACCTGCTCTCAGGCCGGGCAGCACAGTGGGTTACTGCCTCCTGGTCAATGAGGGCTGATTTTTGTTTTTCCTACCCAGACTTCGTGGCAGAGCTCCGCAGGGTTTTCCACCACCCAGCTCGTGGCCAGGACCCAGGGGCTCGGTTGGGCACCTTCCGGCAGGGCAGTGGCGGGGTCACCGACTACGTGCTGGAGTTCAGACTGGCCGCAACGGAGAGCGGTTGGAACGATCAAGCGCTTCGTCTCACCTTCATGAGGGGGCTCAACGACGCTGTAAGGGACCAGCTCGCGACCCGTGAGGAGCCTGAGTCCCTCGAGGACCTATTCAACCTCGCCATTCGCATCGACGGACGCCTCCGGGAGAGAAAGCGTAAGAGAGCCCGACTGGGACCCCCAGACGTTCCCCAGACCCCCCGCACTCGTGACGGTACTGCGGCCCATCCTGCTCCCTCCACAACTGGTGGTTCCTTCCCCTCCCGTTCGGTGCCCGAGGAGGAACCCATGCAGCTGGGACGCTCACACCTTAGCCCGGCTGAACGGGAGGCCAGGTTCAGGTCCGGCCTTTGCCTCTACTGTGGCCGGGATGGGCACCGTATCTCCAACTGCCCCACCCGGCCAAAAGACCAGGCTCGCCGGGACCCCGGGAGATCCTGGTGAGCCGTTTTTCTCGTTCCCACAACCGTGCACCACCTAGCCGTCTAATGAGCGTCACCCTGGCCTGGGCGGACCAACGGGCGACGGTGGAGGCACTCATTGAGTCGGGTGCTGATGAGAGTTTCCTGGATTTCGAGTTTGCTACCCAGGCCAACATTCCACTAGAGGACCTCGTGAGACCCTTGGAGGTGTTTGCGTTGGACCAGCACCGCCTGGCTGACATCACTCAATGCACCTGTCCAGTCCTTCTCACCATTGCTGGTAACCATGTTGAGAGACTCCAGTTTTTTATCACCAGATCCCCTCTTGTCCCAGTAGTCCTGGGCCGGCCCTGGCTCGCGCTGCATGAGCCCCACATCGCCTGGTCCTCCGGTACCATCAGGGGGTGGAGCTCCTCCTGTCATGCCCAGTGTCTTCAGGCGGCGTCCTGTCCCTTGCCCCGGAGATCCCTTTGTGAGCCGCCCCCGGACCTCTCGACTATACCCCCCGAGTACCACGACCTCGAGGAGGTTTTCAGTAAGTCCCGGGCTCAGGCCCTTCCGCCTCATCGGCCTTACGACTGTGCCATCAACCTCCGCTCTGGGGCTCCCCATCCCGGCAGCCGCCTCTACAGTCTGACCGTCCCTGAGAAGGCAGCGATGGATAAGTACATCTCTGAGTCCTTGGAAGCAGGCCTCATTCGGCCTTCCTCCTCCCCGGTGGCGGCCGGTTTCTTTTTTGTTGGGAAGAAGGATGGAGACCTTCGACCCTGCATCTACTATCGCCAACTCAACGAGATCACCATTAAGAACAAGTATCCTCTTCCTCTCATGAACTCCACCTTCGAGCCCCTCACCCAGGCTACCGTCTTTACCAAGCTGGACCTCCGGAGTGCCTACCATCTGGTCCGTATCCGAGAGGGCGATGAATGAAAGACCGCCTTCAAGACTCCCAGGGGCCACTACGAGTACCTGGTAATGCCATTCGGCCTCACCAACGCTCCGGCGGTATTCCAGGCGCTCATGAACGACGTCCTCCGTGACATGCTGGAGGAGTTCGTGGTGGAATACCTAGACGACATCCTCATTTTCTCCAAGACCCTCGAGGAACACATCCAGCATGTCCGCCGTGTGCTGGAGCGCCTCCTCCACAATCGGCTCTTCGTCAAGGCAGAGAAGTGCCGATTTCACTCCGACTCCGTCGATTACCTGGGCTTCATCGTGGAGAGCGGCTTGACCCGAGCTGACCCTCGCAAGATCCGGGCCGTGGAGGAGTGGCCGGAACCCACCTCTCGGAAGGAGCTACAGAGCTTCCTCGGGTTCGCAAACTTCTACCGAAGATTC
The DNA here is from genome assembly GCF_963971535.1 of Notolepis coatsorum. Lineage (NCBI taxonomy): Eukaryota > Metazoa > Chordata > Actinopteri > Aulopiformes > Paralepididae > Notolepis > Notolepis coatsorum. The sequence continues at coordinate 68,689,332 of NC_140174.1, forward strand.
ATCCGGAACTACAGCCAGGTGGCGGAACCACTTACCAGGCTAACCTCTCCCGCCCTGCCGTTCGACTGGTCCCCAGCGGCTTGTGCTGCGTTCCGTTCCCTCAAGAAGAGGTTCACCACTGCCCCGGTCTTGCTCCACCCAGACCCCAAGAGACAGTTCATTGTAGAGGTGGACGCCTCGGATACTGGACTAGGGGCTATCTTGTCTCAGCGGTCGGCAACGGACCAGAAGGTACATCCGTGCGCCTTCTACTCACGTCGTTTCCTCCCTGCCGAGAGGAACCATGACATCGGCAATCGGGAGCTGCTGGCGGTTGTGGCTGCCTTGGAGGAGTGAGGTCATTGGCTAGAGGGGGCCGAGGAACCATTCACCATTTGGACGGACCACAAGAACTTGACGTACATCCGTGCTTCCAAGCGCCTCAACGGCCGGCAGGCAAGATGGGCCAGCTTCCTCAGTCGGTTCGACTTCTCGCTGACCTTTTGCCCTGGTTCCCGCAACACGAAGGCCGACTCCCTGTCCCGGTTACACTCCAAGGGGGCTCCAACCACTGAGGACCCGACTCCCATCCTCCCAGAGGCCAGGGTGGTGGGAGTGGTCACCTTGGGCATCGAGGGGGTGGTAAGGCGTGCCCTACGCTTCCATCCCGCTCCAGGCAATGTACCTGTTCGTCGCCTCTTTGTCCCCGACTCAGTCCGGTCCCGGGTCTTCCAGTGGGGCCATACCAGCCGGTTCGCCTGCCACCCGGGCGTTCATCGCACATTCTCCTTCCTGGCTCGTCGATTCTGGTGGCCCACCATGAGGAACGACGTCAAGGAGTTTGTTCTGGCCTGCGCGGTCTGCGCCCGCAGCAAGGCCTCCCACCAGGCACCCTCCGGGCTATTGCAGCCGCTTCCCATTCCGAGCCGCCCTTGGTCCCATGTGGCGTTGGACTTCGTCACGGGTCTTCCTTCGTCCCAGGGAAACACGTGCCTACTGACCGTGGTGGATCGGTTCAGCAAGGGGGTTCACCTCGTGGCCCTTCCCAAGCTTCCCTCGGCTGCCGAGACGGCGGACCTCCTGACACACCATGTGTTCCGCCTCCATGGGTTTCCCCAGGACGTCGTCTTGGACCGGGGACCCCAGTTCACTTCCCAGGTATGGCAGGCTTTTTGCAAGGGATTGGGGGCAACGGTCAGTCTTTCCTCTGGTTATCATCCCCAGACTAACGGACAAACGGAGAGGATGAACCAGAGCGTGGAGTCTGCTCTTCGTTGTGTGGCTGCCGAGAAACCCGTTTCTTGGAGCCGGTTCCTTCCCTGGTTCGAGTACTCCATCAACTCCCTGGTCAGTTCCGCCACCGGCCTCTCACCTTTTGAGGTATCCCTGGGCTACCAACCCCCTCTTTTCCCTGCACAGGAGTCGGAGGTGGCAGTTCCCTCCGTACAGGACCATCTCGACCGGTGCCGACGGGTCTGGGAGATCACCAGGACTGCACTGCTCCGGTCATCGGAGCGCGCCAGTCGTGGAGCTGACCGGCGCCGGGTCCCTGCGCCGACGTACCGCCCTGGGCAGAGGGTGTGGCTGTCCGCGAAGGACCTTCAGCTTCAATCCTCGGCCAAGAAGCTTAACCCCCGGTTCGTCGGTCCTTTTGAGGTTCTGAAGGTGCTCAGTCCGGCGGATTCAAACATTAGGGTTAATTGAATCTGGATAATGGGACTTTTGATCGACTTAGTTGAACCAGGTACGGGGAATAGGGCCCAGGGAAGATGTTACATAAGCTAATTTCCCAAAATGTTGGGGTTTTCCTTTAAGGTCCGATATCATGTGCACATGCTACGCGGGTCATTGCTGTTTAGTTGTGTCTCTACTAGCCGCTCTCAAATTGACGATGACCCTTTTTCCACAATGTCACATACATTTTAACATACAAATTTGTCCTTTTGTTTTACAAGAAAGTCAAGTAATTAAAAACCTGCATTTTTATATAAGCTTAGAGGAAAGTGAGTCCATGGAATCTTTTTTTCCTGCCATCTCAGCCAAGCATCTCAGCATTTTGATTGGTCTTGAGAAGCTTAAACCCATGAAACTGCAGAAGAAAACCGAGAGAAATCCTTAAAGAAATTGTCCACTGTTGCACAATAATATAAACATCAGTTTGGGTGAAATTCCAGTTTAAGGCGAGACACCCCAGGTGAATAGGCAAATATACTTTTTTTGTTGATTTTGTTATATTTTGCTTCCTAAACATGTCTTCTATGAAACTAGTGACAATAAAACAGCAATAACACACATTTAGGTGTTTATTTTACTTCATTTTGCCTTATTGCATCCATAAATGTGCACATATTTAATGGGAAGTGCCTCATTTGCATATATAAACATAACATTCAGAAAACTTGCAATATATTTTTTCTTAGTTTATATGTACATAACAAACTGGGAAAGTTTCATAGTGATATCTATTCAAATATGTTTTGCCTATTAGGGGGTACTACACTGTTTGTAGCCTGTGTGTAGTTCTGTTCATGTTAGGGTTTGAACCGACCTCAATCGCACGGCACAGACAGGAAGTTCAGAGTTAGCCAAATACTAGGGCATATTTATTTACAGAGTCACAAAAGGGGTAAAGTAACAATTATGAAACAACAAGGGAGACTGCCATCGGCAGAGTTCTCTGCGGCTCTGCAGATCCTCCTGGTGATAGCAGTGGGGAATCGGTATTTGACGTTGTAGCGGCTCTGCAGATACTCCCAGCTTTAACTCGAGGTGGAAAACGGAGAGAGAGAGAGATATCAAACAGTCCAACGAAACACAGAGGCAGTGTGGTTCCCTCCTCCCTTAGCTGTGTCCAGAACCAATGAACAGTAACAATCTTCAGTGTTCTCCACAACACACAAGTTAGCTGAGTTTAGCGCAAACAGAAATGATATCTTCAGTGTCTCTTCAAAACACACACTTCAACTGAGTCCAGTGCAAGCAAAAATGATAATCTTCGGTGTTCGTCACACACACAGACAGAATAATCCAGAGGGGTTTGGTTCCAACTCACCCAAGCGCAAACGCGTAAAGCGGGCAAACGAGGCGCAGCTCCAAACGGGGAACAAGGTTCTCATCAGCGGATCTCCACAGAAAGTCCTGGAGGGAAAGAAGACGAGGCACAGCAACGGGGAAAAAGCAGGCAAAAGCAGTTGTATTCCAAAACGACCCGACATCGATTGAAGGGAAGTCCCATTATAAAAAGCCTCTGGGGCTCTAATCAAAAACTATGACAGGTGCGCGCTGGAATTGATACTTGCTCCAAAAGCGTGTGGCGGGGAATGCACCAATCAACACAGCACCTTAAAGGAGCGGAGCGTGTGGCGGGGAATGCATCAATCAACACAGTACCTTAAAGGAGCGGAGCGTGTGGCGGGGAATGAACCAATCCTCACAGTTCAGTTCAATAACATCATTATTATTATTATTATTATTATTATTATTATTATTATTATTATTATTATTATTATTATTATTATTATTATTATTATTATTATTATAATAATTATTATAATAATAATAATAATAATAATAATTATTATTATTATTATTATTATTATTATTATTATTATTATTATTATTATTATTATTATTATTATTATTATTATTATTATTATTATTATTATTATTATTATTATTATTATTATTATTATTATTATTATTATTATTATTATTATTATTATTATTATTATTCAGTTATCAGGCATGTATTTAGGTTGTCTATTACTAATGGTTTGATTAGGTATTGTGTTTGTAAATATCTGTTTAAAAAAAAGTATGGCATTTTACAATACAGAACTTTGAAGGCGTTTTCCCAAAAATGAGTTTTAAGAGTTTTTCCTCATACTCTGAGCCAGAAATCTCCACTTCAGTAGCACTCACATACACCAAACCTTCCAGTTCTATTCATATCTATGTTCTGAAGGTATTTACAGAAGGGTTTGTTGATATCGCATTTATACCCTGATTTATATCACATTTTATTCCTAAAAACATGGGCAAAATATGGAATTTTACCATAAAATTGACTGAATGGAGTATTTTCTGATTTATGGAGTGATAAAAAGAGATATCCAAGAGATATCCCCTCTGTAATAACCTTTGGCTCTAATATGTCAACAAAATTAAACTATCATTTTGAAAATGGCTTTATCCAATGTTCAGATTTCTGTCCTGGAATTATATGCAAATGAGTGCATATTTAACTAGATCATGCTCATTTGCATATTTAAACATACAATTTCAGAAAACTTGTAATACAGAAAAGTCTTGTCTTAAGAAATGCTTAGTTTTAAAAACATGACATTGTTAAGGAAGAACAGATGACGAGAGAGAGAGAGAGAGAGAGAGAGAGAGAGAGAGAGAGAGAGAGAGAGAGAGAGAGAAGAGAGAGAGAGAGAGAGAGAGAGAGAGAGAGAGAGAGAGAGAGAGAGATGGAGTGAGAGTCAATCAGGCCTTCTCCTCTCTCCTGAGGTTTACCAAACTAGTGGAAAAACGATTTGAACCAAACCCTGGTCATTCAGAGGAAAAAACAGATGGAGCGAACAAGGGAAGAAGAAGAGAAAGAAAGAGAGGTGGAGTGAAG
>NC_140174.1:68699134-68886634 GCF_963971535.1 Notolepis coatsorum
TGTCTCAACATGCCCAGGTTTGCGCAGTAATACGAGACAGAACTGAGGTTGGCACTAGATTATTCACCTTACGTATAAATACGGCGCAGCTGGATACATAAGCACTTAGTAACTTAAAGCTGAAGCCTTCACCACGATACAACGTGCTGTGAAGTGGGCCCCTTTTGCCCCTAAATAGAGCCTTGAGAACCGCGTGCGAATTGATAGCTAAAGTGTCAGAGTTTAACGCTGTATCGTGGAGTTCGACCTATTCTATTATAAAGTAATAGTCTATTATGTATAGTGTATCGTGCGGCTACCGTTCTACAGTGACCAGCATTACCACCGGTTCGTCGTACCGAGCTAGTGTACTTATCCAGGCTGGGCGGCCTAACCTTGTGCCGCCATCCGAGGAGTCCTAGACGAGAACCGTGTGGATATGTACACTGGATAACCTACACCGACGAATGCAGAGCCTTTTCCGGCTGGATTATATTGCTTTGGTACTGTGGCTGCTGGAGCAGAGAACCGTCTACCCCACTGCTGTGTGGAATCTACCCTGTGAGGAGCACCGTCGAGCCCGCCTCTAGGACCCAGAGGCTGGCTAGCTTTCATCCATGCTGCAATGCATACCGGAGTATAGCTGTTGCTTTGTCTAAGGCCCAAGGGATTATTGCACCGTCTCCTGTACCTGGAGTCTCTTTATTCCTCGTTGATCCAGACTTTTGCTCCCGACAATTCCTTTCCCCTGCTGGCTTACAACCGGAGGGAACCCCCCTTAGTATCTCCAGCTGACTACGAGGGTGCCTTATATAATTCTTATGCTACAGGTGGTATTAATTAGACCCATCGTAATATGCTCATGGACTTACGCTCTTGACCTATTTAAGTGTTCTTCGCCATATAAGCGCAACTCATAATTCTCAATACTGTAATCTACTATTGCTGCTCTTCTAATAAATACTTCTAAATATGACTTTCTTTGTTAAGCCGTGTTATTGTGTGGGTGTTCACCATATATACCGTGTACTGTATGGCCAGTAATTAAAGTACATAACTAAGTTTTAATGATACCATACTCTCAATACAGTCAGGGAATTGTACCCCTCAGTTACACTCACAGTCAGACAGTAGGTACACTGTCTACACATTATAATCACAGTCACACAGTAGGTACACTGTCTACACTCTATACTCACAGTCAGACAGTAGGTACACTGTCTACACATTATAATCATAGTCAAGACAGTAGGTACACTGTCTACACTCTATACTCACAGTCAGACAGTAGGTACACTGTCTACACACTCTATACTCACAGTCAGACAGTAGGTACACTGTCTACTGTCCAGTGGCGGCTGCTGACCAAATTTTTTGGTGAAGCACAAATTATTATATTATATTATATATTAAGTTATATTTTTAAAACATCCCCCACTGTGTGTGTCAGTGGTCAGTGGACACAGATGAAAACATATTAACATTAGGTGACGGCGCACCTGACCAGACACAGATGCAAAAAATTACATATTCGGTGACGGCGCACCTGACCAGACACAGATGCAAAAAATTACATATTCGGTGACGGCACACCTGACCAGACAGATGAAAACATATTAGGTGACGCGTGACGGCACACCTAACCAGACGCAGATCAAAACAGTAGGTGACAGCGCACCAGACCAGATCAAAACATATTAGGTGACAGCGCACCTGACCAGATCAAAACATATTAGGTGACAGCACACCTGACCAGATCAAAACGTATTAGGTGACAGCGCACCTGACCAGATCAAAACATATTAGGTGAAGGTGACAAGGAAAAGGAATGATGAAATTACCTACCTGGGTTCCATCCTAGAGGCAAATCTTTCCTGTGACAAAATGGGATCCAATGTAATAAAACTAAGTCAACCAACGAACTAGATTCCTGTACCGGATCTCCTCTCTGGTAAACAAGAATACCTTGAAGACTCTAACAGGAGCACTCATTCAAGGGTACTACGACTATGCTTGCACCTCCCAAAGCACCTCAAAGCCACTAAAAACAAGATTACAAACATCACAAAACAAACTGGTCAGACTACTGCTCGACCTTACTCCTAAAACCCACCTCACCCCTGCCCATTTTGACAACCTAGGATGGCTTAGAGTAGACGACAGAGTACAGCAATTTGCAATGGGCCTGGTCTACAAGATACACTACACCACTAAGATACCCATGTGCATGTCGAAATACTTCCCAAAGGTCAGTGAATACCATGACCACAACACCAGAGGGAGTTCCACAAATCATTTTTAACAAAGATAAAATCATTTAAAAAGTTAAAAAAAAATTTTTTATAATTTTTTAATTTAATTTTTTTTAAATCATCATAACTTAGAAATGAGATTGTATAGGTCTATGAATCGAGATCGCGATTTTGTTTCGATTAATTGCCCAGCCCTACTGTGTACAGTAAGTTAGCTTGGTGATCATCATTGTGATGTAATATAAGCTAAGCTAAAGGTAGCTAACAAATTGGCTAGCTACTGTTGGCATACAAGCTTTTACAAACACTGTACTTCCTTTTTCATCCTCAACTTTTTGTCTGATCCAGATGCATAAGTCCTCTCCATGTTGCTGATTTATACTTCGGTCCTTTGGTGCAAAGTTTCATTTATCCTACAGTGCTACTGCCTACACAGTAGGGCTGTCCCCGACTAAGGATTTGGATGGTCGACTATGATTGGCCAAAATTTGCCGTTAGTCGACTATTGGTCAACATTTTTTTTTTTTTTAAGTATAATATTGTCACTGGCGGAAGAAAACCTTGTAACTCCATTATTTAAAAAAAAAAAAAAGTATGAATCAACTTGAGTAGATCATCCTCCATATGTGTGTGTGGTTTTACAAAGTTTAAACAATGGGAAAGCATTAAACCGATTATCTGTCTAAACCTCGTAAATCTATTCGCCCTCAAATCTGTGTTAGTTTTTTTTCATCTCCTGAAAAGTTGGGTTTTTGGAGTTACAAGGTTTTCTTCCGCCAGCGACGATATGTAATTTGTTTTTTTATATGTATATTTTTTAAATTTCTTATCATTCCATTTGGGCTGTGGGGGGTGCTTAATGTCTGAAGGAGTCGACTGAAGGCTTCTTGTCCTCTGCAAAAGCATGCAATTGGTCCACTGATGGATACATCTTGATATTTGTCTAGTCTAGTGTGTTCATTAGATGGGTGAAATCCTCTTTCAGTGCCTCTGTGCCTGTTTTCGTAGGCAGTTAGCCTCTGGTATGCGTGCCATTAGCGTTAGCCACTCTTCTAGGCCTCTTTTCTTTTGGAAAGAATGATAAATAAAAAAAAGATAAAAAAAAAATAGTATAATTATTATTATTATTTTTTGTATTCGACTAAGAGGTTGGCTAGTCGACTACGGCTCCTTTCGGCCGATTAGTCGACTAATCGACTAATAGGGGTCAGCCCTACTACACAGTAATGTTACTGACTGTACAGGGCTCTCCAAGCCCTCTCAAAGCAGGAAATGGTTGGATAGGAAATGGTGTTCTCTAATTGGTGTAAAAAAAGTGTCAAAACTGTCAATCATTCAAGCCCCATTCAAATGAATGAGTGAGTCTAAGCCTCACGGGTGTGCACTTAGACCAGTTACTGTCCAATCAAAGGTGCTATTTCGCTGCCATTCACTTACATTAGCTAGTGAGGCACTTGAGGAATGTGCCTCACTACTAGCCAATGTAAGTGATTGGGAGCTGTGTATCACTTGAAAAAAAAACTGGCCTTTTTTTCACATAGGAAAACATTTCTAATAAAAAAATATATATAAAAAAAAAGAAAAAATATTATGTATATTAATAATAATATATATATATATATATTTTTTTTTGTATACTAGTGAAGCACTGCCTCACTAGTAGTCGTGCAATAACCTCCACTGCTACACTCTATACTCACAGTCAGACAGTAGGTACACTGTCTACATATTATAATCACAGTCAGACAGTAGGTACACTGTCTACATATTATAATCACAGTCAGACAGTAGGTACACTGTCTACACCCCATAATCACAGTCAAGACAGTAGGTATAAATCAGGTAGTCAAATCAAACCATGACCTCAAATTAAAATCTTTGATTTTGGAGTATTTTACATTAAAATACTCCAGGACACATTTCAACGAGCGGGTCTGGACATTCCAAAGATGTAATTTACTCTCATCATGATCCAATTCGTCAGACTGTATCTTAGTAAACAGATCTGTATCCCTCAGTGGTCAGAGTCAGACTCACATTGTGATCAGAATTCTATATAGTTAGGAGGACACAATCCACTCACAATGGGCCACACTCATGGAGCCGTTAAGCTCGTTTCATAGAGGACGTAGAGGCTACATACGCCCTGAAGTTAGACACCAATTGGCTAACATTAATGTATTTGCAAGCCTGGGTGATTGTCAGTTGCAAGAACTAGTACACAATAGATGTCAGGGCGAAAGGAGTTACAAATAGCCATCAGGCATTGCTTCCTGTCTGTAAGACTAAAGTGAGGGCTAACAAAATTGAATGAACGTTTTATTAACAGATTGCAGAATGGGTACAATACAGTACGGCTCAATACACACAATTGTTAAGGGGATGCAGACCAGAGAAAGACTTTCGTCTTGTTTACATCAGGGTCCCCCATTTTTTATTCACAATGAATTGTAAGTAAGGGTGCAACTTGCTCTGTGCAATCCATTCTTTGTGGATCTAGAGTATCTAAGTGAGTATCTAGAGTACCGGTATCTATGTAAGAACAAATTTGTGCATAAGAACATTTCAGGAAGATGAATAAATCCAGCCATGGGAAACACATAATGGGCATTTTCAGTGTAATATTATGAAATAAATTCTTCATGTGTTTCTGTCTACTGTATGTCCTGTGGAACTTCTACGCTAACCAGTGTACAATGATTTTTAAAGGGTCAAATGTTGTGTGTATTTCCTCTTGTATGTGTGTCTATGCGTGTTTGTGTGTATGGTTATACATGCATGTGTGTGCATGTATGTGCACACACTTCATGCCTCCTCTTAGCCCATGTAGGATGATTCTGAACATACGATGTGTGTGTGTGTTGTTCACAATGCATCCATGTGTGTATGTGTGTGTGTTGTTCACAATGCATCAGTGTGTGTGCGCGCACGCACTGAAGCTGTCGGCCTTAAGCGCAAGCCCGTGCAGGATGATTCTAAGCGCTAAAATGTGTTACCGTTCGTCTTACCGCCGCGCATCCACGTCTGTGTCTGCGCACGCTTGTATATGTGTGTATACATGTACGTGTATTTACGTGCGCGGGGGGCGTGCGTGTGTGCATGCCCGCTGTGGGCCTCTTCTCGGAGCCCATGTAGGATGATTCTGAGCGTAAAATGTTTGTCCCTGAGGCCTGTGCTTGTCTGAGCCATAACATCAGAGCAGGCTAACCCAGCGCTCCACTTAGAGACTTGTAGCTGCCGCCTCAACCATTTAAGGGGCTTTCCTCCCCCCTTTACCACAAATCATCAAGAGAATACTTGATTTTCCTTTTTGCCACCTTACATCCCTCCCTTCCTCCCTCCCTTCCCATTCGTCCCTCCTACCAATCCCACCCTCCCTTCCTCCTCCTCCCCTCATTCCTTGATTTCTCCTTTTCTTCCACTCTTTACCTGCTTTTACTGTACACCCCCTCCTTCTCTTGGTTTTCCTGTCGTCTGCCTCCCCTTTTGTCGTTCCTAACAAAGCGTTAAGAGAGCGTTGACTGGAGCCAGCATGTTAAGAGAGCGTGGACTGGAGGATGTCCTCCAGCACGTTAAGAGAGCGTGGACGGGAGGATGTCCTCCAGCACGTTAAGAGAGCGTGGACAGGAGGATGTCCTCCAGCACGTTAAGAGAGCGTGGACAGGAGGATGTCCTCCAGCACGTTAAGAGAGCGTGGACAGGAGGATGTCCTCCAGCACGTTAAGAGAGCGTGGACTGGAGGATGTCCTCCAGCACGTTAAGAGAGCGTGGACTGGAGGATGTCCTCCAGCACGTTAAGAGAGCGTGGACAGGAGGATGTCCTCCAGCGCGTTAAGAGAGCATGGACGGGAGGATGTCCTCCAGCGCGTTAAGAGAGCGTGGACGGGAGGATGTCCTCCAGCGCGTTAAAAGAGCGTGGACTGGAGGATGTCCCCAGTGTGTTCACGTGAGAAGCAGCTTTCTCGACGCATTCCACCCGCTCTAAAATGGTGAAAGATGTGTGACGTGCCTAATTCCAACAACACAACTCTTATTCTCTTAGTCTTACTCTCTCTCTCGTGTTCTCCTCACCCCTTTCAACCCCTGGTAGAAGGAGAAAAAAAGACCACCCTGACTTACTCTTGAATGCTCCACTGGAAAATATAAGACGTTTTATTTTTTATTTATTTTTTTATAAAGTCTTAGAAAGTCGTCTAAGAGTTTGACTTGTCACCAAGGTGTGAAGTTGTTATTGCGTCATCGCTTTTGCTCAACATGATCAAATAAAATGTATGGCTGCTACATAGCAGCAAAAAGATTTGGCAATAGTGGAGATTTATTAGATGCTAATAGTGGAGATTTATTAAATGCTAATAGGCACAAATTAAAAAACATTAGCTGGAAATGCAGAGGAACAAAACACCTGATTTGTAACTCTTTATGGCTCCAATCCAATCGTCTCATCTCTAATCTAAGAATGTGTTCTTCTGGACATTCAATTAATTTAGCATATTATGCTGGTAGAAACAGTATGTTCATGTTCATGAAAAATGTAGTTGTTAAATATGTGTTTTTAAGTAAACAATAATTCACAATTCATTGATGATTTGAATCTCTTGATGTGAGGATTGGTTCTTTCCCCACCACAGGCTTCCTAAAGTACTGTGATGATTGGTCCGTTCCCGGCCACACGCTCCGTTCCTTTAAGGTACTTTGTTGATTAATTGCATTCCCCGCCACACGCTCCGTTCCTGTAAGGTGCCGTGTTGATTGGTGCTCTCCTCGCCACACGCTTCTGGAGCAAGTATCAATTTCATCCCGCAGCTGTCACAGCTTGTAATCAGCGCCCTGTGGCTTTATATACCCTGATCCCCCTACTATCAATGTTGGATCGTTCTGATTATTCCTGCATTTGCCTGCCTTCCCCGTCGCTGTTTGCTGTCTTTTGCTCTCCAGGATTTTCGTGGAGAATCCCTGTGGAGAACCTGGTTTCCCGCTCTGAGCTGCGCCTCGTTATCTGCCCGCTTTACGCGTTGCGCTCTGGTGAGTTTTTGGAAACAGTTCTTTTGGATCATCAGTTTTTTGTGTGTTTGTGAAACACCGAAGAGATCCCGTTTTTGTTTGTACTGTTCTCACCTATTTTTTGTGTTGGATTTACACTTTGGATTACCGTATTGTTTTTTCTCTGGACTCTGCTAACTGTGTGTGGTACACCGAAGATCAAGTCACTTGGATATATATTGGATCAGTCACCTCTCTGTTTCTGTTGTGCGCTGGGCTAACTCAGATTTCTCTCTCTCTCCGTTTCCACCGGGAGTGAAAGCTGGGAGGATCTGCAGAGCGGCTTCAGACGTCACAAGCCAATTCCCCACCACCACCTACTGGGAGAATCTGCAGAGCCGCAACAATCTTCACATGCCAGATTCCCCGTTTGTTCGGTTGCTCAACTTAATTCCATCTTGTAACTCTGAAAATAAATACGCCCTTGCTTTGGCTAACTCTGAACAAACTCTCTCTGTGCCGTTGCGCTTGAGGTCGGTTACAAACCCTAACATTACGATCCAACCATGACGACCTCAGCCGACACGGAGAGAGTTAGGGCAGCGTTGGCGGTCCAGATCGAGTTGGTCAACGACCACACCCAACAGTTGGGTGCGGTTGCGGCCGCTTTACAGGACCTCCGGGCCGAGGTCTAGCTTATTCTGGATGCCATTGGCACTCAGGAGTATCAGCAGGCTGTTGCTCTGCACCAGCTTCAGGCTCTCCGTACATCATTAAACACTCTGCTTTTGACCCCACCTGTCCCAGGAGTCTCGGCCAGCTCACCACCCGCGGCAGACCTCGCACCTCGGGAGCCCCGTCTCTCCGAACCACGTCTGTTCAATGGTAACTTCGAGGATTGTGCCACATTCATCATGCAATGTGAGTTGGTCTTCCATCATCAACCCAGCCGTTTTTCGTCAGAGGGATCCCGAGTAGCCTACATGACTAACCTGCTCCCGGGCCAAGCAGCACAGTGGGTTACTGCCTCCTGGGCAATGGGGTCTGATTTCTGTTTTTCCTACCCAGACTTCGTGGCAGAGCTCCGCAGGGTTTTTCACCACCCAGCCCGTGGCCAGGACCCAGGAGCTCGGTTGGGCACCTTCCGGCAGGACAGTGGCAGTGTCAGAGACTACGCGCTGGAGTTCAGACTGGCCGCAACGGAGAGAGGTTGGAACGATCAAGCGCTTCGTCTCACCTTCCTGAGGGGGCTCAACGACGCAGTAAGGGACCAGCTTGCGACCCAAGAGGAGCCCGATTCTCTCGAGGGCCTGATCAGCCTCGCTATCCGCATCGACGGACGCCTCCGGGAGAGAAGGCGTGAGCGAGCACGACGGGGACCCCCAGACGTACCCCCCTTGTACCACGACCTCGAGGAGGTTTTCAGTACCCCAGACGTACCCCCCGAGTACCACGACCTCGAGGAGGTTTTCAGTACCCCAGACGTACCCCCCGAGTACCACGACCTCGAGGAGGTTTTCAGTAAGTCCAGGGCTCAGGTCTTTCCGCCTCACTGGCCTTACGACTGTGCCATCGACCTCCGCTCAGGGGCTCCCTTTCCCGGCGGCCGCCTCTACAGTGCTGACCGTCCTGCCCCCTCCGTGACTGGTGGGTTTTTTCCCTCCCGAGCCGTGACCGAGGAGGAACCCATGCAGCTGGGACGCAACCGCCTTAGCCCGGCCGAACGGGAGTCCAGGCTCAGGTCCGGCCTTTGCCTCTACTGCGGCCGGGATGGACACGGTGTCTCCAATTGCCCTACCCGGCCAAGAAGACCAGGCTCGCCGGGACCCCGGGAGATCCTGGTGAGCCGTTTTTCCTGTTCCCCCACCCGTGCACCACCTAACCGTCTGGCGGACGTCACCCTAGCCTGGGCGGACCAGCGGGCGACGGTGGGTGCACTCATTGACTCTGGTGCTTATGGGAGTTTCATGGACGTTGGGTTTGCCACCCGGGCCAACATTCCACTTGAGGACCTCGAGAGGCCCTTGGAGGTCTTCGCGCTGGATCATCGCCGCCTGGCTGACGTCACTCAACGCACCTGTCAAGTCCTTCTCACCATGGCTGGTAACCACGTTGAGAGACTCCAGTTTTTCATCACCAGCTCTCCTCTTGTCCCTGTGGTCCTGGGCAGGCCTTGGCTCGCGCTGCATGAGCCCCACGTCGCCTGGTCCTCCGGCACCATCAGGGGGTGGGGCCCCTCCTGTCGTGCCCAGTGTCTTCAGGTGCCGTCCAGCCCCCTCACCGGGTCCCAGTCCCCGTCTCCGGCCTCCCTCGCCGGTCCTCTGTCCCCGTGCCCGGCCTCCGCTGTCGGGCCCCAGTCCCCGTCTCCGGCCTCCCTCGCCGGTCCTCTGTCCCCGTCTCCGGTCCCCCTCTCCGGGCCTCTGTCTTTGTCCCCCTCTCCAGTGCCCCTGATCACCGGCTTCCTTCGGTCCCGTCCGGGCAGGCCGGGGCCGAGTGGGTCGCCGGGTGGCTCCCGTTGAGGGGGGGGTACTGTGACGATTGGTTCTTTCCCCACCACGGGCTTCCTAAAGTACTGTGATGATTGGTCCGTTCCCGGCCACACGCTCCGTTCCTTTAAGGTACTTTGTTGATTAATTGCATTCCCCGCCACACGCTCCGTTCCTGTAAGGTGCCGTGTTGATTGGTGCTCTCCTCGCCACACGCTTCTGGAGCAAGTATCAATTTCATCCCGCAGCTGTCACAGCTTGTAATCAGCGCCCTGTGGCTTTATATACCCTGATCCCCCTACTATCAATGTTGGATCGTTCTGATTATTCCTGCATTTGCCTGCCTTCCCCGTCGCTGTTTGCTGTCTTTTGCTCTCCAGGATTTTCGTGGAGAATCCCTGTGGAGAACCTGGTTTCCCGTTCTGAGCTGCGCCTCGTTATCTGCCCGCTTTACGCGTTGCGCTCTGGTGAGTTTTTGGAAACAGTTCTTTTGGATCATCAGTTTTTTGTGTGTTTGTGAAACACCGAAGAGATCCCGTTTTTGTTTGTACTGTTCTCACCTATTTTTTGTGTTGGATTTACACTTTGGATTACCGTATTGTTTTTTCTCTGGACTCTGCTAACTGTGTGTGGTACACCGAAGATCAAGTCACTTGGATATATATTGGATCAGTCACCTCTCTGTTTCTGTTGTGCGCTGGGCTAACTCAGATTTCTCTCTCTCTCCGTTTCCACCGGGAGTGAAAGCTGGGAGGATCTGCAGAGCGGCTTCAGACGTCACAAGCCAATTCCCCACCACCACCTACTGGGAGAATCTGCAGAGCCGCAACAATCTTCACATGCCAGATTCCCCGTTTGTTCGGTTGCTCAACTTAATTCCATCTTGTAACTCTGAAAATAAATACGCCCTTGCTTTGGCTAACTCTGAACAAACTCTCTCTGTGCCGTTGCGCTTGAGGTCGGTTACAAACCCTAACACTTGACAAATCAACACTCATCTCTGTAACATCCAAGCCAGTTTTCTCCACACAATTTCTCATACTCACTTGGGGTGAATTCACAAAGGGATTGCGCTGCTTTTTCTGACTATCAATGCCTGTGCAAATAGCTCCAAAACCAGGGGTGTAAAGTACTTGTTACAATATTGTACTTCGTTACAATACTTAAGTACTGTTTTGGGGGATTTGTACTTTACTCAAGTATTATTAGGTTTGTATACTTGTACTTTTACTCAATTACATTTCAGAGAAAAAAAACATACTTTTTACTCCTTACATTTAAAATACAAAGTACAAATCTCGCAGGTCCAACCATTTTAATTAGTATATTTGTTTCTCTGGCCGAACTAACTTTAACGTTATTAATCCTGCGGCCGCGCTTTATTTAAAAACAGCCAATCAAATCCCCATCAATGGAAAATTAACCCGCCCAGACCCATGCTGATTGGTCCTTGTGCAAGACTAGAAAGCGGGGATCTTTGATTACACTCACTTCCTGCTTCTGCTATGCAAGCTGCTTTTCACTGTCGCTCCGTGTTTTTCTACCTATCGCTACCTTAATGATTTATTATAGCCCTTTCAACTCTAAATACTCTGTATGTTAACTCCCAGTTCCTATGGTACTCCTCCAGAACTGTGAATTTATTTATTTAGATTTATGACCGCAGTACTTCACCGAAAGGACGAGTAGCGAGATCTCTCCGTGGGAGGACCGGCGAGATGAAGAAGTCTCCGTCTTATCAGCTACACACAAAGGACTATGTCGGGCACTGCTGAAGTCGAGGATATTTATGAAAGGCGAGAATACTTTATACTTCATTTTGAGTTTTAACGAGACGGAAGACGACAGTGGTTTTGGTCGTGTGAGTAATAGCACAGCTCCAGGGCAACGGAACTGCCCCGTGTAGGGGAGAGCGACGGAAGCTGCCCCGTTTAGGAGAGCGACAGACAGCTCTCCTGTATGATATTTCATAAAGACCCCGGTTGTGAAGTGAGTGACCCACCATCACCACCACCACCACCACCATCACCACCACCATCACCACCATCACCACCATCACCACCACCACCATCATCATCATCACCACCACCACCAGCTAAGTACCTAGCTTAGCTTCAGCTTAGCCTAACCTGAAAAGACAGGAAATAAAGGAAGATGCCGAGACTCGGCTCTCCCACAGAATGTACTAATTGCTTGGAGATGAGAAAGAGGATTGTAGAGCTGGAGGCTCGGGTTTCTACCCTGTACCAAATACAGCAGGATGAGCAACTCATTGACTCTATTTATGAAGCTACTACAAATATAGCCAACAATACCATGATTGAGAACTGGCCTATGCTAGTAGCTACAGAACAGCACCACCCAAAAGACGGTCCTTGGCACAACCAAGGAGCTAGACCAAAGCAGTGGATCACCGTCAAGGATAAAAGGAGAAATAAACGATCCAGGACCTCACCCCCGGTACCGCCAGGAAATAGTTTCAACCTACTCTCGGAAACACTCATATCAACACCCAAGGCAAAGAGACATAGAAGCGTAGCTAACAACGCTAACGAAGAAAACAGCGAGCGTAACGGAGCTCACGCTAACGACGCTAATAGCAAGAATACCGGAGCTCACGCTAACACTAGCGAAGCAAACAGCTGGCATGCCGGAGCTCACGCTAATGCTAGTGAAGCACACGCTAACGACGAGATGACGAGGAAAACAGAGCCACTAGCGACACGGCTGGCAAACACGACCCAGACCGAGCGAACGGCTAACAGCGAAGAGACTATCATGCGCCGAGAACGTCGCGGTAGCCAACGCCGAAGGTACGGGACCAGCGTTAACATGCCGGCTATTGAGAAGGCTAACAAGGCTTCACCAAGGCCACAGGACTGTGGAAAGAACCGGCAGACTAGGCCTAGCCCAAAAACAAACGGCCCCAAAACTGTTGGAAAGAAAAATGCTAACCTCACACAGAAAATAGACTGCATACTGATTGGAGATTCCACAACAAGGTATGTGGAGATGGCAAACACAGAAAATATCTGTCTAGACAATACAACTGTGAAAGAGCTAGCCGAAAAACTTCCAACACTAATCAGACCGGGAATAACAAAAATTGTCATTCACTCTGGATCGTTTGACATCCTGCGAAAGAAGACTGGCACAGAGACTTTGAAAGACGATTTCACACGTTTAATGAACACACTAGACAAACATCAGTCTGTGTACACAAACACTGATGTGTCCATCAGTGGACCAATTGCATGCTTTCGCAGAGGACAGGAAGCATTCAGTCGACTCCTAAATTTGTATTCATGGTTAGGGGCTGCATGTCTCGTACACGGCCTGAAATTCATTGACAACTTCAATGTTTTCTGGAATAACCCAGAACGTTTTCAAAGAAATGGCTTCTTCCCAAATCGCTTAGGTTCAAAGCTCCTATCAGCAAACATGCGTCATGCCTTGATGGCCTCCAAGAATATTAAGCTCATACCAGCACGAGAGATAGTCATGAAGGACACAATCTCACCACGAAGTACAGCACAAGACGTCCCCCCCCGTCCCCCCCCCATATCACACAAGGCCATCTCGTCTGATCAAATGTCCCCGAAAGCACAATGCAGTCAGTACGGTACAGTATAGCACAATTACCATGCCATCTCTCAAAACATACAAGTAATCATAACCAGCAAATGGCATGGTGAAAAATATACGCCACCAATGCGTTTACCTGCTATTACCTCAGGGCCATCACGGTCAAACCAAAGCAGACCTCCTCTAAAGAAGTCCAACAAATAAAATTAGCTTTCCTAAATGTCAGATCACTGAATAATAAAACATTCTTAGTAAATTATCTGATTAAAGAAAATAACTTAGATTGCATCTGCCTAGTAGAGACATGGCTAAATAATGACACAGCTACATCAATAATGATAGAAGCTTGTCCACCAGACTATAACTTTTTTCAAATACCCAGAAAAAATAAAAGGGGCGGAGGAGTTGCAGCAATCTTCTCCTCAAAACTCTTGTTTAGAATCACAGAACTAGGCGAGTTCATGTCAATGGAATATCTTGCCATTGAACTAAAAACAGAATCAACTATTATTGTCACAATATACCGCCCGCCTAGACACTCACCAATATTTATACAGGAGCTCTCTGAACTGATCTCACTATGTGTTACCGGATATGATAAGGTGATCCTAAATGGAGACCTGAACATCCATTTTAATAAGAAAACAGACTCCAAAACTATGGAACTAAAAAATCTACTGGATAGCTTTGACCTAATACAGCATATAACAAATGCAACTCACTGGCTTGGGAATACACTAGACTTAGTTATAACAACAACTGGGCTAAGCATAACAAATATCTTAATAACTGAATTATCTCTCTCCGACCATCACTGTATATTTTTTGATACTCAAATAACCCTTACTAAAACAAAAAAAGAAATCATAGTTAAAAAGAGGCTCCTAAACGACAAAGCTGAATCAAAGTTCATTGATCTTATCAGACTACATGAACCACACAATCATGACAGCTCTCTAAATGAAATGGTAGAAAATCTCAATGATGCAATATTCTATATTAAATTCTGTCGCCCCATTAAAAACGAAAAAGAAGAAAACTAGAGCCTCGCCCTGGTTAAACTATAATACGGTCAACGAAGAAAAAAGGAAATGTCGTGCAGCGGAGCGAAAATGGAGAAAAACAAAAACCACCATATGCTGTGATATATACAAAGATGCTTTAACTGCTTATAATAAAACCATCCGCTTAGCAAGGAAAGATTACTTCTCTAAAATCATTACAGAAAATGCTGGAAACTCCAGAATCCTCTTTTCCACTATTAATGTACTACTCAACACTGCCCCTACACCTCCTCAGTCATCAACGGTTAAGTGTGAAGAACTTGCACTATTCTTTAACAACAAAATAACCTTGATCAGGGCCAGCATTACTCATGATGGAAATAAAGTTGATTGCGGCAAACCGTGCAATGTAACCATGAGAAGTTTCACATGCATCACATTAGATGTACTCTGCAAAACTGTCTCAGAATGTAACTCCTCCACCTCAGACATTGACCCTATACCTACAGCTTTCTTCAAACGGGTATTTAATAGTGTTTCAAGCCCTGTGCTAGATATCATAAACACTTCCCTTAGGACTGGTATTTTCCCGGATGCCTTTAAAACAGCAGTTGTAAAGCCATTACTAAAAAAACCTAACTTGGATAGTAATGAAATGGCAAATTATCGTCCAATATCCAACCTGCCATTCATTAGTAAAGTACTTGAAAAGATAGTTTCAGTTCAAATAAATTCCTTTCTTGAAGAAAACAACATCTTAGAAGAATTTCAGTCAGGATTCAGAAAATATCATAGCACTGAAACTGCCCTCACCAAAATAATCAGTGACCTCAGACTAAACTCTGACGAGAATAAGATCTCCATCCTTATCCTGTTAGATCTCAGTGCAGCATTTGATACAATCGATCACGATATTCTAATCGATCGTCTTGAAAACCATGTCGGTTTCTCAGACCATGTGCTGGGCTGGTTTAAAACATACATCAGAGGGAGGAAATTCTATGTTAAACTAGGAGATCACATGTCTGATATATACGACAACAACTATGGAGTTGCACAAGGGAGTTGCTTAGGTCCTTTACTCTTCTCCCTTTACATGTTACCGCTGGGTGATATCATCAGAGAACATAATGTAGATTTCCATAGCTATGCGGATGATACACAACTGTACATATCTGCTGAACCAAATGATACAGCGATTAGCTCCATTACAGACTGCTTACTGGCAATAAATAAATGGATGAGTAAGAACTTCCTGAAACTAAACGAGAACAAAACTGAAATTCTAATTATCGGCTCCAAAACTAAAAAAGAAACATTAATAAAGAACCTGGGGGGACTAACCCCTTGGATCAAATCTGAGGTCACTAGTCTTGGGGTTATCATAGATTCAGAACTGAACTTCAATTCTCATATTAGCAAAGTGACGAAAACATTGTTCTTCCATCTCAGAAATATAGCAAAAGTACGACCATTTATTAATCAGAACGATGCTGAGAAGCTAATTCATGCATTCATATCTAGCCGGTTAGACTACTGTAATGCACTTTTCACAGGTCTCCCTAAGAAAACCACAGAGAGGCTTCAGCTAATCCAAAACTCTGCAGCCCGACTGCTAACTAGAACCAAAAGGAGAGAGCACATTAGTCCAGTCCTAGCCGCTTTACACTGGCTTCCTGTAACATTTAGAATTGACTTTAAGGTCCTTCTCCTTACATACAAAGCTCTAAATGGACAGGGACCTAGCTACATCGCCAACACTCTAATAAATTACACACCAGCAAGAACACTGCGATCATCAGCTGCTGGACTACTAGAGGCTCCCAGAAGCAGTCAAAGGAGGATCGGTAATGCAGCCTTTATCAACTATGCCCCAAAACTATGGAACAAACTACCCCAAAACATCAGGGAAGCCAACTCGCTAGACATCTTTAAAAGACAGCTTAAAACCTATCTCTTTGCTCAGGCATTTCACTGATAGATATCTGCTACCACCTAGTGGCAAGAGGAAACATCAGGGATATCCTGACACAACTTGTATTTATTCTTACCCTGCCTACTCTTTTACACTGCCTATCAAATTCATGTGTCGGTTATTGCACTTTTTACTTCTTACTGATGACTATTTTTAAACTGAATCATTTTAAACTATTCTTATTATTTGCTAGATCCAAATGTGAAACACTGATTATTTATGACTATTTTTAAACTGAATCATTTTATTCTTATTATTTGCTAGATCCAAATGTGAAACACTGTGATTTGCCATATCTTGCTATGCTCGCTCATGCCTGTATTTTTTATGTCCGTTCTATTTTATAATTTTTTGACTATTTTTAAACTGAATCATTTTAAACTATTTTTACTATTTGTGTTACTGAAAACTGTAAGCGGAGAGCCTATTGGGATGCTAGATCCTAATGTGAAACACTGTGATTCTACCTGTCTATCTTTTTATGCTCGCTTATGCCTGTATTTTTTGCTGTTGTGAAGCACTTTGAACTGCAACCTCTGTATGAAAAGTGCTATACAAATAAAGTTATTATTATTATTATTACAACACCTGCTATCAGAAGAATAGACTGTCAGAAAAAACTTTTTTACTTTGACTTTTTAGTACTTAAAGGAAAACTCCAACATTTTGGGAAATTAGCTTATTTAACATCTTCCCTGGAGTTAGACAAGAAGATACATACCTTTTTTGTCTCTGTGCATGCAGTAGGCTTAGGTAACGCCCGCACCGTTAGCGTAGCTTAGCTTCATCACTGGAAGTGGGGCAGTCCTTTACCCTGAAGTTCCCTACAGTCCCCTACAGTCACGAAATACACTCCAAATACAACTCCAAAACGTTCTTGTAAACATGTTGTGACCTGTGTATTTACCACGTGGAGAAATAAAAAAAAATATTGAATTCGACATTTACGTTTTCTAAGCAAATATACTCGGAACTATTTTTTGCCGAACCACTCCTCTCGGGACGCAGTGATTTCACGCAACGCAGAGCTACTTTCTAACGTGATGCCAGTGTTTGTTTACATTTTCATTTCATTCAAAGGATCCAAACCGATTGAAGTTTATGGATACCATGCCTTCAAATCCTCTTACCTTGACGATTAAAAGCCTCCACAATTTAGAAAACAGTATTCCCATGGCTGGTGTTGATATGCTGCTAGCTAACGAAAACCAACAAACACAGAACCGGACACTAAAGCAGATAACGAAGCATCTACTATACTTCCGGTCGGGGGGTTTAAAAATAAAAGAGCGACATCTAAAGCATGTCAAATATGTTTATTTTGTACATTATCTAACGTTAACATGAACCTAAATTAACTTCAAAGTGCTTATCGGCGGAGCCAGGCCAACACAGCCTGAAATCCAAAGGGAGAAAAATTTGGCTTTTGAGTACTTGATTAGAAATATAAAACAATGAATTTTTTTGAAAATAAACTTACAGATGTGTTCAATAGACTCACAGGAATTGTGTAAAGTTGCCCAAATAGTGCTAGGAATAGCAATGCATGTCCCCTTTAACTAAACATTAAATACAACTTAATTAAAACTTAATTATCCACTCAATATCTTTAGTGAATAGGTCCTTAAGACGGAGCAAATAGCGGGGGCAGTTAACAATTTCTGCGCCAAACCCGAGTATACTCGTGTTTTGATCCTTTGATATTTTTCCTTTGATCCCCGTTCTAAACACTCAGCCGGAGCTCCCTAGGTCCCCCTGACACATCTGCCTACGTTGGAATTGCAATGACGACTGAATCTCGCCAGGTGGCAGTATCGCCTACCTTTTGAACTGGGATCGTTTAGTTTAGACAGTGTTTGTCCTGATCCCTGTCTATCCTGACTCCCTCTGAGGGGGAGGAGTTCTTGCAGAGCAATCGCTCTGAGATTTTTTCGCCACAAACCTATAGTTTCCCGTATACACGAGCATGGCCGCCTAGTTATAGTTGAAAGTGGGGGTGCAAGATTATTAAGTGACAGGCAATGGGTGGTTTGCTTGCTCTAGTCACATAACGCCCGCCTTGCAAACATTGCAACTGGCTATATTGGACTGGCTTTGGTTTCAATTTTAAAATGCTTCCAAACTTCTGACATTTTGTGTAGCTGCACCGAGTCATCAGGTGGACATAACCTGCCCGGCCGTGTTTACTTGCGGGAGCAACACGTTGTGGTACCATCGCATGCACTCATGCTCTGGGGGAGGGACCGTGGGAGGCAGTTGATCAAACCATTAAAATGTGGAAGGCGGGGGGGTCACAATCTTTGCGTGTCATTGCGTATTATTAATTTGATTGAAATTACGTAGTTATGGTTACATTTATATATTGGGGGGGGACATATCATATTTTTCATATGATCAAAAAGTGGGGGTGCAAAAGCACACGTTTGCTCCCCCAAGTTCAATTGTGGGGGTGCAGCTGCTCCACTTGCTCCATTGCTCAGGCGCCGGTGTACACGAGTATACACATATACACGAGTAATCGCGATCGCCGATGGGATCACTGGGATTATTCTTTTTGGAGTACCTTCTGGCTAAGGTAAGGTATATTCTATGTCTATTTTACCGAACCTGAAACATGTTTCTGTACCGATCACAGTGTTGTATTTTACCGGACCTAAACCATGCTTTCGGTAACGATCGCATTTTCGGGGTAAGACTACCCCCCCCCCCCCCCCCCCCCCCTCCCTTGATGATTTTGTGAAGACACATATGTATATAGTATATACCTTTGATTTGGAAGTATTTGTGGTTTCAGGCGAGCAACCCGAATGATTTGGGCATATTGCATATAACGCGTCATACCTCGCGATCTATGAAAAAAGACTGGATTATTTTGGAAAGGGCCGATGTTTAGCGTGTAATAGCGCACAAACTACAGTATGTAGAAATGAACTGGTTAGTCAGTGATGGACTATGAACAATGCCTGTCAAATGAGCCATACTATTGTCTCCATAGCTATAATACAGAACACACGATGGGTCCGCAAAACATCGCTAAAATGGTCAATAACGCTGGCGCCATTGAGTAAAGATGGGAAAAGAGCGTGGCGCTCAATGAGTTAAGGGTGCTAATTGTGGGCGCAATCCATTCTTTGTGAATTCGCCCCACTGTGTTTTAGTAAGTGCACAGTTTACTCAATTGGAAATGTACATTATTATGTTTTTCTTTCATTCAATAAAGTATAATCCAATCAGTGTATTTCATCTTCATGGATACAAAAATCCATTTGATATTCTTACTGAATACATTCATAGTGGTGTTATTTTAGAGGTGGGGAACAACCTCAGCTGAACGAATCAGATCCCATTCAAATACAACTCAATCTGCGGTGTAACCTTTTTACTGTGGGATTAGATTTGGGTCTGTTATAACATTGTGGGGTTTTTGTAGAGGGGCAAGTAGTTGAACCTACATATGTAAATCTGATTCTGAATACTGACCTGTCATGGATAATAAATTACTCTCTCTCTCTGTCTTCCTCTCTCCTTTGTCTTTTCCTCCTCCCTCCCCCTTCTCTCTGTCTCCCATCAGTGTCTCTCCCTCCAGCTATTTCTGTCTTCCTCCCTCTCTCACTACCCCTTCTCTCTGTCCATCTGTCTGCACATCTCTCTCTCTCTCTCTCTCTCTCTCTCTCTCTCTCTCTCTCTCTCTCTCTCTCTCTCTCTCTCTCTCTCTCTCTCGCTCTCCTCTGCACAGTGTTAGCCAGTACAGTGTCAGAATTCCATAGTTTTACTTTTGGAGTGAGTAAAACCTAGGATCAGATTGGTCACCCATTATATTCTCTCATTTGGCTAACTTCTAGTCACTATAGAATTCACTAGAATCTAGTGAATGAAACAGTGACATTAAACATCCCAATTTATCTTGGGACCACCTATAGAATTCTGTCAAGGACCCCTTGGTGGTCCCCGAGCTCCACACAGAGAACCCTCGTGTTATTCTAATGCCCTCAGGCACGGCCTCTGATTTCCATTCTCGAAGACACTCTGATGTTACGAGACCGCCGCCATCTTGGTATGGTGGAAAACAAACAGACTGTTTACAGCCTCACAGCCAATAAAACTTAATTTACGATATACATATTATGTGTTCCTTATTCTCACCTGTTATGAAATGGGTAGAGCAGACATACGTATGATTTGACTTGGGGGCCAGGGTCTGCTTTGATCGACTCTCCCGTCTGAGTCTACATGTGCCCTCTTGATAGCCGCCAGCTATCCGTGATGCCTCAACTGGTATTATATAAAACTTTCGATTTGGATTTTTGATTATGTTATTACTAGTACAAAGCGTAACACAGCAGCTCTTTGGCATTGTGATGCACTGAAGAAAATTACCCTTGATTGTGTTTAATTTGCCGCTTTTCCGATCCGTTTCTGCACTAAATGAAACGTACACATGTTTCCCCCACGCCGCAGTTGCCTAGCAACAACAGACAGGAAGTTGACTTCGAGAATACAATCTTTTTAATATTCCCCATCACTGACACAGGGTTAACCCTTTCACTGCCATGCGACAGAAGGTTAACCCGGTCGCCGTCGGTTGTGTGATAGTAAAGGGTTAACCTTCTGTCACATTGCAGTGAAAGGGTTAACCGGCTGTTGTGTGGCAGTGAAAGTATCTATCTATCTATCTATCTATCTATCTATCTATCTATCTATCTATCTATCTATCTATCTATCTATCTATCTATCTATCTATCTATCTATCTATCTATCTATCTATCTATCTATCTATCTATCTATCTATCTATCTATCTATCTATCTATCTATCTATCTATATATCTCTTTCTATAAATCTCTCTTTATTTTTATCTCTATATCCCTCTCTCGGTGTCTCTCATACACACACAATCTCTCCCTCCCTCTCTCTCTCCCTTTCTCTCACTCTTCCTCCCTCCCCCTCTCTCACTCTATCCTCTCTCTGCCTGCTCTGTTTTCTGTCTGTCTCTGTATTACTCTGTCTCTCACTCCAATACTGTCGCTCCACATAAACATGAATACACACTCATAAAAACACACACACACACACACACACACACACACACACACACACACACACACACACACACACACACACACACACACACACACACACACACACACACACACACACACACACACACACACACACACACACACACACACACACACACACACACTGGTTATCTAATATTAATACTGTGTTCACCACTGGCATGCAACAGATTTCAGGGCCAGGGGCAAAATAAACGGCACTTCCATAACCTCCTTAAATCTGCGTTCAATCTCTATTTTTATATTTTAATATATTCAAATATTTTTTTTAGCATATAAAAATAAAATAAAAAGGTGTTCCAATCCCCTGACATGACTTTCTGCTTAAAGGCTTGATCTGTAATGTCTGCCAGTCACCCCAAGGCAAAAGTCCTGCTTGGTATTGCACTTTGTTTAAATAGTTTGTTTTGGTCTGATGTGTGGATTGGAGTTCAGTAACTTATTGTACTGTGAATTTTTTCAGACTTATTTTTGGCAGAACCTGAGGTGTGGCCAGAAATAGCAACCCCTCCCTTATTCCCTCTCAACTCACACATCAGACCATTTTTCTTTTTTTCTTTTCTAAATAAAGTGCAATTCCAAGCAGGGCTATTTTGCATAGGGGGCGCTGTTTGACAGCATTGCAGATTCTTTCTTTAAATTCTACTGTTATTTCCAAATGTGTGATTTCTCATCATCATAACGTTATTTTTAATTTACCAGCTGCGAAAATAATAACGTTATGATGATGACAAATCACACATTTGGAAATATATGGGAAATGTAACAAAAACTGCCACAATCAGCTTCTTTTTTTTTTTTACTGCTTTTGGTCCGGTTTGCTTTCACACCTAAAACGAACTGCACCAGGGTTATTTTGCAAGCAAACCGAGACCCACTCTTTTCAGGCGGACCAGAGTTTGCTTGTTTGGTCCACACCGGAGTTCAAATGAGCTTTCATACTGTACCAACCCAAACCAACCGGACAATCCAAGGAAACTAACCAGAGTTTGATTAAAACCTAAGACTATAATTAGTTTAACTGTAATGGGCTTTAGGAAGAACAGGGTCATTGTAAGGGCAGAATAAAGGAAAAGATAAGGGATGAGGCCAACATTGATGGTGTGCTAAAGAAACAGGGTTTTATCAAATGACGAGACATCAAATTGATATTACAGATGCTATAGATCAGTGGTTCTCAACTGGTCTAGCCTCGGGACCCAACATTTTCCTTAGTCATTAAGTCGCAACCCACATTTTTTAACCACTATGATTTATTTCAAATAATCTTTTTTGCAGTAATACACACTCTTTTATGCACTGTTAAAAACATGAAATAAACACAAAAAAGTGCAACAAAAGTGCAACTAGGGCTAAAAACCCAATGAAATAAAATAATAATAAATAATTATATGCTTCTTAGCAGATTTCTTAGCTTAACATAACAGACCTAAGTTTGGGGGAACTAACTGGGGTTGCAACAAAAGTGCAACTAGGGCTAAAAACCCAATGAAATAAAATAATAATAATAAATAATTATGCTTCTTAGCAGACTTCTTAGCTTAACATAACAGACCTACTGTCATAGTCACAGCGAGAGCCTTTTTCACTCCTCCTCTTCCTCCCCCACATTCACGGCGGAAGCCTCACTCACCCCTTATCGTCTCACACCCTTATATGGGCAGCATCCGTTCCCCTGATTCACACGCTGCTAACTCGTCAATCAACACGGCTGTGACTCATCCCCTCATCAACGAGATGGTACTTCAACATGCAGATCCTGTCCTACCCTCGTCGGAGTGTTAAACTAGCTTCCTAGGTACGACGACAAAACCTAAGCCTTGCAAACCTGTTCTTGTTGATATTCCTTGTCCTAACCCTTGCTCTCTATATGCCCAGGACCTCCGCTCCAGTACACCTCCTACCTGGACATCCCGTGCTGCACAAGGAGTGCTCCTGCTCTCGCCCACGACACAGTCCTGTGTCTACTGCCCCGTGCTGCACAAGGAGTGCACCTGTCCTAACCCCAAGAACATTCTTGTACCTGTCTGTCGCACATTCCATTTGTTAAACTGTCTGCTTGGGGAAACAACATTAAAACACCCTAAAACGCTCCATTCTCTCTCCTCCTGTGTTCTGCTATTGGGCTCCGCCAAATCCCATCCTCACAGAACACTCCGACCACGATGACGACTCCAGCACCACAGGAGACCGGAGAATGGGGCAACAACATCCAGACCGCCATCAATGGACACGCCGTTCTGGTAAACCAACACTCACAATTACTAGACGAAACTAATAAACTTAGCCAGATAACTGGACACGTGTCTTTGTGAAAAGGCTAGCACCGCTCGTCCTCCATTGCCTAGCTCATCTCGCTCTCCTCCCTCGGGGCGCTCTGTCCTCGCCGAAAACAGCCCCTCTGAGCCTATGGAGCTTGACCGCTCTGGCCTCCCTCTCAGCGAACGCCGTCACAGACTCAAGACGGGGGCATGTTTGTACTGCGGTCAACTCGGCCACTCCATCGCTTCATGCTCGATTCGCCCAAACGACGGGGCTCGACAGTGACACTGGGCGTATGTACAAGCCTTAATTATGCTCCCAGCTCCGGTCCAAATATGCAATTCAGTGCCACGCTTTGTCACAATGGTCAATCGCTCCCTCTGTCCGCACTGGTCGATTCAGGCACCGACGAAGATCTCATTGACGCTGGGGTAGTGTCCCGCTTCCGCATTGCCACTGACGCCTTGCCAATTCCCCGCGATGCTCACGGTCTAAACGGGAGGTTGCTCTCGCGAATAACCCGCCACACCAAGCCTCTCCGCCTCCAACTCTCAGGGAATCATAATGAAGATATCCGTTTCCACGTCACTAATTCCCCCCATAATCCCATTGTTCTTGGCATGCCTTGGCTAAAGCTACACAACCCTGTAATAAACTGGCCAACAGGCTCAGTCACGAGCTGGAGTGCTCACTGCCACGCCTCTTGTCTACAGTCAGCTCGGCCGCCACTGGAGGTAGCTGGTTCTCTTGTTCCCAACAAACCTATTGACCTTTCAGCTGTTCCTCCAATTTATCATGATTTAGAGGCTGTTTTTAGTAAACAACAGGCTCTCTCCTTGCCACCCCATCGACTGTGCTATTGACCTCCTCCCGTGGGCCCCGCTCCCCGCTAGTCGCCTGTTCAACCTCTCACGCCCGGAGAGGGAGTCCATGGAGAAATACGTCCACGAGTCCCTGGCCTCAGGCATTATTACCCCCTCCTCCTCTCCTGTCGGCGCGGGTTTCTTTTTCGTTTCCAAGAAGGATGGCTCCCTTTGCCCCTGTATTGACTACCGGGGTCTCAACAACATCACGATCAAGAACAAGTACCCCCTGCCATTGATTAACTCTGCTTTTGAACCCCTGCAAGGTGCCACCATTTTTACGAAGCTGTACCTCAGGAATGCCTATCTCCTTGTCCGTGTCCGGGAGGGAGACGAATGGAAGACGGCCTTTAAGACCCCGCTCGGGCACTTCGAGTACAAGGTAATGCCCTTTGGGCTGACCAACGCCCCTGCTGTCTTCCAGGCCCTTGTCAATGACGTTCTCTGTGATGTCCTTAACCGCTCTGTTTTTGTTTATTTGGATGACATTCTGATTTTTTCCCGCTCTATGGAAGAGCACGTCCAGCATGTCCGCCGGGTCCTCCAACGCCTGCTGGAGAACAAGTTGTTCATCAAGGCGGAGAAGTGTGAGTTCCACGTCTCCTTCATCGGGTTCCTCGGCTACATAGTAGAGAGCGGCCGGATCCGGGCGGACCCCGAGAAGATCAAGGCAGTGTCCGACTGGCCCCGGCCCACCAACGTCAAGCAGCTCCAACGCTTCCTGGGGTTTGCTAACTTCTATCGGCGTTTCATCAGGGACTACAGTCGGGTCGCTGCACCTCTTACCCAACTCACTTCGCCCTCCGTGCCCTTCATCTGGTCTGATAAAGTGGACTCCGCCTTCGCCGAGCTGCGCCGGCGCTTCACCTCCGTGCCCATCCTCATCCAGCCGCACACGTCCCACCAGTTTGTGGTGGAGGTGGACGCTTCAAGTACCGAAGTGGGGGCGGTCCTCTCCCAACGCTCCGCTCTCGACCAGAGACTACACCCCTGCGCCTTCTTCTCTTGCCGCCTGACCCCAGCGGATGTCAACTACGATATTGGAAACCTGGAGCTCCTGGCAGTCAAGCTGGCCCTGGAGGAATGGAGGCACTGGCTGGAGGGCTCAGAGATCCCCTTCCTGGTCTGAACGGACCATAAGAACCTCGCCTACGTCCAGACGACCAAGCGCCTGAACTCCCACCAGGCCCGCTGGGCGCTGTTCTTCGGCCGGTTAAATTTCACCCTGACCTACAGGCCAGGCTCCAAGAACACTAAGCCGGATGCCCTCTCCCGGCAGTTTGTCCCCGAAGGGGGGCCCGCACACCCTGACACCATCCTCTCCTCCTCCTGCTTGGTGGCCTCCGCCACCTGGGAGATTCAGTCCGTCGTCCGGGATGCTCAGCGCGTCCAGTCGGATCCAGGTAACGGTCCACCTAACCAGCTTTTTGTTTCCGACCTTGTCCGCTCCCAGGTGCTCCAGTGGATCCACGCCTCCCGGTTCGCCTGTCATCCTGGGATCGACCGTACCCTGTCCCTGCTGAAGCGGCACTTCTGGTGGGTCTCCATGAGGGAGGACACCCACGCCTGCCCTGGTCACACGTCGCCCTGGACTTCGTCATTGGTCTGCCTCCCTCACACGGTAACACAGTCATTCTCACCATTTTTTTACCGGTTTTCGAATGCCGAGCACTTTGTTGCCTGCCACTACCCTCGTCGGAGTGTTAAACTAGCTTCCTAGGTACGACGACGAAACCTAAGCCTTGCAAACCTGTTCTTGTTGATATTCCTTGTCCTAACCCTTGCTCTCTATATGCCCAGGACCTCCGCTCCAGTACACCTCCTACCTGGACATCCCGTGCTGCACAAGGAGTGCTCCTGCTCTCGCCCACGACACAGTCCTGTGTCTACTGCCCCGTGCTGCACAAGGAGTGCACCTGTCCAAACCCCAAGAACATTCTTGTACCTGTCTGTCGCACATTCCATTTGTTAAACTGTCTGCTTGGGGAAACAACATTAAAACACCCTAAAACGCTCCATTCTTTCATTCTCATTTTATGTAGACTATTTAAAAAAAAATACATCCACAGAACCTTTAGAAAGGTGTAGAATAAAAATCAATTATTGATTTATTTATTAATTAAAAAATGTTTGACGGGAGTGCACCTAATTGGATGAACGTGCTGCTATTTGAGCCATTCTGCTCTAGTGGGACATCTAGTGGCTCAACGTTATCTGTAGCACCTTTAACAGGCCAGATTGTGGCCAGCTGCATAACACATTCGCTTATAATATATTCATATTATGATGAATGCTAACAGGCCATTTTACCCATTGAACTGTGGTGTCATGGAAGAAAGTCTTTAGTACACTGCACTGTTGCACTGTGAGTAAAACTCAACACACCCACAGGGTTTCACTGCACCCCTCGCAGCCTTAGCTATTAACTATACTAACCTCTCTGGCAGAGAGACAGGAGTTGCATGGGAATCTGTTTCTTTATAGAGCCATAATTAGATACTGTCCAAATTGTATTACTTCTTTATTGGAATGGACCACTGGACCCTGTCGCACATGATCCAGTGATTGGCTTACATTTAGAGTGCCTACAGTTTGTACTGAATTTGGTACATCTGCTTTTGGCTTCTCTGCCCCTACCTCATGGAATACTCTGCAGGAAACTCTGAAACTAGACATTCTAGTGTCTATGGGTCAGTTTAGAACCTTGATGACCAATCAGGTCACCACAATATGTAATTGTTTTTAAATTGTTACCTACTTTTTGTTTTTTGCATGTACTCATGCACTATGACACTTGTGAATGTCACATCTAGGTGACACTGTAAATTAGTTTAACCACTCAGTGTATTTATCGAGTATGAATAAAGATGAAATTAATGAATACATTTTCAACTGTAGTAGGCCCAACTCGAGGAACAAAACAGTTGAGGAAACAGTGTCTGCAGTTCTCTAGAGGTTCTGCTCTCCTCTGGGTGATGTCACCCTACAGATGTCACTCGGAGGGCCGATGTGGCTGTGAGCTTCTAGAGGTTTTATGGTAGGATTAAGGGTTGAAGTGGCTCTTTAAGCTCAATGTTTACTGCTGCTATGGGCACACGGCACACCATACAACATGTGAGGAAGGCATGCCGATGCGCGCAGCCACATCAATGTTCATTGCAGTTGTGAGGTATATTTAGAATATGATATTAATAAATATTGTATAATTAGCTATTCTAGGTGACCTGGCTGTTTGAAGTAAGCTCTGGAAAATAACTGGTATTAAATGTAATTTCAGATATTAACCACTAGGAGCACTTGTGAGTAATGAAAGTAAAGATAGGAGGGGCTAGTCGTAAATTTGAATTCATTGGTGGATATGTGACAAATGGGAGTGAGATTATTTTGTATAAAACTGAGAGAAAAGTAGGAAATCATTTGTGAAATAACCCATTCGTGATGACACATGACAGAGGACAAGCTTTTGAATAAATAACCAGATGATGAAAAGCCAGCTCATTTGAACTTCTTTTTTTTTTTTTTTTTTTATCTTTTTCCCCCTCCATTTTCCTCCGATTTTCTCCCATCCCAATGTTAGTCGTATGCCAATTCCCAGTCCCTTCCTGGTCGCTGCGCACTTACCCCCCACAGTCAGATCATCTGGGAGAGTGGAGGCTACCACGTGCTTCCTCCGACACACGTCCAGCCAATCACTGCTTCTTTTCACCTGGCAGCGCGGATTCTCATCGAGAGGGCGTAGCGTGTGGGAGGACCACACTATCCCCCTCAAGTCCTATCCGCGCTTAGCAGGCGCCCCGACCGAACTGTAGGAGTCGCTGTTTACAACGACCCGGACCCACCCCGCCAGCTTCTCCCACCCTCTAATACAGCCAATTGTATTAGTGCAGACGGCCAGCCAAGCTGGTGACAACCCCGGAGCTGTGAGCTGGATTCGAACAGGCGAATCCAGCTCACAGCTCCGGGGTTGGTGACGAACGCAATCTCCGCCAGGGCTGTACGCTAAGCTTTTTCACTAGGGGCACACTTGCCCCTAAATTAGAAATTTAGGGGCAAAAAATATGTTTTAGGGGCAAATTTTTAAATAACAATTTTACCATTATAGTGCAAAAAAATATGTTCCTCCTGCCTCATTACTGTGGTCCTTTTATTTAACATTTAAGTGCTTTTGTTGTCAGGTTTGTATCTTTTATAATGAACCAACTAGGGCTGGGCGATATGGCCTAAATATGATATCACGATATTTTCTGACCTTTCGGCGATACACGATACACATCACAATGTTTTTCTTTTTTACCCCAAACAATTCATTATGAGGCTTACCAAGACAGTATGAGTTTGCAAGCTAACATTAAAGACAAAATAAAATACCCATGCATTTAGCATTTTTATATTATATATTAGATTTAGATTATTGGATTATTAGATTATATATTGCATATATTTAGCAATGAGATATTATATGATTTAGATATGAAATATGATGAATTGAAAATGGGGGACCCTGATGTAAACAAGACAAAAGTCTTTCTCTGGTCTGCATCCCCTTAACAATTGTATGTATTGAGCTGTACTGTACCCATTCTGCAATATGTTAATAAAGTTTTAAACCAATCAATCAATAAATAGCATTTTAGCATTTTTATGAAACTACTGTATATTTGTATGTCTCTAAATGTTTTGATGAATTGAAAATGGAGGACCCTTATGTAAAAAAGCCGAAAGTCTTTCTCTGGTCTTCATCCTCCTGTACTGTATTGTACCCAATATGCAATCTGTTAATAAAGTTCTCATTCATTCATTCTGACGGAAAACAGAATCATTTTGATTGACAGTAGAGTCTGCCAATTACGTCACAACGCTTGCACCCGCCCTGCTGTTCTTAGCACCAATCGGCAAGCGCATTCGTTTTTGACTTCCTGAATGCCCCGTGTGCTGACATCAACAAAGCTACTTACATTAGCTCCCCGCGGCCCACGAGTAGGAGACCAGTGCTCTGCAGGATGACTAAATGAGGCATAATGATTTTACCTCAACGAATGTTATAATAAAAGCCTTTCCATACATCTGTCTGATTGAAAACTTTATTAACAGACCGCGGAATGGGCATATCTCAGCACAGGCTGAGATATGAACGAGTAACGTGTGGACCAGATTGACGCGACACAAGGTTTACACAACAGCCCCCACCCCTTGTTTTATTGTATTTGTACCTGTACTACCTGCTGTCAGCTGTTTATCTCTCTCTGTGAGCTTGATTAGCTCACGTTAGCTAGCGTTAGCTCCGCGGCTAACCCTGAACTAAATCAATGACATCATTTCGAGTAGTTTTCACTGCACATAGAAGCAGCCAAACAGCGGGAGAATTTCGGGAGCATATGGCCAAAACCCAGTTAGGAACCATCGATTCCCATCGCTACTACTAACTTTACTTTTCTTCATAGCTAAATCAGACAGTCAGCCAGTCTATCAGAGTGAGTGCTCAGTTGATTTTCCCCGCTGATCATACCTGAGTGCTCAGCGTCATCACACGCCTTGGATCATTTAGGAGTGAAATGCGAATGCAAGGCTTGAAATCCCTACTCGCAAGCCCGCCCCCAAATATTATTTACCAATCGCAACGGCCAATTAAAGGGGCAATTTGCGATGAGATCATCGCAGCGTACAGCCCTGTCCGCTCGACCACCTAACCGCCTGTCATTTGAACTTCTTGATATCCAGCAATGTCCAGTCTATTTATGATGGTAATTATGAAATTCTCTCTCTCCGTAACACTTCCTGTGCCAAAAACGTCATACAACGGGTTTCAAGTTCATGCAAATTCTGCCAGATCACGGCGTACGACGTTATTTTGATCATATTTCATATTTTCGCCATGGTATTCATATTTCCCTCACGGATCCTTGTCTGATGCTGTGGGACTCGGCACAACTCTGCAACGCTTCAATACTGCCACCTGGTGGATGATCGGCGAGTTGCCAAACCGGAAATGGCCGGTTGGATATCGGTGCGTCTCCTAAATCCGTCCGGCCACTCGCATATCGTCGCGGGACTCAAGACACACACCGTGGATATGGATCGCTGCCATAACTCAATAATCAACATGATTTGGGCGTGTATTAGTATTATACAAACTGGAAATGGATCTACTCGATCCCCATCAAATAACTAGGATCTTTTTGCTCCAGTGTCATCGCCCAACGGTAAGAGGAGGCTGACGTTATTTTCAGCGTGAGTGCTTATTATTATCCATACAAACTGCTCTGATCTATATATCACCCATACTACATGAAGCATTTAATGACGATCACGGAATTATAAACGACCCCCCCCCCACCCTGTTCACCTGCACATGATCAGTCATAACGTTTAGGACCATGTACAGTTGAAATTTTTAATATAGCGTGGATCGGAACCAAATGGCATTTGATAATCTATATATGCATTTATGCCTATATCTCACGTTCTAGGAATTACTGCAAGAAACGATAAAAACATATTTATACTCTAGACGGTATTTTCGTATGAATGTGTGAATGAAAAAGTTAAACGTTCCTACATCCTGAACGATAGATAATCGATGTTGAATGGGCCATAGTAATGTCAATTTAGCAATACAATTTAAAAAGTTATAGCCCTGCAAAGAAGGTGAACATCTCCATAGACTTACAGTGCTGGCAGAGAATGGTATAAGCTGATCAAACTCAGTGGCAGTTAATGTGTTAATGAAATGTCAGTTGTTGATAGCTTTGACAGGTGTGGCTTTCTACACCTTCAGTCTATTAAAACCATATTTCAACCTATTAAAACCATATTTTGGTTATGTGTACTGAAACATTCCCAATGAGCATGTTTTATAATAAGTGAAGAAGACAGAGTGCAGGAGCTCTCCATGTCACCTACCCTGTCACCTTGGACTCAGTCTTCACCTATTCACCTGTCACCTTAGACTCAGTCTTTACCCACTCACCTGTCACCTAGGACTCAATCTTCACCTACTCACCTGTCACCTTGGACTCAGTCTTTACTCACCTTGGACCCAGGTGTGCCAAATCTATCGCTTGACTCTAAACATTGGGGGAAAAAACACGGTCCCTGCATTCGATCCAGAAAGAACAGAGAAATAAGCATAAACACGCTCAGTCGCCAACACACAAACTCTGTGGACTGTGGGAGTTTGAAAAGCTCTGAAAGCTCTGAGAGGCACAGTTCTCTGTGGGAGTTTGAAAAGAGAGCTTCCAGCTCTGATAGACACAGTTCTCT
The DNA here is from genome assembly GCF_963971535.1 of Notolepis coatsorum. Classification (NCBI taxonomy): domain Eukaryota; kingdom Metazoa; phylum Chordata; class Actinopteri; order Aulopiformes; family Paralepididae; genus Notolepis; species Notolepis coatsorum. The sequence goes on from NC_140174.1 coordinate 68,730,858, forward strand.
GTGGGAGTTTGAAAAGAGAGCTGAAAGCTCTGATTGTTAGGGCAGCGGTGGCGGAGCCCAATAGCAGAACACAGGGAGAGAGAGAATGGAGTGTTTTAGGTAGGTTTTAATTACTTTGGGTACCAAGCAGACAAGGCAGTACAGAATATACCAGAATGTGCTACTTTGGACGAGTAGTGACTCTTGCTTGAGGTTCTCAGGAACGTCCAAGCAGGTTGTACGTCAGGAGTCGGCGTCGGCCGAGTGTGGTGGTCCTGGGCACAGGGAGAACAGAGGTTAGGACATGGCAGGCAATACAGACAGAGCAGGCAAGGCTGGGTACGTCCTCGTACCTAGGTTAGATAGGATAACACTGAGAGGATCCGCAGGGTTGATATCCGGGCCGGTGATGAGCTGACGACTCTCAGCTGGGCTGATAGTTGCCAGATCACAGCGTGGGGAAGATGGCGTCGGAAGCTGCCCATATAAGGGCGTGGAAGCAGGTAGAGAGATGGAGGCTCTCGCCGTGATTGTGACACTGATAGGCACAGCTTCCTACGGTTTCAATCTACAACAATAATATTTACGAGACATGATTTGTGATTTGTGAAACCATGAAAAGGACAAAATGGAGAAGGGGAAATGCAATATGAACGCAGGCAATTCTCCTGTGGAAGTCAAGAGAATGGCTTTGTTTAGCCTTTGCGTTAAAAAGGCTTTGCTGGGTGTGGCTTTCTGTGGCTTCAATCTCCGGAACACACAGTGTCTCTGAAGGACAGCGTGTTATCTGCTGCCGAGCAGGATTCTCTAACGGGAACTTCCTACAGCGTGGTCCACGGCTGAACTCACAGAGGGGGCTTCCCCCCCTCCAAACAGCCCTTTGAAAATGTTTAAAAACAATGAGGGCTGACATTTATGTTGCCTTTCTGAAAAGCGTCTCTCTTTCTCAGTCTCTTAACCCTCTTTCTCTTTCTCTCTCACCCATTCTGTTGACCTCTCTCTTTCTGTCTCTATCACTTTCTCTTTTTGTCCTTGCAAAAAAGTTCCTTTTTATGCCTTTTTGCTATCTTTTGCTTTATTTCTCTCTCATTTTCTCTCTCTCAGTCTCTTTCTCACTCAGAAAACCAGCCAGCTATAATCAGCCTGATGACTTTCTTGTTTTCATACTTAAAAGAAAAGAGAGACCAAATAAAAGGTTCTAAAGTCGGCTGCTGTTATTGTTTTATTCCCCCATCCCTGGTGATTTCTGGTTGGCAGGAGCCTCTGAGGCCTCTTCCTGTTAATCTGACACACACACACACACACACACACACACACACACACACACACACACACACACACACACACACACACACACACACACACACACACACACACACACACACACACACACACACACACATTTTAATTTTATTTGGTTCCACAAATTATATTACATAAACAGGGAATCAAATGTATTGGGGCCAAGCAGCACTGAACACTTAAGGGTACACATAGCACCTCCTTCTCCACGTGGCTAAGCTGCCAATAATAGCTGAGACAGAGCAATATTTGGCAATTTGTTTGGCTTTTCTTTTAGACATTGCAGCAATAGACCTTTCCCCGCTGTCAATCACGCAGAGAATAATAACCAATAAGATTGCCTGATTTCTTAAGGCCGCGCCCATTGAAATAGAGCCGCCATGATGTCTCACAGATAGCCAGCCAGTCCTGCATTGTTGTCGAGAAAATGGTTCTTAGATGTGCTTGGGGAACGTGCAATAATGACCAGAGATATCCAGAAAGACTAAAGGGAGCGTGTTACAAAGGATCAGATTAAACCGAATATATATATTTATTTATTTATTGATATATATTGCATAGTATTTGTATATCGTTTGATATCCCTTGTATATTCCTTGTACATATACACGGAATATCCCTTTAGTCCAGCCCATAATATTTCATTCTCCTATTGGACAGTGGTCCACCGGCGCCAGGGACCGGCCTCCGGAGCCAGGTTCAAAGTCACCGACACGACATGTCTGTACTTGCCCCGGCCCTGCCCAGGGATACGGCGACAGAAATGAGAGTGGCACTATTTGTGCACCGTGCGTATAAATACGGCGCAGGTGAATGTAGAAGCCCCTTAGCCCCTTACCTCCGTACCCTTCTTAGCTTTAGTATGTTACCCACTAAGTTGAAGCCTCACCCACGATACAACGTGCGGTGAAGTATGGCCTGTTTGGCCTCAGAATAGAGCATCGAGACCGCGTGCGAATTAGTAACTGAATTGTCAGAGTTTGGCGCTATACCGTCGAGTGCGACATATTTCTATTGAGTCTTTAATAGTCTATTTGTGTATAGTGTATCGTGCGGTTATAATTCTATAGTGACCAGCATCTCCAACGCTTTCTCGTATTAGCTAGAGTTCTTATCCAGGCTGGGCCGACCGCATGGCGCTTTCACCCGAGGAGACCTAGGCGAGAACCGTATGGACATGTACACTGGATTAATCTACCCGACGACTACATAGCCCTTTGCGGCTGGAATATATTTGCTTTGGTCCTATGATTTATGGAGCGGATAATCGCCGACGCCTGCACGTGTTGGATTTACCCCGAGAGGAGTCAAGTCGAGTCGGCGCTCAGAGAGCCTGAGGCCGCCTAGCTTTCTTCACTGTAGAGCTACAGTCTACAAGAGAACCAAGCTGTATTCGTCTGTGGATCAAGAGACTACTGCACCGGCTTCTGTACCTGAAGTCTCCCTAGTCATCGTTGACCAGACGTCCTACTACCGACAGATCTTCTACCCCCTTGCTGGCTTACAACCAGTGGGAACCCCTTCCAGTATCTCCCGCTATTACTAGTGTACCATAGATATAATTCCCTAAGATTCAGGTTGTATAATTACCTCCTGCGTAACCAGAGAATGGACATTCGTTATTGATTTGCCTACGCATACTCCTTTGCCTTACAAGTGCATTCAAAGAATAATGTAAACTATCCTATGTACCTTTTGCTCCATTAAATACTTGATTAATACCTTTGACTGGAACCGATTTCATTGTGGGAAGTGTTCATCATATTCATATATCGTGTACTGTATGGCCAGTAATTAAAGTACATAAAGCGGTAGTGGTTTAATGATACCATACTTATCAATACAGTCAGGGAATTGTACCCCTCAGTTACAATTGGTCCTTCGAGCCGGAGGGTAACTAGTGTAATATTAATATAGTGGTATTAATATTGAAATGGCCTATGATGAACACTCCACAAAACGGTCCTCCTAAAGTAGATCGCCCGCAGCGTAGACGGCAGCCACCTCAGTACTTAGAGGATTACGTTGCCAGTATACTACCTAGCCTTCTACAGACGGTAAACGCGGAAAAAGTAGAAAGTTAAATTATGTCCGACCCTATCAACCAGGCTACCCCGCCAACAGAGGCCCTAGTGGGTTCTAATGTAACTGACCAAGCTCACGGTAGGGACCAGGAGGGAACTGACACGACTTTACCCCCCGCCAAGACCGAAGAAGTAGTCCCCGGAGAGCCCCAGGAGAAAGACAACCCTCCAGAGATGGAACTCTGCCCGGTACAAGAAGAGGAGAGCGCCCAGGAGATAGAGCTCCAGGACTCCCTGCAGGAGAACGCATCTCCAACGAGTACTGCCAGGAGCGGATCACCTCAACCAGCGTCTTCCCCCAGCGAGGCGGACAAGATGCTGGCACAGGCGTTCCTCGCCAGCCTAGCAGCCTCAACAGAGCGCGATCGACTCCAAGCACAGACGCTTAGTGAGCGCGAACATTCTTCCATGGAAAGAGAACGCCTCCAAGCGCAGCAACGGAGCGACGAAGATCGTATACGTCTAGAGATTAGACGCCTTCAGACGGAAGAGAATATGTGCCCAGGTATGGACTTCAGGGTCATGTTGAGGGATATTCATTTTTTTTTTTTTTACATATTATGAAAGTACAGATTCATACCTTCAAAATAAGCCATCACTTGAACATTTTGGTGGGATACTTTGCAAGCTACTTCCTATGATTCATGGTGATTATCACAAAACGTATTCAGAGATAATAGCCTTCAAGAGACGAGCAGGCTATTCAGTGACAATAGTGAAACAACTACAACACTACCCAGAAGTCATTGTAATCCATGGCCCCCCTCTCTCTAGGGCAATTAACACCTGGCAGCTTTCCAGTCTGAGGCTCTTTGTTATTAAAATGAGTCTGGTGACTGGTAGTGGTAGTGAAAGGGACCCTGATAATAAACAAGAAACTTAATCAAGTTTCAAGATTTTATTAGCATTTAAAATAACACGAGATAAAAATAGACATGCTAAAGTCAATGTTCAATGTTCTGATGGCCTCTCCAGAAGCATTTAGATGTAAATACATGTAGTGTGGTAGTGAAAGACACAACAACTAGGTTAACCTTCTGTAGTCTGGTAGTGAAAGGTTAACCTTCTGTAGTGTGGTAGTGAAAGGGTTAACCTTCTGTAGTGTGGTAGTGAAAGGTTAACCTTCTGTAGTGTGGTAGTGAAAGGTTAACCTTCTGTAGTGTGGTAGTGAAAGGGTTAACCTTCTGTAGTGTGGTAGTGAAAGGGACCCTGATAATAAACAAGAGACAAAATCAAGTTTCAAGATTTTATTAGCATTTAAAATAACACGAGATAAAAATAGACATGCTAAAGTCAATGTTCAATGTTCTGATGGCCTCTCCAGAAGCATTTAGATGTAAATACATGTAGTGTGGTAGTGAAAGACACAACAACTAGGTTAACCTTCTGTAGTCTGGTAGTGAAAGGTTAACCTTCTGTAGTGTGGTAGTGAAAGGGTTAACCTTCTGTAGTGTGGTAGTGAAAGGTTAACCTTCTGTAGTGTGGTAGTGAAAGGTTAACCTTCTGTAGTGTGGTAGTGAAAGGGTTAACCTTCTGTAGTGTGGTAGTGAAAGGGACCCTGATAATAAACAAGAGACAAAATCAAGTTTCAAGATTTTATTAGCATTTAAAATAACACGAGATAAAAATAGACATGCTAAAGTCAATGTTCAATGTTCTGATGGCCTCTCCAGATGATCACCGTGGTCTTTTTGAACCGCCGCTGGATATTTTGGCTGGTGGTGCCGGGCATGTTACGTCCTGGGCTTCCTCATCACAGAACTCTCTGATCTTGTGGAACAGATAGTGTTGTCTTGCAGAGTCCAGTCCCGGTGGTGGCAGCACAGGAAGTCCATCTATAGGCGGCAGGACACGGACGTCACGGAGCAGCTGGAATCTGGTTTCAGCGCCATCAATAGACATCTTTGCCACAACCACACCAGGTTCCTTGGAATCAAAGCTGCAATAATAAAGTGAAACGTTAGTACAGGGCACATAACAATATCAATGCATTTGTATCATTTACCAATGACATTCTTTGCACTAAAGTGTGAATAATTAATTACAGTAAATACACAACACACAGTGACCACACCCACCTAAAGTGCTGGTACTGCTTGATCTGTGGCAGTGGCTTGAAGTAAGGCCCCAGATGTTCCTGCCAGTTGTAGGACTGCACGATTACAGTGCCATCTTCCTTTCCCACTAGCTGTGGTATGTTGATTCCAGCCACTGAGCTGTCCCTTACGACTGCTGCAATCTCATCAAGAGTGTTCACCTTGGTCTTTCTGAAACGCTGCTTGAGAAGCCCAAAGAAACTGTCCGGGGAAAACTTTGTGTGGCCTACAATCAGCAGGTGGAGATTGACACGATGGTGAAGACCATGTAGCGCTCGCCACGCTAAGTACCACAACATGTACTTGTTCTTGTTTTGGCCACTGCAGTTGTCACAGTGAAGGTCAACATCTGTCTCCCCAAGACCATGGTCTTTGAAGAAGTGGTGCAGGTAGCTTATGACGGCGTTGCTACCTTTGCTGGACTCCATCCCCTCATCCACCAAATAGTTGACTTGCCGTGGAATCGCCTCACAGCAAACACCGAATATGCTGCACTTGCGTGGAGCCAAGAAGTACATGGGCCCTGGTTGAAGGGGGTCTGATGGGTAGTGCACCTGCAATAAATGAATAAGGATTTTAGAAAGAAAAAAAAGGGAGCAATGCAGTAGTTATAACAATTATAACATGATGTTGTGAAAGAGGGCTTGGTATGTAGTCACCTTTTGAGCGTAGTCGAAACTGTAATGCATTGTCAAGGGCTTGCTTGCCGGTGGCACATGACCACCCAGAGAAAGACCATCACCGATCTCCTTGGCGGCTTTAAGCATGCCCTTGTAGGCAGCCCGCTCGGAGGTTACATGCGCCAGATGTTGTTCCTGCTGCTTCAGCTTTGCAGACTTCTCAGCCTCTGGCAGATTGGCACTTTTGAAAATCTGAAAAAAAAAAGTTAAGTAAATGATGATTAATATTAATAATAATAAACTGTATTTGTATAACACTTTTCATACAGAAGTTGCAGTTCAAAGTTCATAACACTGTGATGTTCACTAACCAGATAATTGTTCTTCTGACACACCCAGCAAAGATCAGACATTGGTTTGATTGCTCTGATATGACTCAGTAATTGCCTCCAGAGGGACTTAAATGTGGACAGGCCCACTGCTCGCTGGTCTGAAAGATTAATAAGAACACATGTTAGCACAATGTCATTCATTTTCAAGCTTTGTTTTTATTTGACAAAGACCTATTTGACCTATTTCTTTGACAAAGATTTGCTTACACCTACCAACTGGCATTGCCTTGGTATATAAACGCCACACAGATGCCTTCGTGACGCAAGATGGTAACAGCTGACCGGTAAAGTTCTTTTGGTGTGCCTGGCGTCCAGGGAGGTGAACAGCATGATCTTCTGCATAATTCAACACAAATTGAACTACTTTTTCGATATCTTCATATTTTATGCAATGCTTGTTGTTGTGTGGTGATCGCTTTTTTGTGCGAAGACACATGCCATTTTCTGACATGTGTTTGCTTATTGCAATCAAGCGATCCTTACCTATTCTTGGGAGAGAAGAGGGGGGGGGGGGGGGAGACAGAGAGAGAGATAGTTAGATCATCATCATCACAAGTACCGGTACCTGTCTGTACCACACCCAGTCTACATGATTGTGGAGACAGAGACAGAGAAGTTAGATCATCATCATCATCAATCATCATCATCACAAGTACCGGTACCTGTCTGTACCACACCCAGTCTACATGATTGTGGAGACAGAGAGAGATAGTTAGATCATCATCATCAATCATCATCATCATCACAAGTACCGGTACCTGTCTGTACCACACCCAGTCTACATGATTGTGGAGACAGAGAGAGATAGTTAGATCATCATCATCAATCATCATCATCATCACAAGTACCGGTACCTGTCTGTACCACACCCAGTCTACATGATTGTGGAGACAGAGAGAGGCATGATGTACTATATTAGTTTTAAATAGACAATAATAATAACTTACCCGTGGATGAAGAGGAAAGCTTCACGGCAGATTTGTATCGCCCCGAAGAAATAGTTTGTGTAAGCACGTTGTCTTTTTTTGGAAAACGATTTATTTCCGATAGTCCATTCTGACTTTCGACCAAAAGCCTGGAGCTGCGCCATAATAATCAAGTCTTTATGATCCTCTTCGAGAGCCGCTATCTCAAAACGCCTTGTGTAAACTTCATCACGGTCCAATTTTGTGATACATGACCGCCGATTAAGAATGTCATTTTCTTTATCAACCTGGACGCATTTACAAGTAAATCGCAAAAGTCTTTCCATTTGGCGTTCGTGGTTCTCGTCAGATTCAACTTCCACAACGCACATTACGTGTTCTACCTTGTCTCCAAATCCGTTAGGTGTGTTGTCACCATCATCAGATTCTGGCTCTGCCTCGTCTTCAAATCCGTTAGTTTTGTCACCATCACCACCATCACCATCATTTTCTGGCTCTGCCTCGTCTTCAATAGTGTTGTCACCATCATCATCATCTGCCTCTAACTCGTCACAACTGTCTTCTTCTTCTGAACCAGAATCTGAGTTTCTTTTTGGATTTTTCTTCTGCGGAAAGAAATCCGTGATGAATGTTCCTAAAGCGCGTTCGTCTTCAACACAGTGTGCTCCGAAGTGAGCAAACCGGTTTAATGCCTCGGCAAGTGCCCTCGCTGTGGGTTGCTGACTGGGTTCCATGGTGACTGGCAAACATGCACTGCCCTGCTCTCTGTTTAATACTCACCGATCAATGGCATCAACTTAATGACGTCACCGCCTGACCAATAAGCATTTAGATGTAAATACATGTAGTGTGGTAGTGAAAGACACAACAACTAGGTTAACCTTCTGTAGTGTGGTAGTGAAAGGTTAACCTTCTGTAGTGTGGTAGTGACGGATAAAAAAACGGATAAATAGTTTTTTTCACCATATTTCTAATATTTATTTTGGCTAAATACCAAATATAAATATCTCGACGAATTACCTCTGAATATGAATCAAAAAAAATATTAAAGATTCGCTCACTAGTTCTACCAGAAACGGAGTTGAGGCGAAGCATTACTAAGCTTCTGTAGTGTGGCAGTGAAAGGGTTAACGCGCCCTCATCGCGCCGCAGCAGCAGCAGTTTACATCAGGGCCCCCACAATAATGAAAAAGCCGATGAAAAAGCCATTTTTTATCACTCCGTTTCCGTATTAAATTAATTTACTTTTAGCCATTAGGTTGGAAAAAATGCACCCTACCGAAATTCGTTCGCTCATAAAATTCGAACTGTGTTTTAATGGTTTTTAATTAAGTTAAAACACACGTTTTATAAAGGCCGTAAAGGCCTCTTTTTTTTAATCTTTTTTTTAGACACTGCGTTACGTTGCTTATAAATCATCTGAACTTATAACATTAAGATAGTGTATTAATAGTGTGTTATTCTAAAGCTAATGACGTCTGTGTGTTAACACCTAAGTAACACTTAAGTACAGTACTTGGCCCCTGTGGACAGGCCCCACAGCCCGCGCGTGTAGTTTTTTCTCCTCACTTGGAAGAAAATTTGTGGAACTATTATAACAATAATTACCTCATTTACAAGTTGTATTTAAGTTTGCAACTAAGGGCAAATAAGGGAACACATCAATGACAATTCAAATATGTAAAAAAAATCAAGATATCGATTTTTAGGATTTTCTAAACAGCAAGACATTTTCTTCATTTCAGAGCACCTCCCCCTTTGCGGATCAAATCGGGTTTGGTCACGGCGAGTCACATATGGTAAGAGACCACGCCGAAGCCCAGCGCGCCGCCGCCGAAGCCCAGCGCGCCGCTGCCGGTGCCCAAAGAGAAGCAGAGCGCGACATCGCTCTCACCAAGCGCGAAGCAGAGCGCGACATCGCTCTCACCAAGCGCGAAGCCGAGCGCGACCGATTACAAGCGCAGATAATGGAGCAGCTGATCGCCAGGGCAACACCCCCTCCCTCCGCATGGGGTTCCAGGGCCTCGTCAAGACACGGGTCAAGGGCACCCTCCCCTAACCGATCAAGCGACCCTGAGCCCGACCACCAGAGAGAGCCTATACCCCCCTCCGAACTCCTTCCCCGACCGGTCCCAGTGAGACCCAGCTACAAGGAAGGAACGGTATACACTGCGGAGAGGCTAAATAGACGACTACAGGATCTAGAGGACCTGACAGAGGAAGAAGAAGAGGGAGAGGAGGAGAGTCAAGCCCGACAGCAGCACAGTACTCCACAGGACCAGGAGGTCCAGTACAGCCCAGGCTCTACCCCCGCGGCTCTGCGCTACAGACCCCCGACTCAATTCACGGGTGAGATTGACGCACGACCAGTCCCGAGGAATAGCACCTGGATACGCGGGCCATGGTACCCTGCCGGTACCAGCCCACCGAGAGGCGTAAGAGGAGACTCGCCTAGGAGGCCTCTCTTCCAACGCTCACCGATGTGCCAGCCATCTACGGCATCATACATTGGCACACCGACGTTTCCAGACTTCACCCATGAGAACAGAGCACAGTACACAGAGCTATGGATGTGCTTAGAGACAATGATGGCTGATGTAGCTGATGAACGCCACAAGTATGCTATCCTATTGAAGCACCTCAAGGTGCCCCGAGCGCACAATATAGCGCTGGCCTATGCCACCTCTACTACCCCATACACAGCGGCTCTAGCAGCACTCGACCAAAGATATGGACGCATATGGGACTACGTAATACAAGAGATAAGGCATATTGACCGCCTACCCCCAGCAACAGACAATCGCTCACTAGACGACCTGTCTATCAAGGTACAATCCCTGGTAGGGATGCTGGGGGCGCAATGAGAAAAGGGTATGCACGAACTATACGCAAACTCTAATGTCGAGAGGATTTTAGAGAAGCTTCCGCCCGCCCGACAAGAGCGCTTCAGGCGGCAAAGAGACCACCGTGATCCTAACGGTCCCGAGCCATCCCTCCTAGACCTAGCCGACTTCCTGGCGAGAGAAGTCAGCAGCCTGCGATTGGATACGTTCGTGCGGAGCACACCAAGCTCCAGAGAGGGACCTAGGAGAGCAAACGATGGCCGAAGATTGGTGACTGTCATGCACCAATCAGAACCAGTACCGAGCAGCAAGAACCACAGTACCCCCTCGATGAAAGAGAAGTGGAAGATGGTGTGCCCGTACTGCGAGAAAGAACACTGGTTGTCACAATGTGACACATTCAAGAAGATGACCGCCGACGAAGTGGGTCAATGGATAAAGTCCAACCGACGCTGTTACCGATGTGCGCGCAGTCACATGGCAGCCGAGTGCCGCTTAAAGAAGAGGTGTAGTCGGTGTGACGGAGCCCACCTAGATGTCCTACACGACAGTAACAGAAGAAAGCCTGCACCCTCAAGCAGCACAAAGGCAAGTGTTATGTACATTGACCCCGCCAGCAGCGGGGGCGCCCGAGTGCTCTTAAAGGTGGTCCGCGTAACACTGAGTTACCAAGACAAGGTCATGGACACTTACGCCGTCCTTGACGACGGGTCAGAGAAGACCCTTCTCCTCGCATCCGCTGCGGCCCAGCTGGGGCTGCGGGGGAGCGAAAACCAGATGACGATTCGGACAATAAGAAGAGATCTAAAGACGATAAAGGGCGAGAATGTCTCCTTCACTATCGCAGCAAGCGGGCAGCCAGAGAGACGGTATAGGATTACTAATGCTTTCACCAGCCAAGAAATAGGCCTGTCGCAGTACACCTACCCCATCGCCAAGCTGATGGATAAATATGTGCACCTGCGTCAACTACCTATCCCGCTCATAGACGGTGCCACCCCGACCCTGCTGATAGGCTCCGACCATGCAGACCTCATAGTCCCGATAGACCGGGTCCACACAGGGCCCAGAGGCTGTCCTGCAGCAGTCGAGACCCGCCTAGGATGGACATTACAAGGCCCCCTCGCTAAGTCTCTTAACCGAACAGCAGCCACTAGCTGCCTCCACTCCAGAGTGACAGAAGAAGACACCACCCTCCTACAGCACGTCGAGAGGCTATGGACACTAGAGACAATGCCCTTTAAGAACGAAAAGAAAGACATTCGTTCCAAGGAAGACATTTACGCCATAGCACTCCTCGAGCAAGGGACAAAGAGAGTCAAAGTCAACGGAGTGATGAGATACGCAACTCCACTCTTGAGGCGAGAGGGTATGCCCACCTTCCACGCCCCAAAAGAAGCGACGGAGCGGTATCTATTGAACACAGAGCGGCGCCTAGCCAGAGACCCCGCTCAAGAGACTGTGTACCGCGCTGAGATTAACAAGCGAATCACAGCGGGACACATAAATAAAATTGACTGGCGACGTCGTGCGCTGCTCCGCGCCTCCCTGATCAAAGACGGCTTTGATCTCCAGCAGCGGGCCAGCAGCGACCCCCCAGTATTGCGCAGCCTCTCCCCAGAGGACAAGCCCCTGCTGCGGTTCCTATGGAGAGAGAGGATCGGGGATGAGCAACCAGCCATCTATCAATGGGAAGTCCTCCCTTTCGGAACCACATGCAGTCCATGCTGTGCTACGTTTGCACTGCAAAAACACGTCGCAGAGGACCCAGCAGCTGATGAAGAGGTCCGAAAAAGTGTAGAAAATAGTTTCTACGTGGACAACTGTCTGCAAAGCGTCTCGACGCCAGAAGAAGCCGAGGCCCTTCTACTCAAGCTCCGCGCCTCCCTGATCAAAGGCGGCTTTGATCTCAGGCAGTGGGCCAGCAGCGACCCGCAAGTATTGCGCAGCCTCTCCCCAGAGGACAAGGCAGCAAGCAGCGAGACCTGGATGGCGACCATCCCAGGAGAAGCCCAAGAAATGACATTAGGACTAGTCTGGCGCTTCAAAACAGACTCGCTCCATTATAAACACACACCCCTGACCAAGGAGCAGGGAACCTGCACGTCTTCAGCGACGCCTCCGAAGTAGCCTACGGTTCGGTGGCCTACTTGCGTGCCCGAGAGGAGGGAGGAGAAATACATACTGCTTTCATCCTGGCCCGCTCAAGAATAGCCCCACGAAAGCAACAATCTATCCCGCGTCTAGAGCTCTGCGCAGCCCTAGCAGGAGCGCACCTCGCCACGTTAATCCAACGTGAACTCACCATTCCGGTGCAAAGAACAATCTTGTGGTCAGACTCCACGACAGTACTCACATGGATCCGGTCTGATTCGTGCAGATACAAGGTCTTCGTGGGGGTCAGAGTCACAGAGATTCAAGATTTAACAGAAGTAGCAAGCTGGAGGTATGTGGACACAAAACACAACCCAGCTGACGTCATCACCCGGGGAATGTCCCTGGATGACCTCACCCGTCACAACCCATACAGTGACGGACCAGAGTTTCTCAAGCTCCCGGAAGAAGAGTGGCCTACACCCACCCCACGGGAGGCGAGTAAAGAGGAGGCCGAAAACAAGAAATCTGTGTTCTGTGGATTGAACACACTCGTCTCCACAGACCCCGACATAGACGATTGCCTCACCCTAGAGAGTGCGCAGCTAAAGACATTTCTGTGGCACCACCCAGAGGTTCAGCCCACTACTGACATTTCAGCAGCTGACTACGAAGAAGCAGAACTTCTTCTACTACAACGAGCCCAGAGAGACTCGTTCCCCGATGAGCTAGACTGTCTACAGGGAGCAAAGCCCGTCCCATCAGACAGCAGACTGCTCCACCTAGCACCCGAGAGCGACGCCCATAGTCTCATCAGAGTGGGTGGTCGTCTGCGGAGAGCCCCAGACTTACCGGATGACGTCAAGTACCCGATAGTCTTGAACAGCCGACACAAGGTCACAGAGCTGATCATAAAGAAATACGACGAGGATGTGCACCACGCAGGGGCAGAGAGAGTCTTCGCGGAGATCAGACGTCGTTATTGGATACTGCAAGGGAGAGAAGCAGTGCGGCGCTTCCAGCGAACCTGTCTAGACTGTCGTAAGTGGCGAGCGCAGCCCAGTATACCCCGGATGGCTGACCTACCTCCCTGACGCCTCCGACTCGGCGACAAGCCTTTTCACTCCACCGGTATGGACTGTTTCGGCCCGCTGTATATAAAGAAAGGAAGAGGAACCGAGAAGCGGTGGGGTATTGTATTCAAATGCATGACCACCCGAGCGATACATATAGAACTCCTTCCAACCATGAGCACAGACTCATTCCTTATGGCCTTCCGAAGATTCACATCGCGGAAAGGCAAACCGTCTATATTGTTGTCTGATCACGGGACAAACTTCAAAGGCGGAGAAAGAGAGCTGAGAGAGAGCTTCCAAGCTATGGGCCCAGAACTTAAGACCCACCTCGCTCCATCCCAGATTGACTTCCAGTTTAATCCCCCGAACGCACCTCACTTCGGTGGAACTTGGGAACGAGAAGTACGTTCAATAAAGACAGCCCTGTACGCCGTGCTTGGGGCCCAGACCGTGGCGGAAGAAGTCCTAATGACAGTCCTCACGGAGATCGAGGGAGTATTGAACTCAAAGCCCCTCGGTTACGTCTCAAGTGATGTAGCAGATGTCGACCCAGTCACCCCCAACACACTCTTGATGGGGCGGCTGGACCCCGCGCTACCCCAGACAATGTACAGGCCTGAAGAAGCGAACGGCCGAAGAATGTGGAGGTACAGTCAAGTATTGGCTGACAAGTTTTGGAACAGCTTCCTACTCCACTACCTACCGTCTCTACAGACCCGCCAGAAATGGGTGAAAGAGAGAGACAATTTGACAGAAGGAACAGTCGTCATGATTATCGACCAGTCACTACCCCGAGCTATGTGGCCGGCTGGCCGCGTAAACAAAGTGATCACCGGTGCCGACGGAAAGGTCCGAGCAGCCGAAGTGCTCGTCCAAGGGCGGACCTACACCCGACCCGTGGCGAGGCTAATAGAACTGCCAAGGCTCCCCGATACCATCGATGACGACCATGACCCCATGACTTTGTGAACTGACCGATCCCTCACAGCAGACATTGAGTAGTGGACAGTGCGGTTAATCTGTCTCTGCTTAGCTAATTAGGTGGGACTAATTAGGGCGCGGCTGTTACAAAGGATCAGATTAAACCGAATATATATATTTATTTATTGATATATATTGCATAGTATTTGTATATCGTTTGATATCCCTTGTATATTCCTTGTACATATACACGGAATATCCCTTTAGTCCAGCCCATAATATTTTATTCTCCTATTGGACAGTGGTCCACCAAAGCCAGGGACCGGCCTCCAGAGCCAGGTTCAAAGTCACCGACACGACATGTCTGTACTTGCCCCGGCCCTGCCCAGGGATACGGCGACAGAAATGAGAGTGGCACTATTTGTGCACCGTGCGTATAAATACGGCGCAGGTGAATGTAGAAGCCCCTTAGCCCCTTACCTCCGTACCCTTCTTAGCTTTAGTATGTTACCCACTAAGTTGAAGCCTCACCCACGATACAACGTGCGGTGAAGTATGGCCTGTTTGGCCTCAGAATAGAGCATTGAGACCGCGTGCGAATTAGTAACTGAATTGTCAGAGTTTGGCGCTATACCGTCGAGTGCGACATATTTCTATTGAGTCTTTAATAGTCTATTTGTGTATAGTGTATCGTGCGGTTATAATTCTATAGTGACCAGCATCTCCAACGCTTTCTCGTATTAGCTAGAGTTCTTATCCAGGCTGGGCCGACCGCATGGCGCTTTCACCCGAGGAGACCTAGGCGAGAACCGTATGGACATGTACACTGGATTAATCTACCCGACGACTACATAGCCCTTTGCGGCTGGAATATATTTGCTTTGGTCCTATGATTTATGGAACGGATAATCGCCGACGCCTGCACGTGTTGGATTTACCCAGAGAGGAGTCAAGTCGAGTCGGCGCTCAGAGAGTCTGAGGCCGCCTAGCTTTCTTCACTGTAGAGCTACAGTCTACAAGAGAACCAAGCTGTATTCGTCTGTGGATCAAGAGACTACTGCACCGGCTTCTGTACCTGAAGTCTCCCTAGTCATCGTTGACCAGACGTCCTACTACCGACAGATCTTCTACCCCCTTGCTGGCTTACAACCAGTGGGAACCCCTTCCAGTATCTCCCGCTATTACTAGTGTACCATAGATATAATTCCCTAAGATTCAGGTTGTATAATTACCTCCTGCGTAACCAGAGAATGGACATTCGTTATTGATTTGCCTACGCATACTCCTTTGCCTTACAAGTGCATTCAAAGAATAATGTAAAGTATCCTATATACCTTTTGCTCCATTAAATACTTGATTAATACCTTTGACTGGAACCGATTTCATTGTGGGAAGTGTTCATCATATTCATATATCGTGTACTGTATGGCCAGTAATTAAAGTACATAAAGCGGTAGTGGTTTAATGATACCATACTTATCAATACAGTCAGGGAATTGTACCCCTCGGTTACAGAGCGTGTTTTATAAATTTTCCAAAGCCTAAAACACAGTTGGAAAAATGTTTAAAGTGGATTAAGGCTTGTGGACGGCCCCATACACAGCTGAATGTGGACAAGATCAACAAGAACAAGGCTGTATGCTCGACGGTAAGCCCGAAAAATATGCTTCAGTAATATATGCTTCAACATTTGAGTTAAACAGAAGTCATCACTTGTTATCTTATATATACTGTATATAGATAGATAGATAGATAGATAGATAGATAGATAGATAGATAGATAGATAGATAGATAGATAGATAGATAGATAGATAGATAGATAGATAGATAGATAGATAGATAGATAGATAGATAGATAGATAGATAGATAGATAGATAGATAGATAGATAGATAGATAGATAGATAGATAGATAGATAGATGGCTAGCCGATCGTTAGGTAGCCAGCTAATCATGTCTCCTCTCCAGACCTCAATCAATGTTGCTAATGCTAAGCTAGCTAATGCTAACGCATGGTTTAACCTAACGTCGCCAAAAAGAGTCTCCGAAAACATTCCGATCAGTTCATGAGCTGAAGGAAAACTACATATAGCTACAGCTACTTAGTCAACACCCTTGGAAATTATGAATTGGAAGTTGTCCAGTTGATTCTAACAACCGAACTAACGTTAGCTAAATGTTAGTGTACTGTAAATGTCCAAACCCCCCCTCCTAATGTACAGTTTCCTCCCCCTTGTATGTATATATTTCCTGTTAGGATATCTTTTTAACAGTACTATTATTTGCATATCTTGTATGTCACAAATGTAACAGTACTGTATCTGTATGTCATAAATGTCATGCTATATCTGTTGTGTATGTCATAACACATAAATGTCATTATGAAATGCAAATGGGGGACCCTGATGTAAACAAGACTAAAGTCTTTCTCTGGTCTGCATCCCCTTAACTATTGTGTGTATTGAGCTGTACTGTATTGTACCCATTCTGCAATCTGTTAATACAGTTTTCAATCAGCTAGCATGAGTAACCTGAATGCCTTACAATATCTGTGATCCACTTTCTCTTCTCTGTCATGCTTATCTCACCTTATAGCATTTTGTTGGCGGGGATGGACCTACTGTGCAATATCCAGACCCTATAAAAGCTGATGGGACCACATGTAAGTCGGTGCGTCCATTGCCAAAGAAAAGACGCCTGCTTGATCCTGACAACCCCCCATCTAAAAAAGAACTACTGCAGGAAAATACTAACTTGTAAGTCCTGAAGACTGGGTATTGTCAAAGTCCTTATAGGCGGTATTGTCTGAATATTGTGATGCGTTAGTGAAGATGTGAATCACTAACTAAAAACACCATTTGCATGTGTGAATCAGATGTCATTTAATAATTTGTATGTATATCTAGTATTAATTTGTGAACCAAAGATACTGCAAGTTCTTGTTACAATCAAACAATACATAAATAAAACTGAGACCAAATGTTATGATTAATGAACAACATGGATTTATTAATTAAAGTGCATTTATTTGATTATGATTTTGATACTTCACAGGAACATCAATCCCTCTCTGGATGTCATCAACCACCAATCGGAGCTCAGTTATACAGCTACACAGACGTGCACAGCTACTCAGACTGAAGGAGAATGTAAGGGTCTACCTTTCTTTTAGGAACTGAGAAGCATGATCTTTAAAAAATGCAGCAAGTCTGTGCAGTAATCTTTCCATAAATTGTATGTCTGGGAATATTCTTTCCACAAAGATATCTTTCTGCGTAAAAACTATGAATTCACAGAATTGGCAGCCTGTCACCATAAGTTGTCCTTGTATTTGCACATAATAGTCGTGCGTCTTCTTCAATGAAATACTGCCCCCCTCATCTTTGTGTAAACAGAAATCTGGGAAGTTGTCGCAAGCCTCCAATATCAAACAGTTTCTTGCCTTATAAGGACATTTCACTTCGACTATCCCACTCTCGCCATTGTCGCACAACTTCCCGTCAGGTGTGGCTCCTAAAAAATCAAACTCTGAATTGACAACAAGACCACACTCGTGAAAATGTCTGGCGGGATAAACCTCCAGATATTTGGCCTTCGCCTTTGCCTCATTCCTTTTCCCATACTCCAAAGCCGGGGCACAAATGGATGTCAACCGGAAAACACTCTCCAGAAATTTTGTTGTTGGGGCAGATTTTCTGTTTACCGCTTTCGCAAAGTTTGAAGCAGTCAGTCGTGACCTCCGCTCTTCAAACCAGTCATTTGAGAGAGCCTGGGCCCGAGTGCGTTCTTCCAGTGCTACCAGGTTTGTGTCTGCAGTATTCAGATCTTTGTAGATCGCTGGAAGCTTCACTGGAGATGGCTGGTGCACAGATACATTTCCACACCTCTGGTGTGGAACCGGGTCTGTTTTCTTCTTGAGATTTCTTGTCTGTAGAATAAAAGCAAAATGTTATTATTGTGATGTCATGTATATGTGGAAACTCCCTAACAATAATTGTAATATTTCTGTTTCCAGGGGTTTGCCCTTTAGAAGTATTGGGCACTGCTGTGGAAGGTGCAAGATTGAAGTCAGAGCTGGAGAAGAAGGAGAGGACGATAACCTGGTTGAGAGGGCAGCTTCTTGAAAAGGAACAGATAATACAGTCTCTCGAACAGGATGCTCAGAAAAAGACATTCTGTACTGTACAAAGATCAAAGGGCTTTTTAAGTACTACACTGGGATCACATATGTTAGATTCATGTTATTGTTAAATTTTCTTGTGCCTGCTGGCTGTGATGCACCTTATGCAAAGGGCCGTAAAGACATGAAGTCACTAGGAAAATCCAATGGCCTATTTTTGACATTGTGTAGGTTAAGACACAACTTTGGACTTCAAGATTTGTCTCAAAGATTTGGAGTATCCATGCAGTCTGCAGGACTTGTTTTTAATACATGCATAGAACTTTTTTTTTTTAAATTTTTTTTATTATTGCAAAACAAAACTTATTAAAAGTCAGTACTCAACACACAATGTATAATGAAACTTTCAGTAAAGGTGGTTAAAATATATGCAAGTACAGAAACAGGATAAAACAAAAATAGTCAATAATAACATTTTAACCGTATACCGTGTATATCCAGCGAAGTTACAATTATATAAATGTTAGTATATAATATACCCCGAATACCTATTTTCTAAAACCCTACACACATATGCTCCAGCTCAAATCCCCCCCTCCCGGACCCCCTCTTGGATAGTACCTCTATTATCCCTCACTCCTAACCAGACATCACCATTATAGGCTAGCTTTTATTCTCTCCACCACTTCTAACCACATTAACATTTTGGATTCATTGAGCCCTAGAATTCTTGCTGTTGATATTTCTTGATATATCACATCAAGATATGTAAGAAACCACACTTTCCGGCACATTTTTCCCGGTTGAAACCAACGTGATGCAATCAGTTTTTTAGCTACTGTGATACCCGATAAAACCAATCTTTTTAGTTGTGGGTTCACTGCAAACTCAAAAACATCATTCAATAGCAATACCGCGGGGTGTACAGGTATATTCCAAAATACGAGTATTGATAATTGTTGGGACACATCTTCCCAGAATGCCTTAACTGGTGGGCAGTCCCAATACATGTGCATAAATGTTCCTTCGTCCCCATTTGTACATTGGGAGCATTTGGAGTTTTGTATAAGCCCCATTTTGCACAGCCTTATAGGAGTCAAGTATGTCCTGTGAATATAGTTCAGATTGATTTGTTGATGATCCGGGTTCCTTGATGTAAGTCGGACATTTGCCCAGGCTCCTTGCCAATCAAAGTCATTTTCCAGGTCTGGTATATCCCTCCTCCAGACATTGTCTAGTTGAAGGGTTTCGTACGAGGACGTTAGTAATTGTGAATAAAAACCTGATACAAAACCTCCCAATGTATTTCTGTCATAGAAAAATTTGTGGTATCTGTGGTGTTCAATTGGTATGTGTAATGGAACACCGTGAGATCTCATACAAAGTTTTAACTGTATGTAAAAAAGCCATGTGGACTCGGTGAGGTTAAACTTTATGCATATTTCGACATAACTACAGAGGCCCTTGTTATTAAAAATATCCCCTAATGAGTGTATGCCTCTTTCTTCCCATACAGGGAATCTTATAGGTCGTTTTCCCATTAAGAGAGCTTTGTTATTGAATATGGGAGTGTGATTATGCCATACTTGATTGTTAGGAAATTTCCTTTGAGTTTCCCGCCATGTCCTGATTGCATGGGTTATTATTGGGCCAAATTCTCGCTCACAATGCTTGATTGAAAGTTTAGTGTATGCTATGTCTTTCAATCTCTGTGGGGCTACTATGTTTTCTTCTAATTCTCTCCAAGATACCAAAGCCTCGGGGTCAAACCATATCTTCTTCAATGGTCTTAATGTGAAGGCATTAAAATATAGTAAAAAATCTGGGACTGCCATGCCACCGTCTGCTTTACTTCTCTGTGCGGTGGATCTTTTTATGCGAGGTGGTTTGTTATTCCAAATAAATTTGTATGTGGAGGTTTGTAATCTTTTCCAGTAGCCCTCTGGAGGAGGTAACGGAAGCATTGAGCTGAAGAAATTGATTCTTGGTAATACATCCATCTTAACTATTGATACCCTTGCCTGTACTGAGTTTTTAAGTTTTGCCCACCTGTCCAGGTCGTCCTTGATTTTGTTCTGTATTTTTGTGTAATTGTGCTTCACCGTTTGTCTTATGGTGGGGAATATTTCCACTCCCAAGCACCTGAAATGTTTTACCATCGGTATCGCACCTGGGAGGGTTATACCTTTTTTTGCAGGGGTGTTAAGTGGAAGGAAAGCCGACTTCGGCCAATTTATCTTAAATCCCGATAGATCACCAAAGTTCTCAATCAACTTGAGCAGATGAGGCAATGTGGTGTTGGGGTTTTGCATGAACAATATTACGTCGTCCGCATATAAACTAATTTTTTGTTGTGTGCCCTTGATTACGATTGGTTCTATGGATTGGGATTGTCTTATATATTGTGCTAAAGGCTCTAATGATAAATTGAATAGTCCGGGACTAAGAGGGCAACCCTGTCTGGCAGAGCGTGATACCGGAAATATTTTGGAGATGATTGTGCCTGTTGTAATCATGGCCGATGGGTCCTTGTATAGTACTTTAATCATATCAATGAAACCTTTTCCTAACCCCATCCTTTCCAATACTGCCCATAGAAACGACCATTCCAACCTGTCAAATGCTTTCATAGCATCCAGGGATAGTATCGCCTTAGGTGTGATGTCCTCTTTGTCTGTATCTAGTACATGCAGTATTCGCCTTATGTTATCATTGATCAGGCGACCTTTTATGAAGCCTGTTTGGTCCGTATGAACTAAAGACGTCATATGCTTTTGCAATCTGATGGCTAATATCTTAGAGTACAGTTTGACATCGGTTCCGAGGAGGCTTAAAGGACGGTAACTACCGCATTCAGTGGGGTCTTTGTCTTTTTTGTGAAGAACTGAAATGAGTGCGGTATTTTGGTGTTCGATGAAGCTTCCCTCTTTGACTGAGTATAAGATCATATTTAGTAATAAGGGTCCAAATATGTCCCAGCAAGAAATGTACATTTCTGATGGGATACCGTCAATTCCCGGAGCTTTGCCGTTTTTCATTCCGGATATGGCCTTCTTGAGTTCTTCTAATGTGATCGGTACTTCTAACTGTTTAGCGTCTTCATCTGTAAGTTTAGGGAGAGTAATTTGATTAAGATATGTGTCTAATTTGTCCTGATCAAAGGTCGTTTCTGAGTTATATAAATCGGAGTAGAATTCTTTGAATGTATCGTTTATTATTTTGGGTTCTGTTACTAGAGCTTGTTGTTTCCTAATGGCAGTTATATCTGCAAATTTTGCATTAATTCTTAGTCGCATGGCTAATAGGTGACTAGGTTTAGAACCTTGGAAGTACTGCTGTTGTCTAGTGCTGCGTATTTGCAATTCCGATTTTTGTCTGTACATTGCTTTGATCTCGGTCTTTAGAATGTTAACTTGGTTATCTAGTCTAGTAGAGTTGTTGTATTTTAAAGAATTAAAAAGCGTTGAGTAAAGCGTTTCCTTTTCAGACAGTTTTGTGTTTTGATTTTTGCGCAATATGGAGGTAAATCTATCCGAGAAATCCTTGATCATACTCTTTACCGACATCCATAATATTCTGGGATCTTGCACCGAGTTAGTATTAACTTGTAGGAATACTGTGAGAGCTTCTTTAATTTGTGTAATGAATTCCTTGTTGTTAAGCAGCATCGAATTAAAACGCCATCTTGGGGCCCGGGTAGATAATGTACCAAATGTTGCTTTCAGGATTAAGTAGCAGTGATCTGATAGCGCATTGGGTGTCATTTCCACTTCGTATTTATCAAATATTCTCGGGGATGCAAAGACGTAATCAATTCTGGATAGTGTGTTGTGTCTCGCCGAACGACAGGAGTACTTGCGGGTCATGGGGTTAAGTGAACGCCATAAATCAGTTACTCCTGTTGATTTCGACCAATCTTTTAATGCTTTAGATGAATTCTTTTGTTCGCTGGAGAAGGAAAGGTAAGTTTTGTCCATCCTTGGGTTCCAAATGGCATTAAAATCCGCACCTATTATGTATGAGTACTCGGGATGGTTTAACATTTCTCCTGTTAGTGAAGTGAAGAAACCCACTTCGTACAAATTCGGGGCATATACCGCTGCCAATGCAATTTTCCTGTTATTGTGTATAATCCTAGCTATAGTTATGCGCCCCTCAGCATCCGACCATACCCCTTTCAATTCGATATTTAATTTGCGTCTGACGACTATGGCTACCCCTCTAGTTCTCGTAGCAAAAGAAGAGTGACCAATATTATGGTATATGTTATCCGCTAACGTATTTATGTCTCCCTCTAAAATGTGCGTTTCGCTTAATAGTGCCACGTCCACATGTTCTTTTTTCATCAGTGTAAGCACGCTTTTGCGCTTGTGTTGTTTGTTTATCCCACCGGTGTTCCATACCATTATATTCAAACTAGCCATAGTCTATGCATGTTTTCGTGTAGTTTTTGGTAATGTTTCCGGAGTATGAAGCTACAATAGATGCACATCCAATTAATGAGGTCCCGTTGAGAGCTGAGCTTAAAAACATATATATATACAAATAAAAATCCCCTATTTTCCCCTCTCCCAGAAAGTCGAACATGCCTGTATTCCAAGAACACATCCTCCGCGATTGACTTTCTCCCATGGTCCACCGGATTGCCCAACCTGAGCATTGTAATCCTAATTTTCCTATGCTCATTGCCATAGGATCTAACATTTCCATTCTATTGCAATAGAATGTCGCTTTTGGTCTTGCACCTTCCCTTACTGTAATGAAGTATTGTGATAATTAACCTAAAGATAAAAATAAAAAATAAAATAAAAAGAGAATAAACCTTTATCGACATATTCCTTTGAACCCTCCACCAACGTGTGAGGGAAAAAAAAAGGAAAAGATTGTAGATCAGTATTGACACTTAATGTGAAGAACATTGGAAAAGAATAATGTAAGTTACAATATATTTAAAAAATATATAGTAATATTGACACCTTAATGTGAAGAACATTGGAAAAGAACAATGTAAGTTAAATTATGTTTAAAAAATATAGGGTGATGAGAAGAAAAAATTTAATAAAATAAAAATCAATGGAAAGATATAGATAAGGAATAAGAGATAAATAATTATCAACGTGGAGAAGCCACTAGAACCGATTTAACTGATTAGATAAGATAGAAAAGCAGCGCCTTTTAGCGCTTCAATGTGCCTTTAATGGAGTGATTACTTAAATTGTTAGAATAACCTTGCTGTGCCCATACGTTTATGTGTGGATAATTTTAAAGTATTATTAAGGGCTGATTGCACTTCATTTAATTTATATATGCTATGTGTATGCACACCGAATGTTATTGTTAGAGTTGTATGCTTCGTTGTCATGGTGCCTTATATTCTAGAAGGTTGTAGAATATACTAGTGCCTAGACTATTTTACTTCGTTGTCATGGTGCCTTATATTCTAGAAGGTTGTAGAATATACTAGTGCCTAGACTATTTTACATTCCAGAATGATCTAAGAGACCCAGGGCATTTGAGCGATAAACCCAGAATATTCCAGATAGATCTTTTTGTATTGATATTTATTTGACCCCTCAGAGACCAGAGACTGAAATTATAATGTATTATGAATCGTATTATACACAGTAAACATTGTTATAGACGACTTGCATATCGTTTGCTACTTTGATGAACACAGCAATGTTATTCCAACACTGGTGGAATGACCTCATTGATGCACAATAAAGTCATCCCTACACTGGTATATATTTAGAGAGAGGCTTAACTGAATCCGGCATTTCCGTCATGCTTTGGGTTATTTGCTGCTTTTTGAATCAGGAAATCCTCAGCATCAGAGGGTGTAAATGGACCTGACCTGCGGCCGTTATTGTCCAAGTATGATAACAGCGCCGGATATGCTAGCCTTGGCTTGTGGCCGGCTGTGTACAGCTTTTGCATCACAACTTTGTATGGTTGACGTCGGATGATGGCCTCTCTGCTCAAATCTTCGTAGATAAATATTGGTTTATCACCATACTTCAGCATCCCACGTTGGTTGCGAGCATATTTGATGATTTCATCCCTTGTTGTAGTTTTCCGTAGAGTGACAACGATGACTCTCGGCCCGTTGATATTTTGCCCCTGGGAACCAATTCTGTAAACTTGTTCCACTTCTGGCACTTTGTTTGGATCGGAGTTATTCAAAATCGTTGATAACACGTTTGGAAAGTTGATGTCATCGCAGTTCACTGATTCATCAAGCCCCACAATGCGGATGTTATTCCGCCTGTGGTAACGATGGGTTTCTAGTTGCCTCTCCATCACTTCGTTTTTAAGCAATTTTATTTCCCTCCGGTATTCATCTTTAACTTTTTCCATCTCTTCTCCCATCGCTGTCATGATACCTTCGTTCGCCTTGACTGCTTTTGTGTTTTCTGTCACCGAAATCTCCACTGTCGTGATTCGCACGGACAGCAAAGTGACTGCTCTCATAACCTCTTCGAATTTAGTATCGATGTGTTCAGCGTGTGCGACCAACTGTTCTTCTACGTGTGCTTTGAAAGCGATCATCTGTTCTTTTATCAGGGTAGTCAGAGAGTTGAAGTCGGGCTGTGCAACTGAACTGCTTGTGTCAGTTGATGTTGTTGGAGCAGTGAGGGATCCGATGGATGATTGTGCTATTATCTTCTCAAAATCGCCTGCTTTTTCCTTCACGGTACTTTTTTCTGATGTTCCTGCTATGTTGTCATCTGTTGTCTCCATCTCGGGGCCAGTTGTCCTTGGTCCCTGTGTATTCTCCTCTATATTCCCCGCGCCGGGGCTCACCAACGGATCTGCCACAGCGTCGCCTGTCATTGTCTTTGACCGAGTTTCAATCTGCGCCGTTAGCTTTGCCGTATCTTGTTTCTTTCCCGTCTTTTCCCCACCCCTAACCATGTTGTCTTTTGATATAGTTAGTAGAAGGTCTTATCAATACATACGATGTGGTCTAGTCTCTTTTGGTATTGTCCAAATAAGGTTTTTAAACGAAATTAACGATAACGGGAGCGGAGCTATAACCAATTGCGTGCGCTACATATTGCAGCTTAACCGGAAGTCATGCATAGAACTTATGTATTTTAAATTTGGACAAATTAGCATATGGCCTCATAGAGACATTATTATTGAAAACATGCCTGAAAACTTTAGAAAAGAATTTCCTTCTACTTTAGTTATTATTGATGGTACTGAATTTAAGACCCAGGTGCCATCTGCACTGGCTTTACAAAGTCAGCTCTATAGTGACTATAAGTCAAGCACAACCCTCAAAGCATTGATTGGATGTGATCCAAGTGGGTCTGTCATTTTTGTGTCAGAGTTATTTACAGGTGCTGTATCCGATAAGGCGATTACTGAAAGCAGTGGTTTTTATGATTTACTTAAAACACTGAAAGTTCATGGTTACATCAAGGATGGTGATGCTTGTAGAGGCAGAAACCGACTTGGTGGATTTATATATTATTATATTATTATTTATATATATATTATATTATATATATACATTAGAACCTTTAGACTGTTTGGCCACTAGAGGGCTCACCACCCATTGCAGCCCACTCCTATAAATGGCCAAGGTGATCAACGGAATCGTGTGCACCTGCCGAGGACTTACCTTCAAACGCTGTCTCACTGTTGGAACTGTTTCACTGTTTTACTGTTGGAACCGACCACGGAGCAACTGACGACTGTTCTGTGTAACCTTTATTTCACTATCACTATCATTTACCCTTGGACAACAATAAACCTGTAAACCGAACCGGCGGCAACTTTGGACATTCAATTCATTCACATCACAACCTTGGTACAGTGTGAAAAGGCAATAGCGGGTGCATCGTGGACGACTGTCAGCACACAGAGGAATGACAGTCGGCCACTACAAAGTTTGAAGGTCTCCTCCTGAAAGAAGGACGTGAATACAAAGTTTGAAGGTTCCCTCACAACAGAAGAACGTGAGTGAAAAGAAGAAAGTTTGAAAGTGTCCTCACGACAGAAGGACGTGAGTAAAAGGTTTGAAGTTACCCTCACTATAGAAGGACGTGCTATGTGAGTATAAGGTTGGACAACCTCCCTCACAAAAGGAAACCAGAGGTAAGAAGATTTATGAAATACACCTCTGTTGATGAAGACCTGGATAAAGGATTTGAAAGACGGTGAAGAGCTGTAATGGCCTGCCGTGAAGTGGAATTGTTTGGACGCTGCTGTATTTATGAATGGAACCAACTCAGGGCATTACTACTGTGTGCTCTTCCTTGCGAACGCCGGGGAGCATTCTAGGATAACGCTGCTGTATTTATGAATGGAACTGACTCGGGACATTGCTTCCTTGCGTACGCTGTGGAGAATTCTAGCGTCGGACTAATTAAATTGTGATGCTGTGGATTATAGAACGGACTATGCGCCGTATTAGAAAGTGGAAACTGTGGAACCATCACAATTAATATTGTCTGGACGTGTGTAAACTGAACACTAGATGACGCAATGAACTAGATTTAATTCCGATATATAATACAACAGCGGACAGTGCAATGGAGAATTAAATGTGGAACCATCACAATTAATATTGTATGGACGTGTGGAAACAGAATAACGTTGACACATTGGCAACTGAATGATTACGACATTGTGGAAGGATATGGAACTGACAATGTCGTTTAGAGGTGGACCAGTGGCCAAGCCATACTGCTACAAGCCATAAGACAGGATGTGCTGCCCCTGCTGGTCGAAGCCGGCATGTGCTGCCAACAACCTCTCATACCCCTCAGTCTCACACTGATCTACACCCAACAAGCGGAAGCAGCAACCTAGCATCAGATGATGGAGAAGACAAGGAAGCTGATGATGATGGGGCAAAGGCAGAGGATGAAGACGGAGGAGAGGAAGGAGAGGAGGGCAACCAAAACGCTGGATGGGCGGAAGCCATGGTTAAGATCCTGGGAAAGAAGACCCCAGAGAGGACCCCAGAGAGTAAACCCTCCATGCTACTGAAGAACAAACAGCTGGACAAGCTGAAGGAGAAGGAGAAACAGGAGCAGCTGGAGAGAAAGAAACAGGTTGACAAGAAGCGGACCTGGGAGATGATGTGTAGAGACAAACCTGACCTGGTCAAAGACAGAGATGGAACGAAATCTACAGAGAATTGCTACCAGGGGGGTGGTGCAGCTGTTCAACGCTGTGAAGACACAAGCTTATCAAGTGAAGCCCATGGAAGCCCATGGTGTTACCGGGGCCGGTGATGATCAAGCACTTGCAATCATGCCAGTTTCCAGGAGAAAGAATTATAAGAGAAGACGGAGCAGGGAAACCTGGGAAGAATGGCTGAGACTTCCTGACCGACCTACCGCAGACAGTCCTGATTAACCCTGGTGGAGAGTCACAACATTGAACTTTGAATAGACATTGGCTATATGCCTGTCAGAGCTTTATGGCTCGGTTTGTTATATATAAAAAAAATAAAAATGAATATTATTGAGTTACCTTATCTGTTACTTGACTCACTAACTGATTTGTTCTTCCCATGCTCAGGGACAACAGGTGAAAACCACAGGACCCAGTCAAGTTTCTTTATGTTTAGAATTGTGATTTCATGTTGTTTATTATTGAGGACATTGGCATTGACTGTAAGTTATGTCGGCTTCTTTGCCTCTTTGATATATATATATAATTTTATAACTGGGTCTTGGTGCACAATTAAGGGGCCGGCATGTAGAGGCAGAAACCGACTTGGTGGATTTAGATATTATTATATTATTATTTATATATATATTATATTATATATATACATTAGAACCTTTAGACTGTTTGGCCACTAGAGGGCTCACCACCCATTGCAGCCCACTCCTATAAATGGCCAAGGTGATCAACGGAATCGTGTGCACCTGCCGAGGACTTACCTTCAAACGCTGTCTCACTGTTGGAACTGTTTCACTGTTTTACTGTTGGAACCGACCACGGAGCAACTGACGACTGTTCTGTGTAACCTTTATTTCACTATCACTATCATTTACCCTTGGACAACAATAAACCTGTAAACCGAACCGGCGGCAACTTTGGACATTCAATTCATTCACATCACAACCTTGGTACAGTGTGAAAAGGTAATAGCGGGTGCATCGTGGACGACTGTCAGCACACAGAGGAATGACAGTCGGCCACTACAATGCTGTTATGGCTGACACGGGTTTTACAATACACAACGAGTTGAAAGAGCTTGGATTACGTTTGAATATCCCTCCTTTTGCTGCTGGTCATTCTCAGATGTCTCAGTCAAATGTGGCATTGACTAACAAAATTGCTCGTCACAGGGTTCATATTGAGCGTCTTATATGTAAAGTTAAGACGTACAAAATCCTTTCAGATCGCATACCAACAACCCTTTTCAAAACGATAAACCAGATATGGTCAGTTTGTTGTTTTATGACCCTACAACAGGATGTGTTTGTAACTGATAAATGAAATTCTAGACCTGCATTACCTGATAAGAAAGTACAGAACCAATCTGGACTTTTCCAAAAGGGGTTGTGATCTTTGGCACACTGGTAGACAGGATAGTTGCCAAAGGTGGTCCAGTCATCCGTTGTAGATGGGCAATATCTTCCTCTGTTACAGCTGGAAGTCTGTAAATATGTAAAATATTGTATTAAATGTATTGCATATATTAATAATAACTTTTGCCATATTTCTGAGATGGAAGAACGATGTTTTGGTCACTTTGTTAATATGAAAATTGAAGTTCAGTTCTGAATCTATGATAACCCAGAGACTTGTGACCTCAGATTTGATCCAAGGGGTTAGTCCTCCCAGGTTCTTTATTAACGTTTATTTTTTTGTTTTGGGGCCGATAATTAGAATTATAGATAGAAAACCTACATTATGTCCTCTGATGATATCACCCAGCAGTAACATGTAAAGGACCTAAGCAACTCCCTTGTGCAACTCCATAGTTGTTGTCATATATCTCAGACATGTGGCCTCCTAGTTTAACATAGAATTTCCTCCCTCTGATGTATGTTTTAACCCTTCTGCCTTATTATACAACGGCATGCAAATTTCTCGATTCTGATTGGCTGAAACAGTCCATTTACACGTCTTTATTGGCAACAATCCACGGTCCTGGGCTCAGGACCCGCCCACAACCGAATCACATATCACTCCGCCGGCTCACTCCGGGAGAAAACAAGATCGCGGACAACAAATGGATATGTTGATAGCGCCATAACAACTAAATATGAAGCGATTCTGTCACTGCGAATGTGTTAGTCCTAACTCTTTCAGTGCCACTCACGAGATTTCTCTGGTTTTTTTATAGGTGGTTGCGTGCCACTCACGAGATTTCTCGGAATTATTATTATTATTTTTTTTTGCGATCTGAAAAATTATTGCATCACCCGAGCCTACCCGAGTATAGCCGAGCTGCGCCGGTGATCACTGTGGAAAAAAGCGCCCCCTGTCGTCTCCCAGATGACATAAGTGATTTTGGAATGGACTCAATGAAAATGAATGGGGAAAAAAATTCGGTACTCCACATTTTCCAGTTCACTGATCCAGCCGGGGTTACCACAGTTCATTCTGGAGCCTCAGATCCCCGCGGATCATGGAGATCTACTGTGTCGCGTTGGATCCATACACGTATCGATTTTTTCGAATGGTGATCAGGAATTGGAATATACCAGTTGGATACCATCTGATGTCAGGTAAGGACTCTATGTTATCAGTGGTAGGATAATCGGAGTAAGTTTGATGAAGTTATAAGCTGTTTTGTGAAATGTCTTCTTTCGGTTTCACTGTAAAAGTCTGTGAGGAAATCAACGGAGCGATTATCAGTGCGCGGCCGTAATGTGCTTGCGTGCACATATAATATTGATCATCTAGCGTTTATTTGAAAACGATTCATAAAAAGGCCGACGAATATCAACGTTGTGGAATATTCCACTAAAAGACGATTTTCATAGAAAGCTCCAGAATGAGCTGTTTTTTATATCAAAACGGGGGCTTTTCTAACTGCTCTGAAACGGAAACGACGCGATAAAAAAACAATCTGTCTTCACAGCACTGACTGGAAAATAGTCTTTGATAATGCGATGGGCAGATTAGACACATAGCCATAATTTAAAACATAGATTAGGCGATATTAAAGTTAACATTGGCGCCGATGGTGGCATTCAAGCGGTAAAATGGAAAACCAGGCGTGGCACTGAAAGAGTTAAACAATGTTGGATGATGTAATTGATGGGTCTTGAGTCATTCTAGAACAAAAGAAAAATCGCTATTTGATTGATTGATTAATTTGCATTTTTTTTTTCAATTTCTTTTTCCTTCTCTGACTGTCAGCGCTAGCTCTAGTCTCCACCCACCGCCACACCCCCCCCCCACACACACACACACACACACACACACACACACACACACACACACACACACACACACACACACACACACACACACACACACACACACTCCTGTCTGCAACGCGGGTCAGACTGAGAGAGAGCTGGGTGCTGCGCTGTTCTAAGTGAGCATGGCCTATTGAGTTGATTGATTGATTGATTGCTAATTTTATTACTGTACGCTTGGTTTCCAACTGGTTAAGTTTAGGCCCTCTACAGTAGGTTTAAAAAAATAAATAAAAAAATAGGGCGAAGAAAACGTTTTTTTCCTATAGGGCAAAGAAAACTTTTTAATTTGTTTGACCTACTTTCTATAGAAGCATCTAAGAATGAAGTTCTATGGAAAGTAGGTCTGCATTCCCTTAACAATTGTGTGTATTGAGCCGTACTGTATTGTACCCATTCTGCATCTGGTAATAAAATGTTCAATCAATCATTCCAAACACAGTTGGATGTGTTAGTTGGTTGGATGCACTTCAAGCTGCTTCCACATGAGGCAACTTCTCTCAATCATTCCAATAATACACAGTTGGATCTGTTAGTTGGTTGGATGCACTTCCGATCTGCTTCCACATGGAGGCAAATTGTCTTTTTTGTAGTTGTGGGAACTACTTTTTCTGGCAGATGGTTTTTTCAATAAATCTTCGATTAATGTGTGTTTATTGTATAGAAATAAGGTTGGATGAATGTGGCAGTTGTATAAAAGCTTTACACCACTTGCAGTCATGATTTGTGAACAATTAACCATGCCTAGGGGGGTCTAACGACCACCCCTAGGCATGGTTTATTGTTCACAAACCACTCCTGCGCGTGATGTAATGCTTAATTAGGTAACTGACAGAGTTGGCACATCAGTGCATGAAAAGATTGCATCACGTTCAAGGTCATAAAAAACTTAATTTGTAATATTTCGTTCCAATTCTTTTTTTTATGAATACCACTATAAGGATGGAGACCTTATTCTCATCAGAGTTTAGTCTGAGGTCACTGATTATTTTGGTGAGGGCAGTTTCAGTGCTATGCTATTTTCTGAATCCTGAATTCTTCTAAGATTGTGTTCTCTTCATTGACATTGATGTCTCATGAGCTAATTTTATATGTACATCAACTTATAAAGAGTATTACTAATACAATTCATTTTTGATATTGTAACTCATTGACTTTGTTCACTTTATTATATCAGTTGTGTGTATTACTACCACTTTACCTGTAAGAAGTGTCAACATGGCACACCACTGGCCGTCTCTTTCTCTTCTCAGAGGGTTTTGCAACCACGACATGGTCAATAGGTACTGCCTGTATTTTATCACCTCTGGGGACATGCCATTGCTGTGGTATGCTGGTGCAACTTTGTTGTTCTGGTATGTGGGTAAAGTTGTGCCATTTGAATCCTTGAAGAGACTTGACAATGCCAACGACATGGGAACAGTGTCCATTTATCCTGAAAATACACATGCAACAATCAAATGGTTGATAGCTACTCCACACATCAATATACACCTGCGCCAACACTAAAAGGTAAGCTAGCTAATTACAGTAGTTCAAATTCAAAGGTTTATTTGTCACCTACATACCGCGACATTTGTGTGATTAGCATAACGTTAGATGATTAGCCCATTGTAGCTAGCAGTTAGCAGATACTAGGCTTAAATCTTCATTCACTCTAACAATTTTATAATAAGGGACCACTAACATACTCACCCTGCTTTACATGTGCAGTAGGACTCCTGACGAATTACAATGTGGAGTTTGTGAGGCGTTTGTGTCTTCCGCATAGACCGCCAACACTTGGCATCAACTTTGACGTTGTCATCTCCTTCTCCATCCGAAATCCTAATTTCATGGATATATCCTTGAGTAAAATAATTCAGGCCTTTCTGGAGAACTCTCTTCGATAGAGTAGCAGCATTGGGCAAATAACTGATAGCAATAGTTTCAGGAATCCTTAAGAGAGAATCCATGTTGTTCGATTGACATGTGGTTGTTTCAGTGTGCCTGTGAGAACATTTGGGAGAGCTTGGGAGACCATAGCAACAGTAACACGGGGGGGCGGGACTTCCCGTCTGCGCGGAAAGGTGTATTCTCAGACCGGTCATGGTGCATTTGTATACATGGCCAAGACTTCCGAATACAAGTACACTATATCTACACCTATACCCAAGGTCAGCCATCACACTGAGCAGTGGTTGGTATTTGATATACTTGTCCCGGAAGGCCTGGTCCATGTACAGATCCGGTACAGCCTACTTCTATGACCAGCACCTCCCTGTGGCTGGTGTCAACAAAAACAACGTCTGGTGTATTTGGTATGTTAGCAAAGACATCGTTGGTAAGGCCAAACCACTCTGGTTTCACTCTGGCATGTTTGTACATTGCTGCACTAGATGGTGATATGTTCCGTACCACATCAGACACAATGTCCACAATACGGTCATGATGAGCGATGTACAGGTGTTTGTATGCATTACATCCGTTTGTTATGTGTGCAATGGATTCTAGGTGTTGTGAATCCTGATGGTTTAAACAGAATGGACTGTGAGTTTGTTGACAGATTGTATTGAGTGGGTAATACCTGCAGTCTTGCTTTGATGCAGAGATCTTTTACAAGCTCCTATTTAGCTAATAACACTTAAAACCATTGCTAAACAAACATAGTGCTGAAAATATACACTTTGACTGCTGTTTTGATAGGGTTAGGGTCTTTACTCTTGGCTACATTTGAAAAAGAAACACGACATCACTTAATATGGACTGTATTGATCTATTTGTGCGCCGTTAAATAAATCTCTGCCTGGTACCGCGCTGATCTGGCTTAAGGGGTTAAGGGCCCAGTTGCGTGTAGCCTTTTTACAACGCATCTGCGTTTCCGGGTTCCCGCTTTGCGCTCTGATTGGCCGCTGACCTACGCTAGTATGCCCCCCTTGCTATGAGCGTAGCAGGAGGACAGACGCTGAAATCGAACAGCTGTTTCCGCAAGTACTTATGGACACGACAATAGTAGTAGTTATACGACAATAGTAGTAGTTATAAGACGCTGTTGTTAGCTTACATGCTAACGGCAATGGGATCGACCATAGCATTGCGGCTAGGCTAGCTACCTAGTACCGCTAGTTGAATGGATAAACGTTATTTAACATTGCAGAATGTTATTACTTATTACTATTGTCGTGTCCATAAGTTCCCTGGCAGAATACTTGTGAGGACAAAGGTATACAAAGAGGAGAGAACCATTTTAGATCGGGCATTGTTAGGTTTCGAACCTATCAAGCTAAGCTAAGCTACGTTAGCTACTCACGTTGTATACACAATATGTACAACGTTACAAGCTCAAACACCTTATAACTACTACTATTGTCATGTCAAAATGTTTCTCTCCTCTTTGTATACCTTTGTCCTCACAAGTATTCTGCCAGGGAACTTATGGACACGACAATAGTAGTAGTTATAAGATGCTGTTGTTAGCTTACATGCTAATGGCAATGGGATCGACCATAGCATTGCGGCTAGGCTAGCTACCTAGTACCGCTAGTTGAATGGATAAACGTTATTTAACATTGCAGAATGTTATTACTTATTACTATTGTCGTGTCCATAAGTTCCCTGGCAGAATACTTGTGAGGACAAAGGTATACAAAGAGGAGAGAACCATTTTAGATCGGGCATTGTTAGGTTTCGAACCTATCAAGCTAAGCTAAGCTACGTTAGCTACTCACGTTGTATACACAATATGTACAACGTTACAAGCTCAAACACCTTATAACTACTACTATTGTCGTGTCAAAATGGTTCTCTCCTCTTTGTATACCTTTGTCCTCACAAGTATTCTGCCAGGGAACTTATGGACACGACAATAGTAGTAGTTATAAGACGCTGTTGTTAGCTTACATGCTAACGGCAATGGGAGCGACCATAGCATTGCGGCTAGGCTAGCTACCTAGTACCGCTAGTTGATTGGATAAACGTTATTTAACATTGCAGAATGTTATTACTTATTACTATTGTCGTGTCCATAAGTTCCCTGGCAGAATACTTGTGAGGACAAAGGTATACAAAGAGGAGAGAACAATTTTGCATCGGGCATTGTTAGGTAACAGCTGTTCGATTTCAGTGTCCGTCCTCCTGCTACTCTCATAGCGAGGGGGCGTACTAGCGTAGGTCAGCGGCCAATCAGAGCGCAAAACGGGAACCAGGAAATGCGGATGCGTTGTAAAAAGGCTACACGCGGCCCAGTTACATTGACCCATCACAAAACAGAGATAAAATGGGATTGCTGTCCATTGGTTTGTTTTTAAATTAGGACCTAGTGTTCAGTAGAAAGCGATCTGGCTGCATGCTAGCCTAGCTGGCTGTTCACACGAGAAGAGCAGGGGCCTGGCTGTTCACACCAGAAGAGCAAGAGCCTGGCTGTTCACACCAGAAGAGCAAGGGCCTGGCTGTTCACACCAGATAAGCAGGAGCCTGGCTGTTCACACCAGAAGTGGAGGATTCTGGCTGTTCACACCTGAAGAGCAAGAGCCTGGCTGTTCACACCAGAAGAGCAAGGGCCTGGCTGTTCACACCAGATAAGCAGGAGCCTGGCTGTTCACACCAGAAGTGGAGGATTCTGGCTGTTCACACCTGAAGAGCAGGAGCCTGACTGTTCACACCTGAAGAGCAAGAGCCTGACTGTTCACACCTGAAGAGCAGGAGCCTGGCTGTTCACACCTGAAGTGCAGGACCCTGGCTGTTCACACCTGAAGAGCAGGAGCCTGGCTGTTCACACCTGAAGTGCAGGAGCCTGGCTGTTTACACCAGAAGAGCAGGAGCCTGGCTGTTTACACCAGAAGAGCAGGGGCCTGGCTGTTTACACCAGAAGAGCAGGAGCCTGGCTGTTCACACCTGAAGAGCAGGGGCATGGCTGTTCACACCAGAAGAGCAGGGGCCTGGCTGTTCACACCAGAAGAGCATGGGCCTGGCTGTTCATCACATCAGAAGAGCAGGGGCCTGACTGTTCACACCAGAAGAGCAGGGGCCTGGCTGTTCATCACATCAGAAGCCATGTCTCTGTGTCAGTCAACAAGAGATTCTGCTACTCTGCTCCAATCACCATGTAGAGGAGCTTGCGAGAAAATAGATGAATGCTGAATGCTGAAATCTAGGGCTGAAGACGGCGAGCCGTCCGCAGGGCTACAGGCCACGGCACATCAGGTATGAATGGTCCAGGTGGTAAAGTACTGAAAGGAAACCGGCTGTGCTCTGGCTCTGGTGTGTCACTGTTGTTAGAGAGAGAGAGAAAGAGAGAGTGAGAGAGAGAGAGAAAAAGAGAAACAGACTGAATAGGCTGGGATAAGCAATAGAAAGCCAAATCTGTCTTTCTCTAATAACCATGTCTCTCTCTGTCACTGTCCCTCTCACACACACACACACACACACACACACGCACGCACGCACGCACGCACGCACGCACGCACGCACGCACGCACGCACGCACGCACGCACGCACGCACGCACGCCAGGAGCGTAACTAAGGGCGGGGACATCGGAAAATGTCCCCCGCATGGTTTCAGATTGCAGTTATTGTCCCCCCCAGAAGACCTGAGCCATTGTCATGCAAAGACGGGTAGCCAGGTGATTCACCTGGCGAGGCACGCGCTAAGTACCGACCACAGCTGTCTTTGCATAACAACAGCCATGTCGTCAGGTGTGCTCAAATACCCCTCCCCTCAAAGTTTGGTGTGAAACTGTGAACGATGGTCTGTGTGATTGCCATGAAATGCACCAGCATTGCTTGGTGTCTGTGAAATATCTGTCTATGTCTGACCTTGTTGTATTTAAAAGGCTGTTGTTTTATACATTGTAGATAATAAATAGCGCGATCTCTCTCTCTCAACTCACCAAAATGGACTATTGTTCAACTGA
Organism: Notolepis coatsorum; assembly: GCF_963971535.1. Classification (NCBI taxonomy): domain Eukaryota; kingdom Metazoa; phylum Chordata; class Actinopteri; order Aulopiformes; family Paralepididae; genus Notolepis; species Notolepis coatsorum. The sequence continues at coordinate 68,767,610 of NC_140174.1, forward strand.
TTTTTTTTAAATTTTTTTATCTACAAAGGGGGGGTGTTTCTATAATACAATTCACTTATGACAAGCCGTGCGAGTCTCGGAACGTGTGGAGAGAGAGAGAGAGAGAGAGAGAGAGAGAGAGAGAGAGAGAGAGAGAGAGAGAGAGAGAGAGATAGAGAGAGAGTGACTGACTGACTGACTGACTGACTGACTGACTGACTGACTGACTGACTGACTGACTGACTGACTGACTGACTGACTGACTGACTGACTGACTGACTGAAAATGCGTATTGCACACCTAGTATTAGAAAAAAAAATAGGTAGGGGGGGCACACACACACACACACACACACACACACACACACACACACACACACACACACACACACACACACACACACACACACACACACTTCCCTGCAACCTCCTTTCCCTCTCATACTGTTCCAGAAGTGGAAACTGGCAGTAAGAAAGTTTCTTTCTTTCTTTCTTTCTTTCTTTCTTTCTTTCTTTCTTTCTTTCTTTCTTTCTTTCTTTCTTTCTTTCTTTCTTTCTTTCTTTCTTTCTTTCTTTCTTTCTTTCTTTCTTTCTTTCTTTCTTTCTTTCTTTCTTTCTTTCTTTCTTTCTTTCTTTCGTTCGTTCGTTCGTTCGTTCGTTCTTTCTTTCTTTCGTTTGTTCTTTCTTTCTTTCTTTCTTTCTTTCTTTCTTTCTTTCTTTCTTTCTTTCTTTCTTTCTTTCTTTCTTTCTTTCTTTCTTTCTTTCTTTCTTTCTTTCTTTCTTTCTTTCTTTCTTTCTTTCTTTCTTTCTTTCTTTCTTTCTTTCTTTCTTTCTTTCTTTCTTTCTTTCTTTCTTTCTTTCTTTCTTTCTTTCTTCTTTCTTTCTTTCTTTCTTTCTTTCTTTCTTTCTTTCTTTCTTTCTTTCAGCAGGCACCGTGCGCCAGCAGGCCGGCCCGCTGAATTTTCTCCTCCCTCCCTCCCTCCTTTCCTCCCTCCCCACCCCCTTCCTCCCTCAGATGTTGCCAACTCAAGGGCATTTGGACCAATCAATATCTGTCTGTCTTCCCGGATCATACGGAGCTGGCTATTAGAACAGAGCAGGCTCCTCGTTGCTGCAGCCAATCCCATTACCCCTCGCCCTCAGGCGCTTTCCACCCCCCCCCCCAAACCCCCCTCCCCCTTCTCACCCCCCCCCCTCCCCCCCCCCTCTACACTCCCCACCATTAGCCCCCATCCCACGGGACGTCATTTGGACATATCGGGCAAAAGAGCACTTCTTTATTCTCTCTTTTTCTCTCCCTCCCTCTCTCTCTTTCTCCCTCTCTCTCTCTTTCTACCTCCCTCTCTCTCTCTCCCCCTCCCGCTCTCTCTCTCACTCCCTCCCTGCCAGCACCAGAGCCCCAGACTCAGACAAAAATCAATAAATCTGTTATTTTGCTTATTTTCAGAACTTTGCTTCAATATAAAGCCGGGGCCTTCGACTACCTTCCAGCTATACGCGGGGTCATGCTTCTCAGTCTTTTTCCCTCCACCCCTCCTCCCTCTCTTTTTTCCCTAAAATTTTCCTGTGTGCTTTTAGATTTTTTCCCCTTTTGTGTGTGTGTGTGCGCGTGTGTGTGTGTGTATGTGTGTGTGTGTGTGTGTGTGTGTGTGTGTGCGTGTGTGTGTGTGTGTGTGTGTGTGTGTGTGTATGTGCGCGTGCGTGCATGCATGCGTGCGTGTGTGTGTGTGTTCGCTCTTCCTCTGTGATTGGGGAAATGTTTCTGGCTTCTTCATTTTGTTCTGAGGAGATTAAAAAGGGAACTCCTTAAAGAAGAGAGAGAGAGAGAGAGAGAGAGAGAGAGAGAGAGAGAGAGAGAGAGAGAGAGAGAGAGAGAGAGAGAGAGAGAGAGAGATTTAAAGAGGAGGGTGCTGTTTTAAGACATGGGTTGAAAGAGAGAGAGATAGTGAGGTTCACATCAAGTATGTCGACTGTAGTTCAGATTCAGAACCTTGCATCTTAACGAACTGGGTCCTCACCATAACGAGCACGCTGCACCAGTAAACAAGATACCTATGGTTCTTAATTGCCTTAATGAGATAACCAGGTGGCTTTTAAGGTGAGATCTTATAGGTGATGGCGATCTGTAAAATTATTTGTATTTCAAAGAACCCTCACTAATCTATTCATCTTATTTTCACTATTTCCACTTTCGTCATTGCGGTTCTATTTCTAGATACAGTGTCACACGCACACAGGAAGCGGAATTAAAAGAACAGCAAGCTGGCAGCATCCGTGTTGCCTAAACACAAGGAGAATAGGACCAGCTTAAGGGCTTAAGCTTGTTTTTAAATTAGTGTTCAGTAGAAAGCTGATGGGAGCGTATACGGACCAGCTAGACTAGCTGTTGAGGTATTGGTATCTATTTTCTTTTTTTTCTTTTCTATAATTTTTCTTCCATCCCCAATTTTGTCATTATGCCAATTCCCTTCCTGGTCGTTGTGCGCATTGCCAGCCACTTATTTTCACCTGACAGCGAGGAATTTCACTGGGAGAACATAGCGTGGAGGTTCATGCTATTTTCCCTAGATCCCCTCCCTGCTGAACAAGCACCCCGACCGACCAGGAGTCTCTGTTTGCAATGACCAGGACACATACTCGACCGGCTTCCCACCCATGAACACTGCCAATTGTGTTAGTAGGGACAACTGATGACACCACTCTGTGGTGGTAGGCGAGTGCTTAGTCCTCTACGCTACCCAGCCCCACTTTGGTAGCTATTTTCTTGTTTGACTGGTGAAAATGGTCATGTGCATTTCCCATAATGTTGGCGTGTTCTTCTAATCCAGTGGTTCTCAAACGCCCTTTTTGGGCCCATCCCTCGGCCCAACAAAATAGAAATTGGCAAAGTTTAGATTTATTGAAATAAATATCATGAGCTTTCAAATTGTGCAACCACTTAACAATAACATTCTACACCAGTAACAATAACCAAAAACTGAAGAATAATTAAATGTGCAATCCCTTTGCTAGACCAAGAACATACATAACAATACAATTCAATAGACACTCAGACTGTGTGCTTTAAAAAAAAATTATAAATCTCGCCAAGAGCAAAAAAGCTTCATCTGTAACACTTTATAATAACACTCAGTTATAAGACATTTATAAGGTATTTGTAGATAATGAACTAATCATGGACAAATCATTTATATACTTTCGTAAATTATTATTAAATCATTTACAACTATATTTGTATAACTGTTAGGATAGGGGTTTGGCGGAGCCCAATTGCAGAACACAGGAGGAGAGAGAATGGAGCGGTTTAGGTGGGTTTTAATTATGGTTCCCCAAGCAGACAGTTTCACAACAGGAATGTGCGACAGGTACAAGAATGTTCTTGGGATGAGGAATGGTGCATTCCATGTGCCGCACGGGGCGTCCAAGTGAGCGGAGTACCGGGGCGGTGGTCCTGGGGCACAGAGAGAACAGGATTAGCGACAAGGCAATTCAACAAGGTTTGAGTAGCAAGACTAGAGCTAGTCGTCGTACCTACAGTAGGAAGTAAGTTCTACCCACTCCGACGAGGGTAGAACAGGATCTGCGGGCTGAAGTATCCTCACGCTGATGAGGGAATCCGTCACAGCCGTGTTGATTGGCAGCGTGGGAAACCGGGGAACAGATGCTGCCCATATAAGGGTGTGAGAGGATAAGGGGTGAGGGAGGCTTCCGCCGTGATGGTGATGGTGAGGAAGAAGGAGGGGTGAGGAAGGCTCTTGCCGTGATTACAACAATAGCATTTACAAATTAGTTCTACATTATTTATAACTCATTATCGACATTGTTTGTACTTGATTTGTTCATCATTAAATAATGTTGTTTAATGTGTAGTAACACATTTGTAGATGCTTTGACAAATGGATATGAAAAAACTACTATAGGCCTACTGTACCTCCATTTATTTGTTCATGTTCAACAAATGATTTGTTAAGACATTCATAAAACATCTAAAAATCATTTGCAAAAAAACCTGATCGGGATATCCCTAGTTTCTACAGTCCCGAAAATGGAACGTTTCACAAAAGACTGTGTTTGCATTTTTGGATTTACAACATTGAACGAAATATCAAAGGATGGATTTTATTTACAAGTGATCTGAAGGGACTGGGACACTATTTCTTCATAACGAAGTACATCAAATGGTGAGTGGATTTAAAATATATATATATTGGACCGCTGCGTCCAGTGTGTCAGTGACGTGTGTGTGGCTGAAATGCGTGTGTTTACTTTCGAATTACCAACGTAATTGTCCTTTTAAGTGTTACATAAAACCCATCTGTGGCCTTGTGCAGAGGAAGGTGGTAAATACATGTTAGAGGAGAGGAAGGGATGCTATGTGTCTTTCTGGTCATCACCAGCTGTTCCTGAAGTCTGGGGCCAGGCGGATGTTTCTCAGGAAGTTTGTCAGAAGGTTATGGGAAGCTCCTTCAGATAAAATCGGTTCCTGAAGTAATCAGGTGTTGTGGCTGATGTTTGACTGAGAGGCTGAGGTTCAGCAGCTTGTTTTCACCGTGCTGCTCTTATTGACGTTTCCCTCGCTATTCCAATGTACAGTTTTGCTTGTACAGTTGTACAGTTTCCCCCACCCCGCCTATACCCACCCAACCACCTCCAATGTACAGCCCCCCCTACCCACTAATCACTAATCAAGCCCTTTCCTATGGCATTGAGATTATTTGAGAAATTCATTTTCACCTACCTGTAGAATTAGTTTGCAACTGTAATACAGTTCAAAGGGGTTTGGATTGGAAGCATTTCTCACAAGACACTCACATATTCTTCCTGACATCAGAAATAAAAATAAGAACTGTTTGAATGGTTTTGTATGTTACCAACTGTCAACTTCTCACAGAATATTTAGAACCTTTCTTCCAGCAAGACAGCAGGTAACCACTCCATGCAGGGCAAAGATACACAGCACACTCAATCAAAACCTTCAACAAATTGACCTGATCTGCTTTTATTTTTCAAAGGGCATACATCTGTAAAGACACATCAAATGCCAAAAAAAAGCATGTACCATTGACTCAGAATGGTCTGTTTTATTGAAATCGTCACAGCAGTAGTTTGTTTATACTTCAGAAGTATGATATTTAAACATGGTCCCAAAAATGAATGGAAGCGAATGAGGAGCCTGACACCTGGGAGGAATGGGGGTGTTGCAGCCTTGGGGATATTTACTAAATATAATTTAATATATAATATAATATAATAATTTGTGCTTCACAAAAAAATTTGGTCAGCAGCCACCACTGGTGCTGTATGATGACAATAAATTTGATTCCTATCTAATTTTGATCCATCGCAAAGCGCTCCGGCGCTTGAATACGGCCGGGGGATCCGATGCAGACCCACGGCTCTCGTATTATAATGAGCCCACGAGGCGTGTCTCTGTATGCAAATGACTTGCGCGAGAACGCGCATCCAGTTTAGAATGAGTGGGATTCCCCATTCCAAAAACCTGGGTAAGAACAGATTTGGACTTTAAGAACGGCTTGATGAATGTGGCGGTGGCTTTTCTTATTGTTCTCTTAACAGACAGGTAAGCAAGAATATAAGAAAAATAATAAGAGAGTATTGTTGAATGAGGCCCAATAATAATAATAAGAAGAAGTCTTTATTTGTCATGCACACACACACACATGCACTGAGTCGCTGATCAAATGTTCTCTGCACTTCCCATCCCATGGTCCTTCCCCCCAGACAAGGGCTGCAGTGTGCGCCACGACCGGGGACCAATCCAAGTGCTCCTGTCCGTCTTCGTCAGGGACGTGACAGCGATCTGTTGTGCATGTTTTTACATTGGGTTTATCTTATCGGGAGGGGAAACCCTTGCAAGCACAGGGAGAACATGCAAACTCCACACATAAAGGCCTAGGAGATACCCCACCTGGGTAACTGGCAACGCGGCAACCTGGTCCCCAAGCGGGAATCGAACCCAGAACCTTCTAGCTGTGAGGTGACAGTGTTAACCACTACACCACCATGCCGCCTACAAAGGGGAGTGTCAGCACTTCAGCGTCTGTAATGGGAGAGAAAGATGACAGAGCATGATTCAGCATTTGGAATGGGAATGGATGAGGGTTGGGAGAAGCAGCTGCAGATATTCTCTACCTTTTTCTCTGTCTTTCTTCTCTCACTGCATCTGATAGCCATGGTCTGGATATGGGACGACGAGAGGGCTTCTTGGCGAGGGGACAGCTTGTAGAAGCAGGTTGAGAGGTTGAGAGGGCTCTGTATGTATGTGTGTTTGTGTGTGTTTATGTTTGTGTGTTTTTTTGTATGAGTGTGTTTGTGCTTGCGTGTGTGGATGTATGTGATAGACTCCTCTTTAGCTCTGACGTGGGGGTCTCACCAGTGTAAAAGTAGCAGCCCAAAGTCCAGCCCCAGCTCCAGATCCTGCCCCTAGTGCATTTGTAGTTGTACTTCCCCATGTGTGGTCTTGAGATTGTAAAATATAGCATTGTATAGCAGTGTACATAAAGACCCAGTGCCTCATTCCGTAGCTAACAGTGTACTGCACCACCACAGGACCTAGCATGTCCTACCATGCTCTGTAAATAACTCATGTACAGATACCGATATGCCCTACTTTGTTTACTTGTTTATTGCACAATGTCGCTCTATTGGTTGGATTCTTATTATATATTATTATTATTATTATTATTATTATTATTATTATTATTATTATTATTATTATTATTATTATTATTATTATTATTATTATTATTATTATTATTATTATTACTATTGTATTATGCACATCGTTGCAGGCAAGACCCCCGCATTTCACTGTATACCTGTATGCTGTGACAAATAAAACTCCTGTATCTTGTATCTTGTTGTTCTAGATATTTCCATGTGGACTTCTCCACTTGTTGAGTGCCTGTGGCTTGGGTATAAGACACAGAAGTTGGTCATCTGATCTGCATAATGGCTGACATATTCGAGTGGTGTTGGCCAGAAGTATTTGTTCACCCGATTGCAATGCATGCACTTCACTCAAATCCTATGCTCCTCCACGTCCATGATGATGCCGGGGCAAAATAATGCACTAGTTATGAAAAATAAATATAAAGAAATGCTGCTGTCAAATGCATAGGGAAAACACTGCATCAACTAGGGGTGGAACGGTTCACAAAACCCACGGTTCGGTTCGTATTGATTGATTGATTGATTGAAAACTTTATTAACAGATTGCAGAATGGGTCAATACAAAACAACTGCTAAGAGGATGCAGACCAGAAAAATACTTTAGTCTTGTTTACATCAGGGTCCCCCATTTTAAATTCATCAGGACATTTATGACATACAAGACATACAGAACTGTGTAGTAAAAAGGGATCATAAATATATATATCCGAAGGGGAAGAAACTGTACATTGGTGGGGGGGGGGATTTGGATATTTACAGGGACCAGTTTCTAATGGCAGCCAGCCACCCGTAGGTGCTCTTTGAGAGCAGTTTTGAAGGAGGGTAGGGATTCACATTCCTTCACGGTTGTGGGTAGGGCGTTCCACATTATTGTGGCATAATTGCAAAACGCGTTTAGTCCCTTGTTTGACCCAAATCTGGGTTGAACATGATTTGTGGAGCGTGTTGTGGTTGTGGAATTCACTGACCTTTGGGAAGTATTTCGACATGTACATGGGTATCCCAGTGGTGTAGTGTATCTTGTAGACCAGGCCCATTGCAAGTCGCTGTACTCTGTCGTCCATCTAAGCCAGGGGTCCCCAAACTTTTTTCTGTGAGGGCCACATAACTTTTCCCTTCTCTGGTGGGGGCCGAGGTCAGTTTGTAACAGAAAAAGTGTGACGATCGCAGGGGTGCCTAAATGTAAACATTTATTGTTTTCCAGAAAGCCACACATAACCAAATATTAATAACCCTTTCCGGGATCTTTTTTTTTTCAGCTTTTATAGTTTCACAAACACACATCAAGACAAATCACAAACACAAAGAAAATAAAAAATAAATAAAAAAAAAGAACACAAACAGTATGTTGCCAGACACTGTCACATCAATGAACAAACATACACCATGTCATAATTTATACACTAAGGACGCAAGGGGCTGATTCTCTGACATATATACACACATTACATATATACACATACATATACACATACTACATATATATATACATATATATATATATATATATATATATACACACATACATAGTAGTGTTGTCAAAAATATCAAAAGATCGACACATATCGATTCTGAATACCCAAAACTGTTTCAATACTCATTTCCCGAAATATCGACACCTAATCATTCATAAAAAAATTTAAAAAAAGGAAGTTGCATTGTTCACTTCAATACCCGCAATAGTACAGCAGTCCACACACACACATGTGCATTCAGTTAAGTCGGAACATGACTGCAATACAAACAGTTCAGCCCGTCAGGCACATGCAACACAGACCAGTGTTTGCCTGAGAAAACACCATGCTCTGCAACAAAAACGATTGAAGTGAGATGAACAGTTATTTCCAAATGTATGATCTAAAGATAAACAAAGGGTTTCAAAAGTGCCATATCTATCCTCTCCTACAGTACCAGAGAGAAGCTGAGGAGAACCAACCAGCAACAGAAGCAAAACCTATCAAAAAAAATTATAATTTAAGATTGAACCTTTTTCCCTGTGGTATCGAAAATGGTATCGAACATCGATACCCCCCAAGGTATCGCATCGAAGCTCGAAATTCCACTATCTTGACAACACCAATACATAGTACAGAAAATACACAGGAGGACATTGAGAAGCACTTATGTTCTAGCTAAGCATTCCAAAAAGGGACCCCATATCATTTCAAATTTGTTCAAGGTCTCAGACCTACTGTGACGGATGCTTTCCAGCTGCAGAGAGGAGACCATCTCAGTGAGCCATCTTTTAAAACTTGGAGACGACGTGTCTTTCCATTACTTCAGGATAATTCTTTTGGCCACAGCCATACCAAACATCAGGGCCTCCTGCTCATAGTAAGGTAATTCCGCAGTGTTAGCTGAACAGCAGAGTAAAGCTAGAAGGCAGTCTGGGGCAATCTTTCTTTTGTACGCCTTGGTATACCAGTCAAAAATGTCTACCCAGTACTTAAATAGCTTGGGACAAAACCAAAACATATGTGAAAGATTACCCTCTGCGAACATGCAACGATCACAGAGAGGCGATACAGAGGGATAGATTCTATGCAGTTTGGTTTTAGAGTAATGTAGTCTGTGAATGACCTTAAACTGTATAAGTTGGACTCTGGCATTAATAGAACATTTATGTATCCTGCCAAGTCCCTCCTCCCACATCTCATCAGAGATTTCCATACTAAGCTCTGTGGACCATACATCTTTAATGTGGTCGGAGGAAGCCATAGATTGGATTGTTGAAACTGGTGATCGGCTCATGAGATTATAAAACTGGTAATCATCAGGACATGTCTCAAAGTCTGGGATATTACTGCAGACATAATTTCTAACCTGCAGGTAACGAAAGAAGAGTGAGCTTGTAAGATTAAACTTAGACTTAAGTTCGTTAAATGAGGCAAAGTGACAATCAACATATAGATATTTGATAGTGGCCAGTCCCTTTCCCTTCCATAATGAAAAAACAATATCAGATTGACCAGGGGGAAAATTATGGTTGTCACATATTGGAGCATATGCCGAGGTTGAAGGTACTTTGAAAACCTTTTTGATTTGACTCAGTATTCTCAGTGAGTTCCGAAGGATAAAATTGTTGAGAGCCATCTTATTAATCGTATCACACTTAGAAAATAACATTGCAGGACCCTTTCCGGGATCTTCACAGAAAAAAAAGTCAGGAAATAAATAATAACACTATTAATTAAATAAATAACACTATTTATGAAATAAATATACAGTACCTACAGACCACTATTTAAAAGCACAGTTCAGGACACACTCAAAGGTTATCACACCTCAGAGATGGCAGTGGACATGTATGACATGACAAAGGCCATATGTAATGGCCTTGGGATTGAGGAACATACTACCAGCCAAAGGAGGAAGCAGAAAAGGATGGACGAGTATGTAGTTGAGTCATCTTGTGGCACAAGCTCAGACCTCAGCTCAGGAGATCAGCTGAGACAGAGACTGTTCTATCCAGTCCTCGACAGAATGCTGCAAGAGCTTGAAAGCAGGTTCTCATGAGTTGGAGAACAACTTATGAGAGGCATACAGGTATGTTATCCAGCCTCAGACCAGTTTCTCTCAGTGGAATTGCTGCAACCCCTCGCCACACATTACAATATCCAACTACTGCCAGAGGAGATCACAGTTGCAAAGTGTTTCCTGGCCAGGACAGGCAGAGATGCTGTTACAACCCCAGTATGTCTAGGGGAACGGGTGAATAACATAAAGGATGATTGTGTTGTAATTTGTGATAAATGAACCAAATGATAAATAAAGCAATGCCAACAACAAGTTTAGGTGAAATAAAGTAATATATTGTGCCTTTTATATATACAAACAAAACAGACTAATAGACAATGACAATGGTGGATTTGAGACACACACAACCAAGGGAAAAAATGGGGGGGGGGGGGGGGGGGGTGAAGGGAAAAGGAGCTTGGATGATGCCAAAGGAATAAACTAAGTAAAACAAAACACAACTAACTCAGTAAGTCTACCTATACATAAACACAAAGGTCAAATAAAACCTACTGTTCACTACCTACACTACCTAACCAAACATAATATGTCCAAAACATACAATGAGTGGCATCACTCCTTACCTAGTGTGTCTAGACAATAATACCACTACGTGTAGCACCAAATGTGTTGGGCCCCTTACCTGCTCCAATTCCCAACACACATATGCACACTTGTACAGAGTTGGCTAACTAAAGTCACATAACATTTAACCAACAGCTAAACCAGAAACAAAAGGAAGGGAAAGGCATTGATTGATTGATTGATTGAAAAGTTTATTAACAGATTGCAGAATGGGTACAGTACAGTACATCTCAATACATACAATTGTTAAGGGGATGCAGACCAGAGAAAGACTTTCGTCTTGTTTACACCAGGGTCCCCCATTTTCAATTCATCATAACATATATGACATACATGACATACAGATAGACAGTACTGCTACATCTATACATTTATGACATATCAGATTTGCAAATACAGTACTGTTTGTGATACAAAAGTGTCCAGAAAAGGAGTGTATATACATTTGGCGTAGAAACTGTACATTGGAGGAGGTTGGTGGGGTGGGGTTGGGTGGGTTGGGTGAGGGCTGTACATTGGAGGTGGGGGGGGGGGGGGGGGTTGGGTAGGGGACACACACACATTTTACACTGTACATTGGAATATTGACAAAGCCTTACTTGGTCATTTACTGTACAACTAGGTTAGGACATTTGTAGGGGCCAGTTTCGAATTGCAGTCTCACGTAGGTGTTTTTTGAGAGTGTTTTTGAAGGTGGGTAGTGATTCACATTCCTTTACAGCTTTAGGCAGGGCGTTCCACATTGATGTGGCATAATTGCGAAACGTGTTTAGTCCCTTGTTTGAGCCGAATCTGGGTTTTACATGATTTGTGGAGCTCCCTCTGGTGTTGTGATCGTGGTATTCACTGACCTTTGGGAAGTATTTTGACATGTACATGGGTACCTTGGTCGCGTAGTGTATCTTGTAGACCAGGCCCATTGCAAGTTGCTGTACTCTGTCGTCTACTCTAAGCCATCCTAGGTTGTCAAAGTGGGCAGGGGTTAGGTGGGTTCTAGGAGTCAGGTCAAGTAGTAGTCTGACTAGCTTGTTTTGAGATGTTTGTAATTTGTTTTTTAGTGCCTTTGAGGTGCTTTGGTACCATGAGGTGCAAGCATAGTCGTAGTACCCTTGAATGAGTGCTCCTGCTAGAGTCTTCAGGGTATTCTTGTTTACCAGAGAGGAGATCCGGTACAAGAATCGCGTTCGTTGGTTGACTTTTTTTATTACATTGGATGCCATTTTGTCACAGGAAAGATTAGCCTCTAGGATGGAACCCAGGTAGGTAATTTCATCTTTCCTTGTGATAATATTGTCACCCACTGTAACCGAGAAGCCGTCGGTCTTGCTGAGTTTGTTATTTGAACCGAAGAGAATGGACTCTGTTTTGCCCATGTGTAATGATAGTTTGTTGTCGGCGAGCCATATGCAGATTTTGCCTAGTTCCGAGCTGAGGGCTTTTTCAACCTGTAACTTGTTCTTGTCAGAGACCAGCAGGGCTGAGTCGTCCGCAAACAGGAACAAGTTGCAGTCACAAGCTGACGACATGTCATTTGCATAAATTAGGAATAGTAGCGGTCCTAGTATGCTTCCTTGTGGAACACCACAGCTCACTGTGAGGGGGGGGGATAGGGTACCGTTTACTTCCACCATCTGTTCCCTCCCCTCCAGGTAGGATTGTATCCAGCTCACTGATAAACTATCAAAACCAATTGCTTTTAGCTTGTCAATCAGAATGGTGTGATTGACAGTGTCGAAGGCCTTTTGTAGGTCCAGCATGACCATGCCGCAGTATTTGCCCGCGTCCACCTCTTGTTTGATGTGGTCGTTCAAGTAGAGAAGGCATGTGTCAGTGGAGTGGGATGTTCTGAAGCCAGATTGGAATTCGTAGATTAGATTTTTTTCCGCGAGGTACTTTTCGATCTGTTCGTATACTATTTTTTCCATGACTTTCGAGATGGATGTAAGGATAGAAACAGGGCGGTAGTTACCCGGGTCTAATTTGCTGCCCTTTTTGTGCAGGGGTGTTACTCTCGCAATTTTGAAGTCCTTGGGGACGTGTCCCTGTTTTATGGAGAGGTTTATTATGTGTGTGATGACTGGGGTGATGGCTGCTGCTGAGTCTCTGAGGAATTTGGAGGGGATGTTGTCATGGCCAGTGGCCTTGTTTGGTTGGAGGGCGCTCAGTTTTTTGAGTACCTCATCTGTAGTTACTATTTCCAGTTTGAAGTCGTCTTTGTGGACGCCTAGGTTCATGTAGTATTCTACTATGTGTTCTACCCCATACTGCCCTGAGTGGGAGGGTAGTTTGTTTACCAGTGTTGTGGCTATGTTTGTGAAGAAAGTGTTTAAGTAATTGGCTACATCCAGCTTGTCTGTGATGAGCGTGTTGTCCGTCTTTATGTTTATGTTTGAGAACCTGGTTTTGAGTTTTTTACTGCAGCCTAGTTGATTGTTGAGTAATTTCCAAAGTTCACGTGGTTTATTTTTGTTTTCCTCGGTTTTGTCATTGATGAAATTTTTTTTAGCAGTTTTGATCATGGAGTTTACGTCATTTCTTAGTCTGTTTCTTTCTAGTTTGAGTTCAGTCACGTGGTCTTGGAGTTCACTGCTCGTGCTTTTGGTAAGCTTTGACTGACTTTTACGAAACTCAGAGCATTTTTTGTCTCTGGCTTTCATAGCGGTCAGTATTTCAGTGTGCATCCATGGCTCAGCGCGATTTTTTACCCTGGTGGTTCTTAGGGGGGCCATTTTGTTTAGTATTGATGAAAATTTGGTTTTGAAGCCAAGCCAAGTTTCTTCAACCAGTGTACCATTGAGTTCATCTGACCAGTCCAGACTCTCCAGTTCAAGGTTAAAGGCCTCGCTAGAGTAGGTTTTGAGGTATCTAGATGTGACTGTTTTGTGACAGCCAGCCTTTAGTTTTAGCTTTTTGCGGGTACAGAATATCATGTAATGATCACTTAACCCGCATGCTATAACCCCTTTACTGGAGATCTTGGACTTGTCAGAGGTCAGTATGAGGTCAATGGTAGTCTGAGTTGATTCACATATCCTTGTGGGTTGGGTGATTAGTTGGCTGAGGCCGTGCAGATCACAAAACCTATTGAAGGATTTGAAGACGGGTGCATTTTTTTGTTGCATATCCGTGTTCCAATCCCCAATAAGAATTTTTTCCGCATCCTCAGCTCCAGCTAAGCACACATCCAAAGTATCATAAAAGCCCGTTTGATCTGGCGGTCTGTATATTGTGCCGACTAGAACAGATTTTGCCCTTTCAAATAAAATTTCCACCCATACGGTTTCAATTGCCTCATGATGAAGGTCAGTACGGGTAATGAATTTGGTGTCCTTATGTATGTACATACAAACACCACCTCCATACTGGTTTCTGTCATTACGGACTATAGTATAGTTCTCTATTTCTATTTCAGGGTCTGTTACAGATGGATCAAGTTTAGTTTCAGTAAAGCAAATTATGTCTACCTTACCGCTCATAAACAGGTTTCTTAATTCGTCCAGCTTATGCTTAATGCTGTTTACATTAAGGTGAAAGATGTGTAGTCCGTTTTTATTAGCTGTGTTATTGATGTCTTCGATTTCCAGGTAATGGTCTTCTGGTGCTGCTGTGGGGGAGGGAGGGGGGGGGCTTTGTTGTTGTCTCCGTGAGGTCTGTGTGTTGGTGTGTGGTGAGGGGGAGTCCTTTGTCCTTTCTTTTCTGGCGGCAACCTTTTGTTCTCCTGGGCTGGTAAACATAGCCAGCCTGGCTAGGTTGGCTAGTTTATCAGGCGATTTGTCCGTGGGGTTGCCGGTTGGGGGGGCTTTGTTGACGTGGGTGGGAAGGGGGGAGGGGGGGGTCGGGACCCGCGCCGTGCTGGTACAACAAAGGACTCGGTCCAGAGTCCTTTGTTCCTGGATGTTTTCGCCGTTAGCTCCGCTGGCTAGCCGGCTATCGGGCGTCGTGATGTTTAAATCCCGCGTCGGGATGGTCGTCATGGTTTCGACCCTCGGTTCACCTCCTCTCGTCTCTGCCTCACGTGTGCTCGTCTGCTGCGGCGTCATTTGGGAAGAGTTGCCGTCCGCGCAGTGGATGTAGCCACAGGTTGAGTTGTTGATATTGGTCGCGATGGTAACCTCCCTCGCTTCTTGCGCTGCCAGACCAAGTCTTCTCGCCTGTGTTCTGGTCAAGACCGGGCCTGGGTTTAGATGAATGTCTCCCGAGAGTAGCAGGATAAGGGACAAAAAGGTCTTTCGGTCCATTCTGCCATTCGGGGGTCTGTTCTTTCTTTCAGGATTGGCCGTTAATGTTGCGTGAACGGTCGCTGTCCCCACGGCCAGGTGCTTATGTTCCGTGCCGTTTTGGAAATAAAAGTCGCTGTGTACCTCCTTTTCTATTTTTGCTCTTCTCTCCTCTTCTGTCTGGTTATGCTTCATCGTTGAGTAGAGGTACGAATCCGTTATCCAAAACATAACGAGGAGAAAATGTGCGCAAAATCTCTTTTGTTTGCTGTATTGACGAGGGCTCCGGGAGCTCAGGAATTTGCGACCGCTCATGGCTGTGTCCTGTATCTGACTGCGGCAAGGCTGGTAACAGGAAGTGCCACATGGGTTTTAAAACAGGAGGGCTTCTGATTGGCCAACTGGTGATTTTCTTGATGGCTGGGAAGACTGGCTGGTTTCCAATTAGCGTCCTGATGAAGGACAGGAACCTGGATCAGAGTAGCAGGTGGAGTGAGTAGGCGTGTTCGAGAAGGGATAGGCGGACGCGGATCTGCGCAGGTTTTACTACGGCCTCGCCAAGCGCGTTGCATGACGGTTAGAATGTTGTCCGACTTGCTCTGAAAATCTGACGAGACGAGGCGCGGAAATATCGCGGGACCGATCCACGCACAGCCTTCAGAGCGAGGCGCCACAGTACCTCTCACCCGGCTGCTCCACGCAAATCCATGATGGGGAACGACTTGCTGTCGTTGCGCAAAGCGCCTATTGGCTCAGAAAAGTTGTCACCTGGTTGTCACCACCAGCCACGCCCACAAGAGGAAGTTATGAGACGTTTGATTGATTGAAGACTTTATTACAGTACGGGTCCCGTCTACCCGTCTATCAGATATATTTATTATTATTATTATTGGATACAGGAGTTTGGGTACCAAGAGCTTCTTCAAATACAGTTTTCATTCATTCATTCATCATATCATCATGATAAACTTCAAGTTCCGTGTTGTGTGTGCGCGCACGGTGGCCAGGAGCGCGCAACAAGATGGTATACATTATGGTATATGATTTATGAATAGTATCATATAGAGAGTGCAGAAACACAGGCTAGTCAAGTTTGTCACAAAGACAACATGTGAGAGCGAGACACAGACAGAGGAGCCAGAGCTGGACTCCAGAGTAAGGTGTGAAGAAACAGAGACACCTCAGCCCAATGTACTTAGCACAGTCGTGCAGACAGACAGTCAGCAACCCCCAGAGGGCGATGACGAGGAGCACCCGAGTGTGACGTCACGTGCCCCAAGCAGTGGGAGGTATCCCTCAAGGGAACACAAACCCCCAAAGTATCTGACAGACTATGCCCGGAGAGAAAGTGACGAGGATGACAGTACACTTACCACCATTGATTACTGCTACAGAGTAGTCAGTGGGGTACCTCCGACCTTTAAAGAGGCCATAGTGTCCCCTGAATCAAGTAAATGGGAGAGGGCAATGGATGAGAAGATGAGGTCCCTAGAGGACAACCACACCTTTACTCTAACCAAGTTACCAGAGGGCAGACAGACAGTGGGAGGGAAATGGGTGTATTCAATCGTAGCTATATGTTTAAATACTGAAGGAGGGTACTCCATGTTTAAATACGGAAGGAGGGTGGCTACATGCTTAAATGCAGGAGGAGGATACTCCAGGTTTAAATACAGAAGGAGTAGATTCCAGGTTTAAATACCTGAGTGGATTCCAGCTTTAAATACAGAAATGGATTCTATGTTTAAATACAGAAGTGGATGATTTACCATGTTCAAAATGATTTAATTATGTGGAAAAGATCCTGAAATGTTTTGACTGATGTAAAAAATGTACAGAGAAGCTGTGGCTAGCCTCATTTATTTGACAACATGTACTCGCCCTGACCTATGTTTTGTAGTGAGTAAATTGTCACAGCATTTTGCTGACCCCACAGAGGAGCATTGGATTACAGCAAAACATGTTTTTCGTTATCTCAAAGGTACAGCAGATAAACAGCTGTGTTTCAGAAAGAAACAGCCCACAGGGGCACTATCAACTTGTGAAGCCGAATATATGGCTCTCGCTATGACAATACAGGAATGTATTTATCTAGAACAACTGCTCGAAGTGATGGACACCTATGTATATATGAAGACTGTTGTTTACGAGGACAACCAGGGAACCATTGCGATTGCTAGAAACCCTGTGTTCCGACATAGATGTAAACATGTCGATATAAAATATCATTTCATCAGATCTGTCATCAGAGAAGAAAGAATGACACTGATTTATTGTCCAACGGACGACATGGTAGCAGACGTTATGACGAAACCTGTTTCCAAACTGAAATTGAAGAGATTTGCAGAGGTCATGTTTGGTGTGTAAATATTGACTGCCATATTCTTTTTGATGTTCTGAACTGTATTATTTTCTTTGTAAATTGTTTTTGAAGAAGTTATACAGTGTGCTATACAACCCTAAGTGGGAGTGTTAAAGTTAGAGGTTATGTAGGATTGCAAGTAACTGTCTAACTGTATTTAACTGTTTCCACTGACTGTACATAACTGTTTCCACTAGAGGGCGCTATAGGCGGAGCCACTAATGCTACCACCAGGTGGAGAGTATTTAAGGACATGTCTCCTCCCCCTCTACCTCTTTCCCACCTGCCTCTCACGGAGAGGAGAACTCATGTACTGCTGCCTTACCATGCAAATAATAAACCACACTGATTAATGGCTGAAGGTAGAAACCATGCCTCTTGACCACATTATTGTCGCCCCATATCCAGACTCTGTCAACAGTTTGTAGCCTTGTTTTTAGGGCCTTTGAGGTGCTTTGGTACCATGAGGTGTAAGCATAGTCGTAGTACCCTTGAATGAGTGCTCCTGTTAGAGTCTTCAAGGTATTCTTGTTTACCAGAGACGAGATCCGGTACAAGAATCTAGTTAGTTTGTTGACTTTTTTGATTACATTGGTTGACATTTTGTCACAGGGAAGATTTGCCTCTAGGATGGAACCCAGGTAGGTAATTTCATCTTTCCTTGTGACAATAATGTCACCCACTGTAACACCCACTGTGGCCTTGCTGAGTTGGCTATTTGATCCAAAGATAATGGATTCTGTTTTACCCAGGTGTAATGATAGTTTGTTATCAGCAAGCCAGGTGCAGATTCTGCCGAGTTCAGAGCTGAGGGCTTTTTCAACCTGCAACTTGTCCCTGTCAGAGACCAGCAGGGCTGAGTCATCTGCGAACAGTAACAAGTTGCAGTCACAAGCTGATGACATGTCATTTGCATACATTAGGAACAGTAAAGGTCCTAGTATGCTTCCTTGTGGAACACCACAGCTCACTGGGAGGGGGGAGGGACAGTGTATTGTTCACCTCCTCCATCTGTTCTCTCTCCACCAAGTAGAATTGCATCCAGCACGCTGATGAACTATCTAAACCAGGGGTCAGCAACCTTTTTGACATGAAGTGCCTGTTTGAAATATAGTTGTAACTAGTGTGCCTCAACAATATTCCATGCATCGTAAAAAAACATTTCTCATAATCAGGTATTTTTAATGATAATTTTTACATTATTACATCATTATTGTTATTGTTATTATTAACAATATTATTATGATGATTGTATCAACCCTAAATCTGAGTTGGGGCGGGGGTACAATGCAGACAAACAGTTTTGCTTTACTGAGCTCCGTTATCTGGGGGCTGTAGTTGGTCACTTTAAGCTGCACACCGGAGCATCTTTTAATCCAGCTGTTTGCTGTTCTCTGATATTTTCTGACATTTCGTTGATGCGTCGCTCGACACTTCAAGCTGACATGGGGATATCTTTTATCCTTGATTTGATTGTCTCTTTGTTTGGCAAGCCTTCAAACAAAACATCTGAGCTACAGAGAAAAGCCTCCTTGATATACTTGACTTAAAAAAAATAACCAGTGGGAGGATTTCAACAAGATAAATGCGCAACGGTGCAAAATATTTCACTATAATATTTCAAAGCAAAAAAAATAAAAAAATAATAATAATTATTATTATTTTTTATGCTGCCCCCTGTGCCAATGAAAATGCCCCCGCGTGCCTATGCAGGCACGCGTGCCTAGGGTTGCCTACCCCTGATCTAAACCAATCAATCAGAATGGAGTGATTGACAGTGTCGAAAGCCTTTTGGAGGTCCAGCATGACCATGCCGCAGTATTTGCCCGCGTCCACCTCGTGTTTGATGATAGAGAAGGCATTTGTCAGTGGAATGGGATGTTCTGAAGCCAGATTGGAATTCGTAGATTAGCTTTTTTTCCAAAAGGTACTTTTCGACCTGTTAGTAGACTATTTTTTCCATAACTTTCGAGATGGAAGTATAGAAACAGGGCGGTAGTTGCCTGGGTCTAATTTGCTTCCTTTTTTGTGCAGGGGGGTCACTCTCGCAATTTTGAAATCTTTGGGGACGTGTCCCTGTTTTAAGGAGAGGTTTATTATGTGGGTGATGACTGGGGTGATGGTGGCTGCTGAGTCTCTGAGGAATTTGGAGGGGATATTGTCATGGCCAGTGGCCTTGTTAGGTTGGAGGGCGCCCGTTTTTTTTAACACCTCATCCATTGTTACCATTTCGAGTTTAAAGTCATCTTTGCGAACCCCTAGGTTTTTGTGGTAGGCTAGGATGTGTTCTACTCCAAAATGCCCAAAGTGGGTATCATGGTTTTGGGGCCACGGTTTTCGGTTCGGTTCGGTATACATTTTTTTTTTTTTTTTTATTATTATAACATTTTTCCCCCTCCATTTTTCCTCCGATTTTCTCCCATCCCAATGTTAGTCGTATGCCAATTCCCAATCCCTTCCTGGTCGCTGCGCACTTACCCCCCACAGTCAGATCATCTGGGAGAGTGGAGGCTATCACATGCTTCCTCCGACACACGTCCAGCCAATCAACCGCTTCTTTTCACCTGGCAGCGTGGATCCTCCCTGAGAGGGCGTAGCGTGTGGAAGGATCACACTATCCCACTCAGGTCCTATCCGCGCTTAGCAGGCGCCCCGACCGAACTGTAGGAGTCGCTGTTTACAACGACCCGGACCCACCCCGCCAGCTTCTCCCACCCTCTAATACAGCCAATTGTATTAGTGTGAACGGCCAGCCAAGCTGGTGACAACCCCAGAGCTGTGAGCTGGATTCGAACAGGCGAATCCAGCTCACAGCTTCGGGGTTGGTGACGAACGCAATCTCCGCTACGCCACCTAACCGCCCCGGTATACATTGTTTTTAATAAAAAAATATTTTAACACTGCAAAAATACCATACATCAGCATAAGATATATAGCCAAAATATAATCCAATTATTCAATTATTCTCAAGGATGTAGTCATGCAAAAACTGAAAGAATGAGGCAGTTTGACATCAGGCACATTTTTGACAGTGACCGGTTAGAGCTAGGAGATATTTTGGTACAGCAAGAGGGGAGGCATTGCTGATTTAAACATGCTTCTCATTTATTTGGTAAAAAAAAGGTTTACAGCGGTTTGCCTTAAATAATGTTTGGCACACAAAGACCGAACTGACTGAAAAATATAGGCTACATACATCTGTCAAAGTATTAACTTAGTGCAAACAAACTAAATAATTAAACCTTTTTATTTTTGTGGCCAAATTATAGACAAAGGTCATCAACATAAAGTATGCACTAAGAAAAAAAGCTGCAAGAAGAGAGAGAGAGAGAGAGAGAGAGAGAGAGAGAGAGAGAGAGAGAGAGAGAGAGAGAGAGAGAGAGAGAGAGAGAGAGAGAGAGAGAGAGAGAGAGAGAGACATTTATAATAATTATAATAATTATTATTATTAAATAGAATAATTTTCTATAGGCTTGCCGTGGTAGTCATACTGGTGTCATTCTGTGTTCAGGCATTCACTGAGTAAATTAATTGCCTAGTGCCCCTTTAACAACTTATAGGCTTGGTAAGTTTCAGTTTCACTTCTAGAGAGGATTTATATTAATGCGACTGAATACTAGAGAACAGATGTCATGTTACAACAATGGCAGAGGATTATTTGGATAAACACAGTAGCAGTTCAACTGGAGAGGAGCTCAGATGATCTGTCCGGAAAAGTATGTAAGCTTTTTTTTCTCTCTATCTGCAAGAGAATGTCCGCGAATGTCTGCACGCAGGAGAAAGTTGCTGTGTGTGTTCGTGACACACACACAACGACTGCAAAAAGTCGAGTCCCGTGGATATTATTGCAAGAGATAATTCATACATATTATGAAAAGCCAATCTGTTGTTTAGAATTTGGATGGGGGGGTAGGCTCTGATACCTCTCAGTCTCACGCCTCTGCGGGGTCTAACACCTTTTCACAGCACACACGCCACTCTTGTGTGTGTGCGCGCATGCGTGTATGTGCGTTTCTTGACGCGCTGTAGTTCTCTGGCAAACGGAGATAATTACAATCATACCATCTAGCAAGAATTAAACATATTTACAAGTCGTATTAAGTTTAGCAAGTAAGGAGACGTATATAATATCTCAAAGCACTCGAAAATGTCATTTTTATATTTTTACCGATTTCTGAAAATAGGTACTTTCTGAGCATTTGGGAGAAATTCTAAATCCTTTTGTTCTCCGTCCACGGGTGCAAACAGGACTTTCGATGAAGAAGGAAAACATTAAAAAATTATTGTGCACCCCCTGAACCGAACAATACACACGCCCCGAACAGTTCGAATGCGTATCGTTCCACCCCTAATGTCAACATTACTATGTACACCCTGTTAGGTTGGTGTCCACCCTGTTAGTTGAATAAGGCTAACAGGGTGGACACTAACAGGGTGGACATTATTTTGCTAAAGTTAGCCTTTAGCCTGCCTGTGTTAGCATAATTGCTAGCATGACCTTGAATACTTTGATTTTATTTTTTTTATTTTAAATCTTTATTTCGAACATGCAATGAATACAAACAAACAATAACAAAAAGCAAAACAACTCAATCTACATGTTCGAAAAGGACATGTATACTTGATGAGGTATCTATAATTCTTCACACAGACTTTTTTAAATGATTCAATTTAATCTCCTCAATACTTATTTTCAAACACATCAAACTCACTTAATAAAAACATCAAAATCAGATAGTAAGAGAGGTAGAAAATCATACAGCTTACCACATTTGAATTTCCCTCTATTGATTGGATGTCACCTCATGAGTGATGCCATTGAGAAATTAGTTTTTTTCCTAAAGGGGAACTATTTGACTTTCTTTCACTATTTGGGCACTTTTACACAATTCCTGTGAGTTTATGGAACACCTCTGTAATTTTTTTTTAATTAATTGTTTTGTATTTCTAATCAAGTCCTCAAAAACAGCATTTTTCTACCTCAAGATCTTAAGCCGTTTTGAGCCTGGGCTCCAACCACTGTGGGGCCTGGTGCCTGAGGAGCCACATTATTATGCAGCTGAGTCTCTCTGACATCACAGATCAGCACATTTTCAGATGACTCAGTTCAGTGAGGGTGAATATTGTGAGAGGAGAATTGGAAGAATACGCCAATATGAGAATTAGAGACATAGATCATATTAATATAAGTCCACATAGCTAGGAAACACTGAAAAAGGCCATTTATAAGATAGTTCCCCTTTAAAGGAACAGTAAACACAGCTCAACAGGGTGGACAGTGACCACCGGGGACGGACATAAAACCTTATATTTTTTGTACACAATTTAGTTTTACTTCATACAAACAACATTTGATTAATTGATTTGATTTTGACCAGGAAAATGAAATAATGATGAAATATTTGGAAATGTGTATGTTTTTATTAGTTATTTTTTAGATTGAAGTTGAATGAACAGCACTTGAGACATGGCAAAACTCTTTAATCTTTAATAATACCTCTTTAATCAAAGCTTTTAAAATGTGAAGAAAAAAATATTAGAAGCTCATATCATTGTTATAATAAATAACAATTGATGGCGATTGGGGATCCTAATAAACTCAACTAATAAACTAAACTAAACTAAACTTAAGCCATGACAATAGGCGGGACTTAAGCATAGGGGGCGGGGCAAGCATAGACCAATGAAAGGGGATCTCCCTGCCGAGTCCAATGGGTCATCATCATCAGGGGCGTGGTTGACCGAGATCATTCAATGTAGAAGTATGTACTGAATTGATTGACAACTCCCATAAGTCTCTATGACAAGTGGTTCTTCAGATATGAAAAGAGTGAGGCCTGTGCATGGGGTGTGGTTTAAGAAACGGGCGTGGTTAACATATACCAATGAATGTAGAAGTCTGTGATTGACACCTTCCATAAGTGTGTCTGTGTGTGTCTGTTTTTCCCTGTGAAAGTCTAAGAGGCTCATTCATTCATTCAAATCAAATCAAATTTATTTATAAGGCCCGACAACACACGTTAATGTCCCCATGGGCCGTACAGGTCTTCTTTAAACAAGTCAAGAAGAAAACATAACAATAAGTCAAGAACAGAACAAGAACACCATAAGGTCCAAAAATCTTTAGATGAATGCAAATAAATGAAAGAATGCAAGCACTCCCAGACATACCCCACGCGAAGGTAAGGAAAAACTCACTAAAACCTAACAATAGGGAAAAAAGCTCCACAGGCAGTGTAGAGGAGAGAAACCTTAGAAGGGCCATTCAAGGGGGGATCTCCCTTCTTAGATGTTGGTGATAGTAGTGTTGCAGACGGACAGTTGGTAAGCATGCACTCATGTGTGTAGTGAAACACAGATGAGTGCATGCAATAGCAACTGAACATTTTGAAAGATTAAAGATAGAGCTAATAGCGATAGCAACTGAACATTTTTAAAGATTAAAGATAGAGCTGATAGTGGATCTATTTGAGGCACAGGGGCGGCGCAAAGAGGGTCACGTCCTCCCCGTCTTAGTCACAGGACATTCAACACTCCGGTCATTGCTCAGGGACAGCCGGAGACAGGGAGATAGGGGGCGGCGCAGAGAGGGTCGCGAACTCCCCGACATCATCGCGGGACGTCCGGCACTCCGGTCACCACTACGAGACCTCCGGAGACAGGGGGGCACGCAGAGGGGGTCGCAACCTCCCAGCCTTCATCACGGGACGTCCGACACTCCGGTCAGCATTCCAGGACAGCAAGTCATAGGGGGACAGGGAGACGGGACAGGCGTTAGACAGCTCATGTGATTGTAGTGGGCGGACATAGCAATAGATACAAGTGGTAAGCATATATGTGAATGGAGTAGATATATGAAGTAAGCATATTATGTGAATAGAATAGAAGTACTTAACCCAGCAATGAAACCGCGTTGACTGTTAATCTGTTAACAGTCTGTTAATACTGTTAATCAGTTGACAGGACCACGGACAGACGACGGTAAATAACTGATCCAAGGCCTCGGTGCATGTAGAGCAGTCACTACAATCTTGGCCAAGACCCCGAGGCATCCATCACCTTAGTCAGCGCCAGGAGACGGGCACTCAGAGAGATGGGGGAGGGAAGGGGGGGGGGGGGGGGTGTGGGGGAGGGGGGAGGGAGGGGGGGAAGGGGGGGGAAGAGTTAGAGAGTTCCCATGTTTGTGGTGCTGCAAAAGAGCAGACATGTAGTACCCTGTAGTGCCATGTAGTACCATGTAGTACCCTGTAGTGCCATGTAGTACCCTGTAGTACCCTGTAGTGCCATGTAGTACCCTGTAGTACCCTGTAGTGCCATGTAGTACCCTGTAGTACCATGTAGTACCCTGTAGTGCCATGTAGTGCCATGTAGTACCATGTAGAGCCATGTAGTACCATGTAGTACCCTGTACTACATGGTACTGCCAGCCTTAATTGATTCAAATCCTAACTGACACACATCCTTCTTCAATGCATTTCAATGAGACAGCGCTTCTGTCACTTAGAGGATAATACAAGCAAAACCATAAGAGACAAAGCTTAGATATTTGAATATGAGTGCTTGAGGGAGTTGATGAAGGGTGATGTGCGATTTTATAACAGGTAGTTCCGACCATGCATTGTGATTGGTCGAGCGTGTTCTAAACAGTGAGTATATTCATGATATACTCATGGTGCTGGCTTTAGAATGTTGTAGAATGTTTCAACTGCCATTCATCAAAGGGAAATTGTGTCAACATGACCTACTCCGCGGACAACGTTACGTTTGATTTAACGTACCCTTTAACCATAAATGAGTGGATAGATAAAGAGGACGCCCAACTCCCGGAACTGTCCAAGTTGCTGATCCTAAAGGTGCTGATGACTTTCTCCGACTTTGGCTTGCATTAGACTAATACGTCATTAGTTTGTGTTGCCAAGCTTGTTGATAGCCTACTCCATTTGAAATTCCATAGCAACGAGACAAGTTTAGGAACTATCTTTCTACACCACTGAAATCGATATAAAAGTGCTATTAAGACTGTGCTATTAAACCAGGAAGTGCAACACTATGTCAGCAGAGTAGAGTCTCCACTACTGCAGTGCCCTGCCCTGCAACCAACTAACACAAGAGTGAACAAAAAACGCTCATGGACCCGCGGTCTGTCATTGACTGCTCGCTTGTGTTGTTCGTTGTATTCGTTTTGGATTATTTGGGCTCGCCAAACAAACTGTCAAAACGTACACGGACCCGCGGTCTCACGTTGACTGAACTCGCTTGTGTTGTCGCTGTGTCAGACTCTGGAGGCACCCGCCCACCTCTAACTCTGATTGGCTTACCATGACATTTTACTCAACCTCAGCCAATCGCGCTGAGGTTGGCTGAGAAGAACAGTATGCCTCTCGGCGTCTGATGAAAAAAACAGCTTCAATCATAGACAGTAACGCGCCGCATTTTCTGGCAGTAACGGTAACTGCGTTATTAAGATTGGAAGAGTAATCCGTTAGATTACTTGTTACTGAAAAAACTAACGCCGTTAGTAACGCCATTACTTATAACGCCGTTATTCCCATCACTGCTCCCCAGGTTTCAACTTGACAATGTACACATTCTAAATGGACTACATTTGATTTCTCATCAGTTGTTGATATTAGCAAACACTGCAACAGGAAATCAACTGCAGTCCAAGCTGTTCCCTAGCAATACGATTCCACTGAAACTGTCTCACGCACACACACACACACACACATACACACTTTCAATGACCTCCCTGTCTCCTTCTCTACGTGCTTCAGGCATCAGTCATGCTGCCCTCTGGGGGGCTAGGGTGCAACTACAGGACAAACACACACTACACACACACACATGCGCGCACACACACACACACACACACACACACACACACACACACACACACACACACACACACACACACACACACGCACACACACACACACACACACACACACACACACACACACACACACACACACACACACACACACACACACACACACACACACACACACACACACACGTCTCCAGAGTGCTTACCCCCCTGTAAAGGTTAATGGATATGTAATTATACATCAGGTAAGATCCAAGTCTGGCTATGAACCATGACCAACAACCTCTCTCTCTCTCTCTCTCTCTCTCTCTCTCTCTCTCTCTCTCTCTCTCTCTCTCTCTCTCTCTCTCTCTCTCTCTCTCTCTCTCTCTCTCTCTCTCTCTCTCTCTGATCCAGTACCTTTTTCTTAATACATCTTTATGGAATGAAAGCATTGAGTGAAATGAAACCTGGCTGGCAATCCTCCTTTTTATGTGCAAAACCCAATAAGGCTGAAAAGCAAGTCTTTGTAAGAGTCTAGGAGTCTCCCATATAACAGGCCCGAAAACCAACCTGGATATTCTGGCTCAATTATCTCAGGCCTGGAAGGTCTGATTTACCACCAGCCCGACCCCTAGTATAATGTCCAATGTCGAGTTTCTGCTGGAAGTGCATGTGCGCGGAAAGTGAAAAACCAACGCCTTTCTTATTTTGAGGCCATAAATGGGCACTTCTGATTGTGTGATTTTTTAGCAAAAAAAATAGATCTCCCATATAAAGGCCTAAAAAGCCAACATTAGGTTTCATAATTTCCCTGTGGGCATTTCTTCTGGCTTGATTATCTCAGAATTTCCCCGAAAGTGTGCGCATGGGGGCTGAAGATTGGGACCTTTGGCGGCCTAAAATAGCAGTTCCTGGGTGGCCATGTTGCCCCAGGCACCCCCGGACCCTCTCCACAGGTCCTCCTAACATTTTTAAGTAAATTCTTTTTCTTTTTCTTTTACCCAGTAATTCCTAAAAGCAAAAGAAAATGCAGCAGTGTTTAACAGCAAGGGTCCCCCTTCTAACCAGATAAGCTGAATAGGAATTTCTTTGGAATCGACCATCCACTAAATGTTATTCTATGCTTATTAGAATACACTTAACAAAATTCATTTCGAGCTTCTCTGCAATCAACAGTCATGTCTTCCTCAAATACTGCAATGTACTGTTAGCTGAGCCATACTGTACTGGTCTGCTTGTGTTTGATGGGCCGAGCCACAGGCTACTGTATACATGTATGTTCTGCCATGTCAGCAATATCTTGCAAGACGCTGAGAAACGCTCCGAGGGCGACATCAGGCCATTCATTAATTTCAACCTAGAACCTAAATGATCTCTCTCTCTCTCTCTCTCTCTCTCTCTCGTCCTCTCTCTCTCTCTCTCTCTCTCTCTCTCTCTCTCTCTCTCTCTCCTCTCTCTCTCTCTCTCTATCTATCTCTCTCTCTCTCTCTCTCTCTCTCTCTCTCTCTCTCTCTCTCTCTCTCTCTCTCTCTCTCTCTCTCTCTCTCTCTCTCTCTCTCTGATTCATAATCAAACCAGACCTCCTGCAGGCAACCACTGTGTGTGTGTATATATTAGTGCTGTCAATCGATTCAAATATTTAACTCGATTAATCGCATGATTGTCCATAGTTAACTCGCGATTAATCGCAAATTAATCGTTTTTTTTTCTTTTTTTCTACCTTAAACAGATATTTTTCAAGTTCCAAGTTTTAATACTCTTATCAACATGCGAGTCAACAAATGCTTGCTTTATGCAGCCATTTAACACAAAAGGATGACCCTCATGCATTGCAAATTTGCATCAAATTCAAAACAGAGTGATGCACAAAAAAATAATAATTTAAAAGCAATGACTAAGCTGTGGTACAGGGTAGAGGCACAGACGAAGGAACAATGGATAGGGATAATAGAAGAGATACAAGAAATGGAGAGAATCACACATATGCTGAGGCTACAAGATGAGACATTTTAGTCAAAGTGTGAGAAATGGGAGGAATATAAGAGGGAAAAAGAAGAAGAATGAAAAGGAAACAAGAAAATAAATGTAAAAATGTAAATAAGCAATGTAAAAATAGAATGGACCGATGAACCGATGTCACCCCTTTCTTTTCTTTTTGTTTTCTTTTTGATGTTATAATTTTTTCTTTATTATTTCTGTTTGTTTAATTGTATTGTCTGAGATGTTTGTAAATAAAAAATGCAATGGTCAATGGTCTCTAACTACACACCCGCAAGACCCTTACGCTCTGCATCTTCTGGCCGCCTCAGACCTACTCCTATCCAAGCTCCGGGAGGGTCATCAAAGAGAAGTCGCCTATTCTCAGTCCTTGCCCCACAATGGTGGAATGAACTACCCACCCCAGTTAGGACAGCCGAAAGACGTCCAATCTTTCGCCGTCGACTAAAGACGCACTTATTCAACCATTATCTGAATAAAAAAAATAAAAAATAAAAATCTAACCCTAACTAACCTTACTGTCATGCACTTGTCCTAATAAACTAACCTACACTGTAGCACTCAACACTTTATGAACATTGTTACTCAGCTGATAGAGTTGTGCCCTTCCTGATGACTTGTCGTACAGAACTTGTAAGTCGCTTTGGATAAAAGCGTCAGCTAAATGACTAAATGTAAATGTAAATGTAAATACAAATTTAAGTTAAAAAAAATAAAAACACACTGAAGTGGACCTGGCAGCAGCCTCTGACTCCATCCACTCCTGCTGTTGGGGCTGGGAATCAATTATAGTCAGACAGGAGGATGACTCCATGAGAGTTGTAACAACAATGTGTCAGACAGAGAGGGGAGGGGCAGGGAGGTGTGGCCTGGGTCAGACTAGGAGACCTATTAAAGTCTGAAGGGTTTCTCACTTCCTGTCTATGGCAATTTGAAAGAGAGGAGGGGGCACATACGGACATACAGTATACAATACACACACACACACACACACACACACACACACACACACACACACACACACACACACACACACACACACACACACACACACACACACACACACACACACACACACACACACACACACACATCAAACAAAGTCACACAGAGAAACAGACACAGAGACACACACACACACTCACACTCTTACTCACACAATCATAGATTCTCACTCACTCACTCACACACACACACACACACACACACACACACACACACACACACACACACACACACACACACACACACACACACACACACACACAGACACACACACAGACACACACACAGACACACACACACACACACACACACACACACACACACACACACACACACACACACACACACACACACACACACACACACACACACACACACACACACCTCTGAAATGGGGTTGTGAACTCTCAGCAGTAATAATGCAGTGGTGATTTCCCTATGAAAGGGTGCTGAAAAGGTGTCAGATTAAACCACCAGTGTGTGTGTATGTGTGTTCTCCATGTAAATTTCCCCAGTGGCCAACAGGAGAGCACACCACACCCCGCCAACACACTGACATAGCAAGACATCCATTAGCCAGGTTTAAAAATAGAGAGAGAGAGAGAGAGAGAGAGAGAGAGAGAGAGAGAGAGAGAGAGAGAGAGAGAGAGAGAGAGAGAGAGAGAGAGAGAGAGAGAGAGAGAGAGAGAGAGAGAGAGAGAGAGAGAGAGAGAGAGAGAGAGAGAGAGAGACCGTTAGAGGGAGGGGGCCAAGAAAGTAAAAATGGAGAGAGAACGAATGCGGGAGGGATAAAGAGGGACAACGAGGGAGGGAAATGAGAGAAAGAGGAAGTGAGAGAGAGAGATTTATAAATAGAGAGAGAGAGAGAGAGAGAGAGAGAGAGAGAGAGAGAGAGAGAGAGAGAGAGAGAGAGAGAGAGAGAGAGAGAGAGAGAGAGAGAGAGAGAGAGAGAGAGAGCTTGCCATAAAAGACAATCAAAACCCATTAAACTCACTTGGTTATAGTCATAACCTATAGTTCTGTATCATAGTGGATCCGCTCGGCATCACTCATGCACATAGGGAGGCCGAGCGGAGCCACCGGCCGACAAATACACCCCGCTGAAGGCCCCCCACAACCATCAGAACAGGGAGGGCCGAGCCCCCCCGACCCCCCCTAATGGTGGTGTCAGGAGAACTGCCTCTCCCTGAACGTCAGCAAAACAAAAGAGATGATTGTGGACTTCAGGAGGTCGGGGGTCAAGGACTACAGCCCCCTCAGCATC
Source organism: Notolepis coatsorum (assembly GCF_963971535.1). Taxonomy (NCBI): domain Eukaryota; kingdom Metazoa; phylum Chordata; class Actinopteri; order Aulopiformes; family Paralepididae; genus Notolepis; species Notolepis coatsorum. The sequence goes on from NC_140174.1 coordinate 68,798,037, forward strand.
GATGGGGCACCGGTTGAGAGAGTGAACAGTTTCAAGTACCTCGGAGCCCACATATCCGAGGACTTGACATGGACCACACACATTGATAGTGTTGTGAAGAAGGCACAACAACGCCTCTACTTCCTCAGGCGCTTAAGGAAGTTCCAAGTCAGTCAGAAGATCCTTAGGAACTTCTACTCATGTACAATAGAGAGCATCCTGACTGGCAACATCACCTCCTGGTTTGGGAATAGCACTGCACAAGACCGTAGCAGACTACAAAGAGTGACACGTTCGGCCGAACGCACAATTGGAGGGGGGCTTCCCACCCTCCAGAACATTTACAACAAGCGGTGCAGGGGGAAGGCTAAGAGAATGATTAAGGACTCGAGCCACCCGAACAACTGCCTCTTTGAACTGCTGCGGTCAGGCAAGCGATACCGGAGTCTTAAGGCGAGCACAGAAAGACTCAGAAGAAGCTTCTATCCCCAGGCCATCAGGCTGCTAAACGAACAATAAACACTATGCAACAACCACCAAATGCACACAGCACACACACCCACACGCACACACTCACTTAAACAAACAACACACTGCAGCACCCACTCTCCACACTTTAGATCACACAAACACACTTTATATTTATTTATTGATAAAGGATTTGCACTACTAACTTGTACACCTACTGTAAATTGTACCTAAATTGCACCTCATCCCATTTCTGCCTTGCACTATATAGTATTGTATATTAGTACACTGCATAGTATTGTATATTATATGGTAACTCAGTTACGTCTATTCTGCATCGAACATTGTACATATGTCTATACTGAACACTGTGACCTCATTTTTTTACTTCTAATTTACATGCTATACTATGTTATTTTATTTCATACTTATCTTGTCTTGCACAGTCTCTGGAGCGTAACAGTAAGAAGCATTTTGTATAAAAGTATTCTGTACTTCTGTATGACAACTATTAAAGAAACTTGAAACTTGAACTTGAGAAGTCCACGATGCCAGCATCAAGACCCCACCAGGTGGTCACTTAGTGACCCCGCCCCCCACATCGCCAGCGTATTCGGACAAAGGCCCCTCAGCCGAGCGGGCCCTGTCCCCCCAATAGTACACCGCCTGGCACACTGACCCTGCAGAACAGGCAGTCAGCATGGCCGTAAGCACACAAAAAAGGTTAACCAACGGAAGCAGGCAGCGCACCGGGGAAAAAACCAGGCAACAGGCTGTTAACCCGAGCCTGGAGACTGCGGACGAGACAGGCGCCAAAGGAGTCAGCTGAAAACAGCCGCCCCGGCGGAAGGGGCGTATGCTGGCGTTGTTGCATGACCAAGCCTCCATTTAAAAAAAACCCACCCAGAGGTGTTGAGGCAGAGAAGGCTGACACGATTGGCAGACGTCATGAACGTGCAGGGGCACCCTCAACCGGGTAACCCGGGAGTTGACACTGCTCCAACACACCAGGGAATCAACCACCTTGTTGTTACCCAATGCGGTGGTTGTTCCTATAACCCCTCAAGAAAAAACTCCAAAACACACCTGCGGGTATACACAGGCTAAGTGTTTCAGTTTTCAAAAAAGGGTTATCCCAGTCCTACGGGTCGACGAAACATTACTTCGGACCGGGCCCGGCGATACGGGAAGCACAGGGTCACCAGAGGAGGTAAAAGACCACCCCAACAGGCCCCTCCTTGCCATGCGTGAGAGAGGAGCGAAAAGAATGGAGAACCAGCCCCAAGCACACCGTACTTGGTATTCCCAGGCGGTCTCCCAACCAAGTACTAACCAGGACCAACCTGTGTAGCAGCCGAGATCTGACGAGATCGAGCGTGTACAGGTTGGCATGGCCGTAAGCCATTACGACAGTGCTGAGTACAAAATGTACCCAACCAGGGTCTCCATAGCGCTTAACCCTGTGACACCCGGACCGACCTGGCATTTTTCCCCCTGAAAAAAGCCCAAGTCCCTCAGGGTACCAGAACAGCAGATCTGCATCCCCGGCGGACAACGGGTTTAACTGATCCGGACCAGCGTGACCAGAACCAGTCCCGTGCCCTAACCACGCCGACATGCCTACTCCAGGATAAGGGGCAGATATGCGTGTTGATCTTAAACATGAAAAGAAGGCGCCACCCAGACGTTCGGGGCGAACCGCGCCCGGTGGCCCACCCCCAGGGCGTGAGACCCCTCTACATATGTTCAGATCCATTCCGTCATCATCCCCCAGATATGAACGAGAATCCGTCGATAACCAAAACAGGTCGTCGGAAGAGGAAAAACCTCCATCCCAGTTGCTTTATAAAAACAGCGTTTTAACCCCAAGCAACCAAGGCGTGCCAGTCAGTCGCCTGATTACAGAACACCCCGAGCTAGCACTATGCGTGCGTCGGGACACAACCACATCAATGAACAGGCTATTTAGACCTGTCATTGAATCCCCAAGGCGCCCAGGGGAACGACAAGAGGGGTGTGATACTTCCTAACTCCAACTCTTTTTAATAGAAAAGAGGAAGCACCAACAGTATGTATCCCAGTCTACACAGCCGGGGGTACATTTTTTTCACATTTTTACATCCCACCACCCTCCCATAGGAAGGAGACGGAAATCCCCAGAGAGACTTCCCACGCGAGCTGTACAGATTGAAAAGAATATATTGCACCTTGAGCCATGTAAAAAATTGGTTTTAGGGCTCTCCGGGGAGGAGGCACTGAACCCATACACACTCAATAATCGAATTGAATCGAATACACACACAATAGAGTAGGACTCCTTCTTGAGGTTCCACTCACCTTGACAATCTGAGGAGGAGGCTCTGTACTCTGAAGGAGGCTCCCTCACATGGAAGGAGAGTCCCAACTCACAGAAGGCCCGAATAGGAGCTTCGTGAGGAGGAGCCCTGACCACCCCCCGAAACAGATCCATCACATGGACCTGAACAGCACACGGAAGTCCTACCAACAGAGACGCGCACAGTGACGTACTCTATGGCGGGGGAATTTCTGCGGTGCTCACGCCCAATATTCCAGGGCGTGGGACCAGGAAACTCCCCCCCCCCCCCCTCACCCTGTAACGTGCCGAACCGCAACATGACAGGAACCTTGAAGGACAGGTGAGTTTACCCCTGACCAACAGAAAAAAGGGGGAGGAAAGGTTACCAGTTCACCCCTTTACGACCCCACACCCATGATACGATGTAATGACAAAAAAAATATGACGCAGTCATATCTCCATGAAGCGTCTAACAGCTTCACACAGCGCATGTGCTAACCTGCTATCTGATTTTTACTAAGGAAAAAACACAGAATAGAGAGGGCTCTCCAAGAGCCCCGGTACCAAACTTACACATGTGCTTCTGTGGCCAGCCCAACCCAGTTGTAGGTCACATGACACACACAAGCCATCATCACCTACACAAAATGGCAAAAACACTCTACAGAGGAACGCCGTTTTTCATAATGAGAGAATACATAATTCTCGATTAGTATCGGCCACAGGCCTTGCTAAGCACACACGAAAAGCGACCAAACAATCTTTTCTTTTAGGAAAATAAAGTTCCTCAAGCAGTTTTAGCACAACCTCAGCAATCAAGCTAAGGGTTACATAGTATCCCTACCACACAGTGACACAATATAGTGTAACAACATGTCTGAGAGGAGGATGAAGAAGTCCCCAGGGAACCGGGGGGAAACACAACCCTCCTACTTTACCCTTAATACGGCCAGTTAAACAGGTAAAACCTGTTAATATGTGAACACACTGTTCATTGTCATTACAGGCTGAGAAAAGAATCATTCTTTACTCATATGTCACTAAGCATAGCTTTATAGGTTAGTTTAACCCCCTTAGTTGTGAGTACACGGTACATAAACACACATGATGTTTCTCAACACAACAAACCAGATCATTTTCACATCTGTAACAAACAACCCGATTTGCATGGAGAAGCTAAATACCAGTGACAAGACAATTCACACATAACTCGTGTCCAGTGATGCCACAGATTACTTGTAAAAGTAATCTGATTACTGATTACTGATTACTCCTTTAAAAAGTAATCTAAGTTACTTTACTGATTACTTGATTATCAGAGTAACTTAGTTACTTTGAAAGTAACTAGGTTACGAAGTCGTCATCGTTCCCCCAACAGTTTTTTTTAAACGCTTTATTGAAAGTGCATAAATTGTTTTTAACTTGTTTCTCTGCACATAACGTAAATTGTTAAACTAGTGCTTCAGCTTCTGTACCACCAAGTATGGTAAAGCAACAGTCTATGATGCTCACAGCATTAGAGCAGCCAGCCAGTGGTTTTACAAAACCAGTGTATCACATCTAACAAATGCAGGCTGAACTATTCAATTATATCAACTGTAACTATTAAATTGTTTTTATAAATGTCTCTCTATAAACATACAATCAGTCTCTCTTTAACATGTAAATTAACTGTAAATCTGGCAAATAAGAGCTTTTGCTCTGCCACCATCAACCCTCCTGTACCTAGTCGAAGCGTCGGCTAGTGTTGTGATTCCAGATGCTTTCAATGCAATTGGATGTGCTGTTTTTAGCGGTAGACAGTATTTTGTTTCCTCCGCCGTGAAGTAGTGACTGAGGCTACGTTTAGACGAGCGTTTTGGGGTGGAATTCTGAACAGAAACCGCAAAAGTCATCTTGCGGTCTCACTTTTAATTTTGCCAAGCGTTTTGGGGTGGAATTCTCCGACGACGGAGCCCTGCTGTCACACGATTGGCGCATATGTCACATGACGTGCTGTGAAGACCCGCCCTACTCTGCCTCTGATTCGCAGACTGTGGATGGGGAATGTGATTGGGCCAAAGCAGAGTCACTCACAGACAGAGGGACCAGTCACGCCGCGGGACACATTCTTGTATTTAACCCTTTCACTGCCACACCACGTCACTCCCAAAAGAAAAACAGCTCAAAATGTATTTTTGACTGTCGAAAACGAATTGAAATACTGCATTCCGCCTGCATTATGAATTTATGATGAGATAGTAACGAAATAGTAATGCACAGCCACTTGGACAAGTAACTGCAATCAGATTACTGGCTTTTAAAGATTAACGCGTTAGATTACTATTTTCGGGGAAAAGTAATCAGATTACAATAACGCGTTACTTAGTAACGCGTTACTGGCATCACTGCTCGCGTCGTATCCTAAATGTAGTGCAGCAACACTCGTTTTGTAAAACATCATTATTTACAAAACATTTAGAAGGGAAAGCAAGAAGAAGTGTCCAAGGTCTGGTCAGGACCTTGCCTACCAGGAGCGCAGATCAAGCGATTTGCAGTCTCTAACATGGCACCGAAGTAAACACAGCCTCCTGTGTTTGACGACATGGGCAGCTCGCTGCTCCAACCCGCCGCTACGGTGCTCCTTGTTGACGCTCCTCGCCGGCCTGGCTCAGGGCAGGTTCGACGAACATCCTCTGTCAAAGATGACGTCGTAGTCAAGAGTGTTAAAAACATGTTATCGTCACAGTACGTTCAACAGTGTAGCATTAAGCTAACGGCCGCTCTCGGCCGAAGGCAGCAAGCTAACGTTTACCTAGCCTAGTGACACAACAGGCTTGGTAAACACAGCGAGCTAGCGCCGCAGCTAACAGCTGACTGGCTAACACAGTAGGCCACAACTAGCACGCAAGCTAAGCAGCCACCACCTGAACTCGTACACAACGATACAATAAGTCACACTCAGACAGGACGCCGTTCTGAAACCCTCCTCACTTTTTAAGAGAAAAGAGAAACAAGATGTTAACACAGTTTTACAACAGTGATTTTACCAACACCCGGCGGGGCCAGCACAATTCCCATCTGGGCTGTAGCTGACTTGAACACAGATCTTCCACTAACGAACATCCATGCCCATATTTCATTGTGAGGGAATACTCTCATTTGTATATGAAAGACGGGGCCTCACGGTGACAGAGAAACATCCACTCGTCCAGAAAACACAGGGATCACCAGTGTTACTGGTCGTGGCCCACTAGTTAACTATAATGGGCTTCAGACCAAGGTCTTCCGCCGTTGCCTAAGAGGCTGAACAAAAGACCTTAAGGGGAGACACTGCAGGTGAATAGGGTAAAAAAATTAACTAATAGATATCACAATGAAACTTCCCCAGTTGATCACTTATATTAAGACAAGACTTTTTTGTATTACAAGTTTTCTGAAATTGTATGTTTAAATATGCAAATGAGGCATGATCTACTTAAATATGCACTAATTTGCATATAATTCCAGGACAGAAATCTGAACATTGGATAAAGCCATTTTCAAAATTATAGTTTCATTTTGTTGACATATTAGAGCCAAAGGTTATTACAGAGGGGATTTTGGATATCTCTTTTTATCACTCCATAAATCAGAAGATACTCCATTCAGTCCATTTTTATGGTAAAATTCCATATTTCGCCATGTTTTTAGGAATAAAATGTGATATAAATCAGGGTATGAATGCGATATCAACAAACCCTTCTGTAAATACCTTCAGAACATAGATATGAATAGAACTGGAAGGTTTGGTGTATGTGAGTGCTACTGAAATGGAGATTTCTGGCTCAGAGTATGAGGAAAAACTCTTAAAACTCATTTTCGGGACAACGCCTTCAAAGTTTTGTATTGTAAAATGCCATACTTTTTCTTTTTAAACAGATATTTACAAACACAACACCTAATCAAACCATTAGTAATAGACAACCTAAACACATGCCTGATAACTGAATAATAATAATAATGATGTTATTGAACTGAACAGAACTACACACAGGCTACAAACAGTGTAGTACAGTGTAGTACCCCCTAATAGGCAAAACATATTTGAATAGATATCACTATGAAACTTTCCCAATGTGTTATGTACATATAAACTAAGAAAAAATATATTGCAAGTTTTCTGAAATTTATGTTTATATATGCAAATGAGGCACTTCCCCATTAAATATGTGCACATTTATGGATGCAATAAGGCAAAATGATGTAAAATAAACAACTAAATGTGTGTTATTGACGTTTTATTGTCACTAGTTTCATAGAAGACATGTTTAGGAAGCAAAATATAACAAAATCTCAAAATCAACAAAAAAAGTATATTTGACTATTCACCTGCAGTGTCTCGCCTTAATCTGGGGGCGGTGTTCGTAAACATTGTCAGCTAGCCCCCATAGCACTAACAGACAAGTGGAGCTTGCAAGCAAAACATTACTCACCAACCTGGAAACCACCGCTTCTCACACAGCGGCGCGTCCTACAGTCCAGCTGTGCTGAAAGGTTTTACCGCAACCAGCCACAGCAAGGAACTGCAGTTGGGAGGCATGCAGCGGCGCGCTCCCAATACGAAAACCAGCAGGTTTTTAGAATGATCACCATCTTCCAGACACTCCAGTGACGAAGACAATATCGCCGTATTTTCTCTAAAATAGTGAGAGAGAAAATAAAGATATGATGTCAACGAATCTCTTGTTTTCCAACTCTTCTCCTACCATCACATCACGTCAAGTGGGGATCTACCGAGGCACTACCTTGTGGTGAAAGCGAGAAGGAGGAGAGCAGGTGACCACACACCTGCTTATGTAGGTAAGCTGATAGGGGTGTGGTCAGACAAATATTGGGATATAAAGGTACATTGTGGTCTTTATTCAGTGCGCGTGCACATGCGGGGATAGTGCATGAGTGATGCAGAGCGGATCCACTATGATACAGAACCCCAATCTATAAAAGCCGAGACAAATTTGACCCTAATAACTACAGAAGCATCTGTGTGAACAGTAATCTGGGGAAGGTTTTCTGTAGTATTATGAATACCAGACTTTTAAACTTCTTTACCAAGCACAATGTCTTGAGTAAAAGCCAAATTGGATTTATACCAAAAAACTGCACAACCGATCATATTTACACCCTACATACCCTAATTGATAAACATATAAACCAAAATAAAACCAAAATATATGCCTGTTTTATTGACTTCCAAAAGGCTTTTGATTCTATTTGGCATACAGGACTGTTCTATAAAGTTATAGAGAGTGGTGTAGGGGGTAAAACATATAATATTATTAAATCAATGTACTCTGGTAATATGTGCAGCGTAAAAATTGGCAAAAAAAGAACAGAATTCTTTACCCAAGGACGAGGCGTTTGTCAGGGCTGCAACCTCAGCCCGGCACTCTTCAATATCTATATTAATGAATTGGCTAATATACTAGAAAAGTCCTCTGCTGTCCTGTGGGACCAGGACCCAGACATTCACATTCACAACCCCCCATCAATAAACCTCAGAACATAACATTGCCAACCGGTGGGCTGATGCAGATCTGGCATCAGCTCACACACCAACTCTGTGAGGTTTGGTCCGCTCCCCGCCACACGCTCTGTTCCTTTAAGGTACTTTGTTGATTAATTGCATTCCCCGCCACACGCTCCATTCTTGTAAGGTGCCGTGTTGATTGGTGCTCTCCCCGCCACACGCTTCTGGAGCAAGTATCAATTTCATCCCGCAGCTGTCACAGCTTGTAATCAGCGCCCTGTGGCTTTATATACCCTGATCCCCCTACTATCGATGTTGGATCGTTCTGAATACTCCTGCATTTGCCTGCCTTCCCCATCGCTGTTTGCTGTCTTTTGCTCTCCAGGACTTTCGTGGAGAATCCCTGTGGAGAACCTGGTTTTCCGTTCTGAGCTGCGCCTCGTTATCTGCCCGCTTTACGCGTTGCGCTCTGGTGAGTTTTTGGAAACAGTTCTTTTGGATCATCAGTTTTTTGTGTGTTTGTGAAACACCGAAGAGATCCCGTTTTTGTTTGTACTGTTCTCACCTATTTTTGTGTTGGATTTACACTTTGGATTACCGTATTGTTTTTTCTCTGGACTCTGCTAACTGTGTGTGGTACACCAAAGATCAAGTCACTTGGATATATACTGGATCAGTCACCTCTCTGTTTCTGTTGTGCGCTGGGCTAACTCAGATTTCTCTCTCTCTCCGTTTCCACCGGGAGTGAAAGCTGGGAGGATCTGCAGAGCCGCTTCAGACGTCACAAGCCAATTCCTCACCACCACCTACTGGGAGTATCTGCAGAGCCGCAACAACCTTCACATGCCAGATTCCCCGTTTGTTCGGTTGCTCAACTTCATTCCATCTTGTAACTCTGAAAGTAAATACGCCCTTGCTTTGGCTAACTCTGAACAACTCTCTCTGTGCCGTTGCGTTTGAGGTCGGTTACAAACCCTAACAAACTCATTATTATTTATTGTCAGTTGTGTTTGTTATGTGTATTATCTGTGTTGTTGTTGTTGTTGTTGTTGTTGTTGTTGTTGTTGTTGTTGTTGTCTCCACTGTGTTAGTCTTGTGTTCCCCTGTCTGTGGTTTGTAAATATGTGTTAGTCTGGTTGTTTAATTGTTATTGTTTTCCCAGTGTACTCTGTGTTCGGTTGGTTCTGTCTATCACACCTGTGTCCTGTTTGTAATTACCCTCTGTGTCTATCAGTGTCTTGTCAATTAGTCTGTGTATATTAGTGTTGTCTGTCCTGCCCTCCTGTGCGCGATCATTGCTAAATGTTACCTTTGTATGTCAGTCGTGTTTTTGTCTTGATGCAGAGCGGATCCACTATGATACAGAACCCCAATCTATAAAAGCCGAGACAAATTTGACCCTAATAACTACAGAAGCATCTGTGTGAACAGTAATCTGGGGAAGGTTTTCTGTAGTATTATGAATACCAGACTTTTAAACTTCTTTACCAAGCACAATGTCTTGAGTAAAAGCCAAATTGGATTTATACCAAAAAACTGCACAACCGATCATATTTACACCCTACATACCCTAATTGATAAACATATAAACCAAAATAAAACCAAAATATATGCCTGTTTTATTGACTTCCAAAAGGCTTTTGATTCTATTTGGCATACAGGACTGTTCTATAAAGTTATAGAGAGTGGTGTAGGGGGTAAAACATATAATATTATTAAATCAATGTACTCTGGTAATATGTGCAGCGTAAAAATTGGCAAAAAAAGAACAGAATTCTTTACCCAAGGACGAGGCGTTTGTCAGGGCTGCAACCTCAGCCCGGCACTCTTCAATATCTATATTAATGAATTGGCTAATATACTAGAAAAGTCCCAGACATTCACATTCACAACCCCCCATCAATAAACCTCAGAACATAACATTGCCAACCGGTGGGCTGATGCAGATCTGGCATCAGCTCACACACCAACTCTGTGAGGTTTGGTCCGCTCCCCGCCACACGCTCTGTTCCTTTAAGGTACTTTGTTGATTAATTGCATTCCCCGCCACACGCTCCATTCCTGTAAGGTGCCGTGTTGATTGGTGCTCTCCCCGCCACACGCTTCTGGAGCAAGTATCAATTTCATCCCGCAGCTGTCACAGCTTGTAATCAGCGCCCTGTGGCTTTATATACCCTGATCCCCCTACTATCGATGTTGGATCGTTCTGAATACTCCTGCATTTGCCTGCCTTCCCCATCGCTGTTTGCTGTCTTTTGCTCTCCAGGACTTTCGTGGAGAATCCCTGTGGAGAACCTGGTTTTCCGTTCTGAGCTGCGCCTCGTTATCTGCCCGCTTTACGCGTTGCGCTCTGGTGAGTTTTTGGAAACAGTTCTTTTGGATCATCAGTTTTTTGTGTGTTTGTGAAACACCGAAGAGATCCCGTTTTTGTTTGTACTGTTCTCACCTATTTTTGTGTTGGATTTACACTTTGGATTACCGTATTGTTTTTTCTCTGGACTCTGCTAACTGTGTGTGGTACACCAAAGATCAAGTCACTTGGATATATACTGGATCAGTCACCTCTCTGTTTCTGTTGTGCGCTGGGCTAACTCAGATTTCTCTCTCTCTCCGTTTCCACCGGGAGTGAAAGCTGGGAGGATCTGCAGAGCCGCTTCAGACGTCACAAGCCAATTCCTCACCACCACCTACTGGGAGGTGGTGGTTTTTTTCTGTGTATATTAGTGTTGTCTGTCCTGCCCTCCTGTGCGCGATCATTGCTAAATGTTACCTTTGTATGTCAGTCGTGTTTTTGTCTTGTGAAGTAAACTGTTCATCACCACGTCGACTTCTGTCTCATTATACTCTGCCACCTGGGTTCATCACCATGCCGAAGAAGCATACTAATCGTAACAGAATGATCGCGCCTAACCTGAATCCGGCAGAGTGGAGAGACGGAGCGAGCTTCACGCTCCGGATCCTGGGCGCTTCCGTCCTTCGTGCCGACCAGGCGACCGCTCGGGGTCTGGCACCAGGGGACGCAGTGGCTGGGCCAGTGGCGCCGCTGACATCGGGTGCTTGCGCCACGGCCACCCCTGTGCTGGATCCCTGGGTGGGGAGTCGCCTGGCCCGCAGGGGAGCGTCGGGGAAGGGGCGCGGATCCCGACGCCACAGCCCCAGGGGAGGGGGTTCCCAGGACCGCAGGTCTTCCTCGCCGGCCTGGTCGAGGTCTCCTCAGCCCTGGGAGGTTCCAGAAGACAAGCCACCACCATGGCAGACCTGGAGGACGACGTCGGATTCCGCTGCCGGAGGGACCCCGGTTGGGGGTCCTGCACCGCGTCCTGCCGCCAGGGAGCCTCCGGTTCGGGGTTCGGCGGGGGGTCTCGCCATCGTGGAGACCCCAGCCCCAGGTCGCGCTCCGGAGCCGTCGCCTCTTCCCTCCATCCTTCCCTGCTCCAACCCTCCTCGTCAGCCCCCTCCCCCGGATCCAGTTCCCGCAAGCCCCGTCCCTCGAACCCCCATCCTCCCCCCTCATCTTTTCGCTGATGCGGCTTCCATCCCCCCCACCCTCCCCGTTCCCGGGGGGCCTGCTGGGTCGCCTGGGAGTCGACCTTCGAGGGCGGGGTACTGTAACACTTCCTCCGGTCCTGGTCCTGTGGGACCAGGACCCAGACATTCACATTCACAACCCCCCATCAATAAACCTCAGAACATAACATTGCCAACCGGTGGGCTGATGCAGATCTGGCATCAGCTCACACACCAACTCATTATAATTTATTGTCAGTTGTGTTTGTTATGTGTATTATCTGTGTTGTTGTTGTTGTCTCCACTGTGTTAGTCTTGTGTTCCCCTGTTTGTAAATATGTGTTAGTCTGGTTATTGTACTGTAATTACCCTCTGTGTCTATCAGTGTCTTGTCAATTAGTCTGTGTACAGTATATTAGTGTTGTCTGTCCTGCCCTCCTGTGCGCGATCATTGCTAAATGTTACCTTTGTATGTCAGTCGTGTTTTTGTCTTGTGAAGTAAACTGTTCATCACCACGTCGACTTCTGTCTCATTATACTCTGCCACCTGGGTTCATCACCATGCCGAAGAAGCGTACTAATCGTAACACTCTGCCCCCTGTGTAAGTCTCCACAATCGGGAAGTGAAATGCCTGCTCTTTGCAGATGACCTGGTTGTGTTGTCCCCCACAGCAGACGGCCTACAGCAGAGCCTGGACCTGCTAGAGCATTACTGTCAGACCTGGGCCCTGGCAGTAAACCCCAAAAAGACCAAAATAATGATATTCCAAAAAAGATCCAGATCTCAGGACGTCCTACCAAAGTTCTCAATTGGTACAAAACATGTAGAGTACTGCACATATGACACCTATTTAGGCCTAAAACTAAGTTCAACTGGACACTTTAAGGAAGCAGTCAATGAGCTGAGAGGGAAAGCACGCCGGGCTTTCTATGCCATAAAAAGAAATATACAAACAGAAATACCAATTTGAATCTGGTTAAAATTTATTTAATGTGTTATTGAACCAATTGCACTCTATGGCAGTGAGGTGTGGGGTCCACTTACAAAACAAGACTTTAGCCAATGGGACAAACACCCCATTGAGACACTGCATGCAGAGTTCTGTAAGATTCTCCTACATGTCCAGAGGAAAACTACAAACAATGCATGCAGGGCAGAATTAGGCCGTTACCCACTAATACTAAAAATACAAAAAAGAGCAATTAACTTTTGGACACACCTAAAACGAAGTGACCCCCTCTCGTACCATTATCAAGCCCTGCAGTGCCAAGAGCTGAGGAGCATCAGGAACCCCCTTACCCAGCTGGTCCTGAGGCTGAGTCCACAAACCTGCTCTCTTAACACACCTCAGGAACAGAACACATCACCAATCAGAATAAATCAAATTACTACACAGCTAAAACAAAACTACATCACCTATTGGAAAACACAAATAAAAGCACAGAGCAAAATGCAGTGCTATCTGGCTCTAAATCGACAGTACACCATAGCAGATTATTTGAGCATGGTGACTGATCAACAACTAAAAAGAACCTTGACAAAATACAGACTGAGTGAGCACAGCCTCGCTGTTGAAAAGGGGAGGCACAGGAAAACCTGGCTTCCTGCAGAGCAAAGGCTGTGCTGTCATTGCACCCTCAGTGAGCCTGAAACTGAGTTGCACATCCTCACCAAATGTGAAAAATATAAATATATTAGAGAAACGCATTTAATTTTTTTTTAATTAATAACAAAAGGCTTTCTTGCACTACCAGATACAGAAAAACTACCAGTCCTACTAGGGGACGACTCAACAAGCTGTGAGCTAGCAGCAGCATATGTTGCTGCCTGCCACAAACTGAGGGACAGTGAGTGACAGTCACCTGACATGTTTACGCCGTAATATTTGATGTTTTATTTTACGATGATATTTTGTATGTACTAAGTTTCAAGTTTCAAGTTTCTTTAATAGTTGTCATACAGAAGTACAGAATACTTTCATACAAAATGCTTCTTACTGTTACGCTCCAGAGACTGTGCTAGACAAGATAGTATCAAATAACATAGTATATCTGTTTGTAATCCATGTTTATGTTTAATATTGCGTTGGCAACATGTAGAAGTACGTCATGCCAATAAAGCCATTTGAATTGAATTGAATTGAATTGAATTGAGAGAGAGAGACACTCATTCACTCACTCACGCAGAGATACCAATGAGAGATGTTCTCATTAACAGCATCAGGACCAGATGACTCATGGTGAAATTATCTTTGGGTTGATAATATTGTTTGGTCAGGGGAGAACTTGAAGATATTGTGAATGACCATATGGGTCGGACCCTTTAGTTGACTAGTCAGCACTGTCGCCTGTGGGCTACACAACCAAAGACACTTCATTCCATGCAGTACAGAGAAGAATGCATTCTGGACAGGTCCAACCAGACATATTGAAAAGACTGTTGAAAAGACTGTGTGAGCAGAGCTTTTACATCTATCTTCAGTAAAGGGTTTTGTAAGTTCCTCTTTCTACAGAGGGGATAGTCACAAACTATGTTTCTTTTACCCTGTCAAGCTGCCCCCTGAATTTTCTATATTGGTTTCAGAAGTGGGATGGCGGGAGCACAAGGCCATCGGAAGCATGCTCGCCCAGAGGCGTGAGGGAGCTGATTGGCTAAAGCATGGGGACACGCTTCCCAAAGGAGGGGGGGTAGTGTAACGACAATGGATGCCTAGACTCGCTAGCCCTTGACTAATGGGTCAGACCTTTTAGTTGAATGGTTAGCGCTGTCGCCTGTGGTCTGGGGGACCCGGGTTGGATTCCCAGCTGCCCCATGGATTCACTACAACATTTACACCCAAATCGCTTTGGCAGAGCCAACAGGAGGCATAGGGCTTCTTCCAGATACTCCGGTTTCCTCACAGAGAAAGGTGTTGAAGGATGCCACAACAATAGTTGAATAGTTTAACCAGTAATTGAACATACAATAGTATAAAATAACATAGACGAGTAAGGTAACAATACCTAAAGGCAGAGGCTACATGATTCTTATAATCCTTTTTCTGTATGGGAGGATTATACTGCATCTACTGTATATTGCTATCCTATCCGCTAGGCAGTCTACATGAAGCTATCATTGGGGAAACTAGGACACAAAGTGTCATAGATGCAAAGCATGTGGCACATTGCATTCAAATTATCCTAAGTGGCTCTCTGACACAGAGATGATGGTGAATACAAACAAGTTTATTGAAAAGTGTGGCAAGATGTAGCAAACCAGGAGCAAATATGATGTTGTCATGACAAAGGCTCCCTACAGTGTGTGTGATGCTGTCTGATTTAACCTGTGCACACTGATTACTTCAATGTCAAAGTATTTAACCCTTTCACTACCACACTACAGAAGGTTAACCATTTACTATCACACTACAGACCATCTATAGTGTGATAGTTGTAGCGGTGGTCAGCCCAATATAATCAAAGTGTAAATGTTACAGTGGTGCATTGGGCGCTAGACAGGCTGAAACCTGTCAATAAATTAAATAAGCTAAATTAAAGCTTACTGTCATTACCGGCTAGCTCCAGGTAACCTCCGCTACAAAAAACCAGCATGTGATAAGGTTTGAATTATTGAAATAAGAGGCAGGCAAACAGTATTCAGTGAAATAATATATACTGTATTCAAAATAATCAAGTGCAAACAGATACATAGAATACAAGTGAAAAGGGGTAATGAGTAAAATAAATAAACAGTCCAGTTGGGTGTGTGCTCAGTGAGTGAGTGTGTGTGGGGGTAGCAGGCTGGGGTAGGCTGAAGTGATGGCTGAGGAGAGCTTGGGGGTTGTAGGAGGGAGCTGGGAGAACAGGGACAATGGAGACCTTGAGGGGGCTTTCTCACTCACCCATTCGGGTCCGTTCCGATCCGTTCTGGTCCGTTCCGTTTCTGAGTGCGAACTCCCCCCCCCCCCCTCTCCCCCTTCTAGTCTGTGTACACACTTCAGTCTTGGTGCGTTCCGGGTTCTGTTTACGGTTTGCGTTTTGAGCGTGTACGCTTGCCGTAGGCGATGATGTCACGCTCGAAAATGTAAACACAGGAAGTGTTAACATGGCGCTGGAGACTGGATGCTGATATAAAATAAACAAATAACCAATAAATATGAAGTTATATTTGAACCTCTGTTGTCAAGCCTTGTCAATATAACCCACCCCCTTTTCTCACGAATGGATGGTGTTGTAGAGTCCGCTTTTGAGCATTTCCCAGAGCTAACGCTAAGCTAACGGCTAACGGCAGTTAGCTTAGCCTATTACTAGTCTAGTATAGCCACTGTAGCACTTATTTTTCAGCAAAGAACGTGCAATAAACAAAACGGATACATTCACTGTGTGTTCTGCCTCTCATTTGTTGATGAAACAAAACTAACATCAACACAATTGAACACCAAAAGCGGAGTTTAGTCTCATCGGCGCCGATTGTTAGCTTACATGCTTATGTGAATGGAATATGCCAGTATAACAGTATAGCATTGTGGCTAGCAGCTAACGTTAGCTCACGTTAGCCAGCCAGCACCAAACTGATGATATCGGGAGCTATCAGTAGCTAGATAACATTAAGAGACACCGCTGGTCTAATAGAAATAAATGCATTCGAACAAGAAACCAATGTATAGACATAGCAATGGCAAACAAAATTGCCAGGCCTAATGCGAGCCAGGCAAGTGCTGTGCTTTGTAACGTGGCTTCATGTTTTCATCCACTGAGCTGTGAGGCTAAACATGCTTGTTGTTGAGGTCTGAACTCGCAAATTGCCCATAAATATAGTTTTTGTGGGTATTGTCCAGTTGTTGCTGTGTGGTTTTATCTGCCCAAAATTCAAGCAAGCATGAAAGCATGATTACAGTAACGACGTTGTGTGTGTCACGCCCCCCGCTCCCACTGGCCCGCACCCGAGACCACCTATTTCATCGGTCCAGGTTCAGCACCCCCGGGGACGAATCAGCAGGGGACGGGGGCGGGGGAGAGCGTTCTCACTCAGACAGACACACCCCTTTCTGGTTCGACCCGCCGCTGATTCGACCCCGAATGGTGAGTGAGAAAGCACCCTTGGTGTCAAAGTGCAACGTGGTCAAGTCCGGGTTATTTGGGGTTTTGAAGACAGGTGACAGTTCAGTGAAGTAGTGAAATGAAAAGGACTGGGTGATAACTTATCCGTCTGTTTCACTGGTGCCTTCTCTCCACTGGTGTCTTGGAACCTCTGATCGGCCATATCCTGGGCCACTGGATCCTTGAGAACTACATTTTTGATTCCTCCAAATTGACTTATTTATGTTGCTTTCTTTGTTTTCTTCATCAAGCTTGGTCTCAGTCTTTGCTTGTTCTCACTCCACTTTGGTTTCTTGCTCTGCTCCACTTGCTCTGATGCTTGCTCTGCTGCCCATGCTGCACTCAATTCAGCTGAGTCCTATATGGCAAAAATGTCCCGGCCTTAAAGGGGCAGTGCTAATAGGCTTGATTGATTGATTGATTGATTGAAAAGTTTATTAACAGATTGCAGAATGGGTACACTACAGTACAGCTCAAAACATACAATTGTTAAGGGGATGCATACCAGAGAAAGACTTTCGTCTTGTTTACATCAGGGTCCCCCATTTTCAATTCATCATATGACACACACGACATACAGATATACAGTACTGCTACATCTATACATTTATGACATACCAGATTTGCAAATACAGTACTGTTTGTGATAATAAAAAAATACAGAAAGAGTGTATATACATTTGACATAGAAGCTGTACATTGGAGGAGGTTGGGTAGGTGGGGTGGGGTTGGGTGGGGCTGTACATTGGAGGTGGGGGGGGGGGTGAGGACACTGCACACTGTACATTGGAATACTGACATACATTTGACATAGAAACTGTACATTGGAGGAGGTTGGGTAGGTGGGGTGGGGTTGGGTGGGGCTGTACATTGGAGGTGGGGGGGGGGTTGGGTAGGGGGGGGCACTGTACATTGGAATACTGACAAGGCCATACTTGGTCTTTACTGTACAACTGGGTTAGGACATTTGTAGGGGCCAGTTTCGAATTGCAGTCTCCCGTAGGTGTTCTTTGAGAGTGTTTTTGAAAGTGGGTAGTGATTCACATTCCTTTACAGCTTTGGGTAGGGCGTTCCACATTGATGTGGCATAATTGCTAAACGTGTTTAGTCCCTTGTTTGAGCCGAATCTGGGTTTTACATGATTTGTGGAGCTCCCTCTGGTGTTGTGATCGTGGTATTCACTGACCTTTGGGAAGTATTTTGACATGTACATGGGTACATTGGTCGTGTAGTGTATCTTGTAGACCAGGCCCATTGCAAGTTGCTGTACTCTGTCGTCTACTCTAAGCCATCCTAGGTTGGCAAAGTGGGCAGGGGTGAGGTGGGTTCTAGGAGTCAGGTCAAGCAGTGGTCTGACTAGTTTGTTTTGAGATGTTTGTAATTTGGTTTTTAGTGCCTTTGAGGTGCTTTGGTACCATGAGGTGCAAGCATAGTCGTAGTACCCTTGAATGAGTGCTCCTGCCAGAGTCTTCAGGGTATTCTTGTTTACCAGAGAGGAGATCCGGTACAAGAATCGAGTTTGTTGGTTGACCTTTTTTATTACATTGGATGCCATTTTGTCACAGGAAAGATTAGCCTCTAGGATGGAACCCAGGTAGGTAATTTTATCTTTCCTTGTGACAATATTGTCACCCACTGTAACTGAGAAGCCGTCGGTCTTGCTGAGTTTGTTATTTGAACCGAAGAGAATGGACTCTGTTTTGCCCATGTGTAATGATAGTTTGTTGTCGGCGAGCCATATGCAGATTTTGCCTAGTTCCGAGCTGAGGGTTTTTTCAACCTGTAACTTGTTCTTGTCAGAGACCAGCAGGGCTGAGTCGTCCGCAAACAGGAACAAGTTGCAGTCACAAGCTGACGACATGTCATTTGCATAAATTAGGAACAGTAGCGGTCCTAGTATGCTTCCTACTCTGCTACATAGTAAAGGGTTAACCTTCTATAGTGTGGTACACAGTAAATTTTGCGAGTAAATTTTACTCAAACTGAGTCCATTTGAGCCCAAGTGAGTACAATTTGACTCAGTTTGAATGACTGTGTAGTGAAAGGGCTAACCCTTTTTCGTGTGGCAGTGAAAGGGTTAACATTCCGTATTGTCACAGTGAAAGGCTTAAGATGGTGCCTGTGGGCCTTGATTTGGTAAGTATTCGTATAGTTTTACGCGTTTTTTTATGCACCAACTGCTAGTGCATTTAATGTATATGACCGTCAGTCACTTATTGACATTGGAATACAGTTTACTCATCGTTTGGATTTTGCTCTCTTGACCGGCTCACTGACGAACAATGGCCAGAAGAGATCCTCAGGGAGAACAACAAACACAACTTCTCCCCCAGACGTAGGAGACGACAGGGTAAAAAAGCCGGCATTCAAACCAAACTCCGGTCCCGGTCTCACCGAACACCACTCCCCAGCATCCTGCTGGCCAACGTCCAGTCCATCGAAAACAAACTGGACAACATCAGAGCCAGAATCAAGTTCCAGAGGGATATTCGGGACTGCAATGTCCTCTGTTTCACCAAGACTTGGCTGACGCGAGAGGTCCCAGACCATGCTATACAGCTGGCCGACAACTTCTCAGTTCACCGCAAGGACAGAACGGAAGAGACTAAAAAGGGAAGCGGCGTGAGTGTTATGATTAAGAACTGGTGCGATCTGGGGAACTATCGGACCACTGCTCGGCCAACCTGGAATATATATCCATCAAGTGTCGTCGATTCTTCATTCCAAGAGAATTCCCGTCGGCCATCTTGATCATTCTTGAGTCTATATCCTCCTCAAGCCAACACCGGGGCAGCGCTTTCAGAGCTTCACGATGAGGTAAAAAAACTCCAGACAGCTAACGTAGATGCTGTTATTGGGACTAACAAGGTGAATCTTTTAAAAGTTTTACCGAACTTCCATCAGCATGTGACTTGTCCTACCAGAGGAGAACATATTAGAATTTGATCATTGCTACTCGCAATTTAAGGATGGATATAAATCACAAGCTCTTAGTCCATTCTGTAAATCCGATCACGACACCACTTTCTTATGCCAAAGTATAAACAAAGTCTCTAGAAACGCGAGGGACGCATTGGTCTGTGGACTTAGAACACACGCTCCGAGCTGTAGTCAATTGCATAGACTGGAGCGTGTTTGGTGAGAACACAGACAATATAAATTATTACACAGAAACATTGCTAGACTTTGTTGGTACTCTGGTAGAAGAAATAATCCCCTCCACCACAATTAGAGTTTTCCCAAACCAAAAGCCTCGGGTAGACAAATCCGTCTGCGAAGTTCTGAATGCACGCACCTCAGCCTTGGCACACTAGCTAAATACTTTCTATGCACAGTTTGAGGTTGTAAATAGAGAGTAGAGCCACTGCTGATGGAGACTCAGTGTTCAGGTCTCCAGGAGGAAGAAAGTGAATACCACAAAGGCAGCAGGACCGGACAGCATCCCTGGTCGCATCCTGAAAGTATGTGCCGACCAACTGGCCCTGGTATTCACTGACATATTCAACCTGTCCATAGAACACTCTGTCATCCCCACCTGTTTGAAAAAGTTCACTTTTGTCCCTGTACCCAAAAAATTCATGCCAGCTTGCCTCAATGACTATCGCCCTGTAGCTCTCACCTCCATAGCCATGAAATGCTTTGAGAAGCTAGTGAAGGGCTACATCTGTTCCTCACTCCCACACCCTGGACCCCCGGCAACTTGAATATTGCCCCAACAGCCTCTCCTTGAACATCAGCTAAACCAAAGAAATTATTGTGGATTTTAGGAGGTCAGGGGCTAGGGACTACAGCTCCCTCAGCATCTACATGGCACCGGTAGAGAGAGTGAACAGTTTCAAGTACCTCGGAGTCCACATATCCGAGGACTTGACATGGACCACACATATTGACAGTGTAGTGAAGAAGGCACAGCAGCGCCTCTACTTCCTTAGGCACCTAAGGAAGTTCAAAGTGAGTCAGAAGATCCTTAAGAACGTCTACTCATGCACAATAGAGAGCATCCTGACTGGTAACATCACCTCCTGGTTTGGGAATAGCACCGCACAGTGGCCCGATCAGACACAATTGGAGGTGGGCTTCCCACTCTCCATGACATTTACACCAAGCGTTGCAGGGCCAACTAAGGCTAAGGGAATAGTCAAAAACTCTAGTCACCCAAACAACTGCCTCTTTGCACTGCTGCAGTCAGGCAAAGTCAGTGCTACCGGCATCTCATGGCCAGTACAGAAAGACTCAGAAGGAGCTTCTATCTCCAGGCCATCAGGATGCTCAATGACTCTATGTAACATCTAAATGGCTGCTTTTTTATATAGCGCTTTTATCCAAAGCGCTTTAAAATTTGTTACTCACATTTTACCCATTCACTCACACATTCACACACCGACGGCGGAGGCAACCATGCAAGGTGCCAACCTGCTCATGGGGAGCAATTAGGGGTTAAGTGTCTTGCTCAAGGACACATCGACATGCTGCCCGGGAGGAGCGGGAATCGTACCGGGAACCTCCGGATTGCCAGACGACTGCTCTACCTCCCAAGCCACTTTTGACCCCACGCATTGCACACACATCCACATGCACACACTCACTTTAACACATCCACATGCACACACTCACATTAACACTCACCTTAAACAATTTAACACTACACCATATGTTATCTATTCATTAAAGAGATTTGCACTACATCCTTAGCAAATCTTTGCATTTAGCATTTAATTTCTTTTGCATTTTTGTACCTCATTGTCTGCATTTTTGTACGTCATTGCCTGCATTTTTACTTCATTGTACTTTCATTGTACTTAGGTTGTACTTTAGTTTGTATATTGTATGCCATGCGTAAGCGGGAGAAGAGAGGGGCGAAGAGAATGGAGAACCAAGCCTCTTTATGACAGCTGTCTCCATAACGCCCAACCCTGTGACACCCGGGCCGACCCGGCATTTTTCCCCCTGAAAAAAGCACAAGTCCCTCAGGGTACCAGAACAGAAGATCTGCGTCCCCGGCGGACAACGGGTTAACTGACCTGGACCAGCGTGACCAGACTCAGTCCCGTGCCCTAATCACGCCGACATCCCCACTCCAGGAGAGGGGGTAGGTACGCGTGTCGATCTAAACATTATAGAGGGCGCAACCCAGACGGTCCCATTTGTACCGCGCTCAGTGGCCCACCCCAAGGGCGTGAGACCCCTCTACCTATGTTTTGATCTATTCCGTTAACATCCCCCAGATATGAACGAGAATTCGTTGAGACAAACCTAGTAAACTGGCGTTCGGAAGAGACAAACTGCATCCCAGTTGCCCTATAAAAATGCTGTTTTAATAACGAGCAACCAAGGCGCACCAGCCTCATGCGTGATTCCTATCAGAAACACCCAGAGCCAGCACTATGTACGTGTCGAGACCCAAAACACATCAATGGATAGTCTAACAAGACACCAGATACCGTTCCTCCAAGCCGCCTGGGGAACGATAAGAAGCCGCTTTTTAATTTGACCTTTTTCAGAAAAAGAAAAAAGAATACGGACATGGGTCCCATGCGACGCGGCTGAGGGAAACACCACCCCGTCAACCACACTTCATAAGAGGGGACGGTGAGCGACGTACCCCTATGACGGGGGGAAACCCATGACTCAACAGACCTATAAAGCGAGGAGTCAGGGAAACCCTAAACAATACCCCGTCCACCTACTCCAAAAAGGAGAGGACGGGGAACCCCCAGAGAGACTTCCCACGCGAGCTGTATAGATTGAAAAGAAATATTGCAACATTGAGCTATGTAACACTTGGGTTAGGACTCTCCGAGGAGGAGGCTCTGAACCAATACACACTCAATAATCGAATTGAATCGAATACACATACAATAGAGCAGAACTCCTTTTTGAAGTTCTAATCACCTTGACAATCTGAGGAGGAGGCTCTGAAACTCTGAGGAGGCTCCCTCACTGGGAAGGAGGGTCCGAACTCACAGAAGGCACTTCTCCCTGAGGAGGAGCTTCGTGAGGAGGAGCTCTGATAACTCCCTGAAACAGATCCATAACATGGAACCTGAACAACTCACGGAAGTCTTACCAATATAAACTCGCTCAGTGACATACTCTATGGCGGGGGAATTTCCGCGGTGCACACGCCCAATCTTTCAGGGCGTGGGACCAGGACACTCCCCCCCCCCCCTACCCTGTAACGTGCCGAACAGCAACGTGACAGGAACCCTGAAGGACAGGAGGTTTTAACCCCTGACCAATCAGAAAAGGGGAGGAAAGTTTTACCAGTTCACCCCTTTACGACCCCTCACCCCTGATACGATGTAATGACAAAGTAGAGCCATGACCCAGTCATAGCCTGCTACATGAAGCATTAACAGCTTCACATAGCTCATGTGCTAACCTGCTATCTGAATTTTACTAAGGCCATCAGGATGCTCAATGACTCTATGTAACATCTAAATGGCTGCTTTTTTATATAGCGCTTTTATCCAAAGCGCTTTAAAATTTGTTACTCACATTTTACCCATTCACTCACACATTCACACACCGACGGCGGAGGCAACCATGCAAGGTGCCAACCTGCTCATGGGGAGCAATTAGGGGTTAAGTGTCTTGCTCAAGGACACATCGACATGCTGCCCGGGAGGAGCGGGAATCGTACCGGGAACCTCCGGATTGCCAGACGACTGCTCTACCTCCCAAGCCACTTTTGCCCCCACGCATTGCACACACATCCACATGCACACACTCACTTTAACACATCCACATGCACACACTCACATTAACACTCACCTTAAACAATTTAACACTACACCATATGTTATCTATTCATTAAAGAGATTTGCACTACATCCTTAGCAAATCTTTGCATTTAGCATTTAATTTCTTTTGCATTTTTGTACCTCATTGTCTGCATTTTTGTACGTCATTGCCTGCATTTTTACTTCATTGTACTTTCATTGTACTTAGGTTGTACTTTAGTTTGTATATTGTATGCCATGCGTAAGCGGGAGAAGAGAGGGGCGAAGAGAATGGAGAACCAAGCCTCTTTATGACAGCTGTCTCCATAACGCCCAACCCTGTGACACCCGGGCCGACCCGGCATTTTTCCCCCTGAAAAAAGCACAAGTCCCTCAGGGTACCAGAACAGAAGATCTGCGTCCCCGGCGGACAACGGGTTAACTGACCTGGACCAGCGTGACCAGACTCAGTCCCGTGCCCTAATCACGCCGACATCCCCACTCCAGGAGAGGGGGTAGGTACGCGTGTCGATCTAAACATTATAGAGGGCGCAACCCAGACGGTCCCATTTGTACCGCGCTCAGTGGCCCACCCCAAGGGCGTGAGACCCCTCTACCTATGTTTTGATCTATTCCGTTAACATCCCCCAGATATGAACGAGAATTCGTTGAGACAAACCTAGTAAACTGGCGTTCGGAAGAGACAAACTGCATCCCAGTTGCCCTATAAAAATGCTGTTTTAATAACGAGCAACCAAGGCGCACCAGCCTCATGCGTGATTCCTATCAGAAACACCCAGAGCCAGCACTATGTACGTGTCGAGACCCAAAACACATCAATGGATAGTCTAACAAGACACCAGATACCGTTCCTCCAAGCCGCCTGGGGAACGATAAGAAGCCGCTTTTTAATTTGACCTTTTTCAGAAAAAGAAAAAATAATACGGACATGGGTCCCATGCGACGCGGCTGAGGGAAACACCACCCCGTCAACCACACTTCATAAGAGGGGACGGTGAGCGACGTACCCCTATGACGGGGGGAAACCCATGACTCAACAGACCTATAAAGCGAGGAGTCAGGGAAACCCTAAACAATACCCCGTCCACCTACTCCAAAAAGGAGAGGACGGGGAACCCCCAGAGAGACTTCCCACGCGAGCTGTATAGATTGAAAAGAAATATTGCAACATTGAGCTATGTAACACTTGGGTTAGGACTCTCCGAGGAGGAGGCTCTGAACCAATACACACTCAATAATCGAATTGAATCGAATACACATACAATAGAGCAGAACTCCTTTTTGAAGTTCTAATCACCTTGACAATCTGAGGAGGAGGCTCTGAAACTCTGAGGAGGCTCCCTCACTGGGAAGGAGGGTCCGAACTCACAGAAGGCACTTCTCCCTGAGGAGGAGCTTCGTGAGGAGGAGCTCTGATAACTCCCTGAAACAGATCCATAACATGGAACCTGAACAACTCACGGAAGTCTTACCAATATAAACTCGCTCAGTGACATACTCTATGGCGGGGGAATTTCCGCGGTGCACACGCCCAATCTTTCAGGGCGTGGGACCAGGACACTCCCCCCCCCCCCCCTACCCTGTAACGTGCCGAACAGCAACGTGACAGGAACCCTGAAGGACAGGAGGTTTTAACCCCTGACCAATCAGAAAAGGGGAGGAAAGTTTTACCAGTTCACCCCTTTACGACCCCTCACCCCTGATACGATGTAATGACAAAGTAGAGCCATGACCCAGTCATAGCCTGCTACATGAAGCATTAACAGCTTCACATAGCTCATGTGCTAACCTGCTATCTGAATTTTACTAAGGAAAAAACACAGAACAGAGAGGGCCCCTTTAAGAGCCCCAGTACCAGACCTACACATGTGCTTCTGTGGGCCAAAACCTAACCCAGTTGTAGATCTCAACGACACACACAACCCTTCATCACAACAAAAAATGGCAAAAGTACACTCTTACTACAGAGGAACGCCGTTTTTCATAACGAGAGAGACATAAGTCCTTGATTACGTATTGGCCACAGGCCTTGCTAAGCACACATGATAGTGACCAAACAACCTTTTCCCTAGGAAAATAATCGTTTCTCAAGCGGAAGCACAACCCCAGCAGCTTAAGCTGAGGGTTACATCGTATCCCCACAAACACAGTGACACAATATATTGTAAACAAACATGTCTGAGAGGAGGGGGGGGGAAGCCCCAGGGAAACCGGGGGGGTCACCCCTCCTACCTTACCCTTGATACGACCAGGTTGAACAGGTACCCCTGTTAATATGTGAACATGCTGTTCATTGTCATCACAGGCTGAGAAAAGGATTCATTCCTCAATCACATGTCACTAAGCATAGCTTCACAGGTTAATTAACCCACTTAGTTGTGAGTTCACCCACGTTACAAAGGTTACATGAACACACATGTTCTCATCACAACTAACTAGTTCATTTTTACACATGTAAAAAACAACGCAGATTTTCTATGGAGAGAGAAGCTATACCAGTGACAAGACAATTCACACACAACACGCGTCGTATCCTCAATGTATTGCAGCAACACATGTTTTGGAAACATCGTTATTACAAAACATTTAGAAGGGAAGGAAAGAAGAAGTGTTTAAAGTCCGGCCAGGACTCCTACCTCCACCCTGAGCGCAGGCAGAGAGGACTGCAACACTGGTTAACAGGACACCAAAGTCGAACCCGGCATCTCCTGCGTTGGTGACAAGGGTAATGTCCGCTACGCCACCCAGCCGCCGTTCTCCAGGTTGACGAAGTCCTCGCTGGCATGGCACCCGGGTGTAGGGTCGACTAACATCCTCTGTCAAAGATGACGTTGTGGTCAGAGTGTTTAAGGCATGTTATAGTCACAGTAACGTTCAACAGTGTAGCATTAAGCTAACAGCTGCCTGACTGATAGCAACAAGCTAACGTTTCCTAGCCTAGTGACACAACGGGCTAGCGCCGCAGCTAACAGCTGACTGGCTAACAGTAGGCCACAAACTAGCATGCAAGCTAAGCAGCTATCACCTGAACTGTACACAACGACATAACAAGCCACTCAGACAGGCCGCCGCCTGAAACCCCCCTCATCCTAAGAGAGAAGAGAAAAAGAAATGTCAAACACAGTTTTCAACAGTGATTTACCAGACATACAGCGGAGTCGGCTCAATTCCCATACGGGCTGCAGCCGACTTGAGCATGGAACTACTGACAAAGAAGATCCATGCCCACATTTCCTCGTGCTTTAGGGTGTACTTCCACATTCATGTGAAAGATGGGGCCTGCACGGGACAGAGAAGCATCCGCTTGTCCAGAGAATCCCGGGTTCAACCAGGTCTCGGTCGCGGCCCACTAGTTTGACCATCATGGGCGTCAGACCAAGATCCTCCGTCCGCCGCCTAAAAAGCCGAGCAGAGGACCCCAATCTGGGGCCGGCCTTCGTAAAATTGTCAGCTAACCCCCATAGCACTAGCAGACAACTAGTGCTCGCAAGCAAAACATTACTCACCCAGCTCGAAAGCAACCAGTTTCTCACAACAGCCGGTGCCTCCCACAGTCCAGCTGTATGACCGGAGGTTGAATACCTAACCAGCCGCAGCAAGGAGGACTGCAGGTGGGGAGTATATCAGCGACGCGAGCCCCTAATACGAAAAAGCCGGTGGAGGTCAGAATGATCATCATCTTCCAGACATTCCAGTGACGAAGACATTATCGCCGTATTTTCTCGAAATAGTGAGAGAGAAAATAAAGATATAACGTCAACGTATCTCCTTGTTCTTCCTTTCTTCAGATAAATACTTTCTTTCCCATTTCAAGTGATTGGTATACAGGCACTCTCTTAGGGTGAAATTTGCGAAGAAGATGAGTGTGTGGCCCCACCCCTGCTTATGTAGGTAGCAGATGGGGGTGTGGTCAGACGGATGTTGGTATGTAAAGGTACATTGTGAAGTTTTTATTCAGTGCATATACACTGGAGCGAGATATGTGCAGAATGACGCTGAGCGGAAGCTAACACGATATAGAACCAAGCATTTCACTGTAATGTACATGTACTTTATATGTGACTAATAAAAGAAAACTTGAAACTTGAATGTGCAACAGGTGCTCACACCAGCCATCCCCACACCACAATCACGATTATGACCTCAATGTGTTCTGCTGCCCAGCTCTGGGGAAAAAAACATATACTGTATGTAAAATATGTAGTTTATCTAGTGAGAAGCATGTGACCCTGACAACAGCTGGTGTTTGTGTGGCTGGTGTTATGCTTGGAATATTTTTTATTAGGACACCCTGCTGGTATTGGCTTCAATCGTCTTCTAAAGATTTTAAGTTGTTTACAGTTCATTGTGTATGCTGACCATGTCGAAATGACATCAGATAACTGCATCTGAATTTAGAGCCCAGTCCCTGAGTTTCCCATTTGGAATTCCGACTTCGAGGGCTGTTCCATTGTGTTTTTCCCTAGCAGGAGGTAGGATTTTTCCTAGTTCCCACTTCAATGGATTGCGTCACTAGAACTGGTGTTACATGGAATGCCATGGCCGTGAGTTGCCACTAGGGGGCAGAGTGGCTAATGTGAGGCAATGACCGCAATCGTGAATTAACAATGTTACCAGTCTGTGAGGTTCTTGACATCTAAACTGTGACCACATTGCCGTTACAGTCAGTAACCTGCCGCCAGACAACAACCACAGCTGAGTAGGTGCTTTGAGAAAAATGGAGAGCAGGTGTAGTTCTTTGTTCTGGGTAGGTTCTCTGCCAAAAACCGTCAGACACAGACAAGCCCAGGGAAGCATTGCAATGGCAGCACTCCAACTATCTAAAGGTGTACTGACACAGGCTTTAACCTTTGTTTTAAAACTAAATGTCAAACCGTCTCTGTAGTAAAGAACAGGAGTGTTGAACCAGGCGTTGGGGTCAAATGGAAGGTCACTTCTGCAATTTATACTTTTACAGCTGGATTTGATATTGTGGTTAGATGTGTTTTTTGTATTGCTATGTTCTCCTCATTGCTTGCTCAATGTATTATGCATTTGCCTTGACTACAGTACCCTTTCCAGAGATATTTGTTTATTCTCGCATTTCACATTGAACTCTATCTCAATGAGCACTTTGAGTGGTGTCACTATTTTGATTCTGAGTCAAGAATCGAGCATTTGATTTCAACCTTCAAATTCACAAACAGGTTCATGATTCATGTATTTATTTTACTCTCCACCCCCACAGCTAGCAGTAACGTTAACACAGTGTAGCTGCTAGTTAACGTTAGCCTACCAGTAGCCTGCATTACTTTGAGAGAATACACAGCGTAAGTGCTACCTACTTGTGTGTGTCCAAAGAAAAATAACACACACACACTAGTTAACAAGGTTATCTGTGTAATGTTGAATAATCACTCGGTTGGTTTAGTAAACACTCTTTATTCAACATCAGGTATGGGTTGACTTGGAACACGACTGCATGCTTGGCCGGCTACTCTCAGGATGCGCCTGCGCATGCTTCGTCCCGTTGTAGGCTGACTCGTATTACACAGGTATACTGCACAGCGTAATCTAGTCCCTGATGTTACTAGACATTACATTCCCTCCTTTGAGTAGCTTAACCTGAGGGAAGTAAACCAATTAAATTATCTAGCAGTCCATGGAACATGACTACAATATTAACCTTAAGCTATTTTAATTAACATATTATTCTTATTATTAACGTTAGTAAATGCTTTTAGAGTTTATTTTCAAACCCTGTCACATGAACTTGAACTAGACTCCCGGGTCAGACTACTGGTTGCCCACATAGGTGCAGAGGATTATTCTGCCTCATTGTCACCGTCTCTTGCTGTCGTTCGTCTGCTTCCTCCTCGATTACCCTGTCTGCTTCCTCTTCCTCCACATGCTCGGGCTGGGGAAGTGGTGAAGTCAGCAGACGCAGGTGTCGCCTGTTCCTGCGAAGAACACCGCCTCTGGTGCGGATGAGGTATGACCTTGGGGCACTGCATTTGTCCAGGACAGTGGCAGTTGTAGTCCACCCTTTTTGACTGTCAAGTTTGACAGCAACAGGGTCAACTGGCTTGAGTAGAGGCAATGGGCGGCTTGAGTGACGTCTGTCATAGTGGTATTTGTAGGCAGCCTTGGCTCTGGAGTCTGCTGCCCTCACCAGCCTGATGTCTGGCCACCGGGGAATAAGCTTTTCCTCCAATATGGGTACAGGAGTACGTATTTGGCGGCCCGGCATCAATTGGGCTGGACTGTATCCTGTTGCCTGGATGGGAGTTGCTTTGTAGCTGAGAAGAGCGAGTGCTGGTTCCTTCTGTTTCAGAATGTGTTTAGCCGCCCTCACTGCTCTCTCAGCAGCTCCATTTGCTTGTGGGAAATGTGGGCTCGTTGTGACATGGTGAAAGTCATACAAATTGCTGAAACTGATGCCCAGAGAACTGAGGCCCATTATCCGTCACCAGGGTCGTGGGACAGCCCCACCTTGCAAAGATGGCGCTGAGGCGAGACCTCACTGTGGCGCTTGTCATGTCTGGTAGGTAGACGAGGTCGATACACCTTGAGAAGTAGTTGATTACAACCAGGTAGTTTCTTTTGTCCACTTCGCAGATATCCACAGCCACTCTTGACCAGGGTCTGTCGGGTAGAGGCGTCGGCATGAGTGGCTCTCTGTTTTGGGTGGGTTTTGTCACCTGGCACTGTTTGCAGTGTTCAATCCACTTTTGCAGGGCTTTACCGACGCCTGGCCACCAGACGCTCTGCTTGGCGCGTTCACGGCACTTCACAATACCCATGTGGCCGTCGTGCAGTCGTTCCACTATTACTGCCCTCATGCATTTGGGAATAACGATTCTGTCGCCATAGATGAGCAGGTTGCGGCATATTGAAAGGGAATCTTTTACTGCATAGTATGGCATGATGCTGCTTGGCACTTTGGATGCGTATCTTGGCCAGCCATTTCTCACAAACTGTATCACCATCTGTAGCTCTGGGTCTTCTTTTGTGCACTCTTTAACCTCATCCAGACGTGAACTTGACATTGGCCATGCTGCCTGTGTGGCTTCCTCTAGAGCCACTATGTCGTCTGACAGCTCAACTGTCTCCAGGTGTAGCGCTGCAGAAGGATGCCTTGAGAGCGTGTCTGCTACTACAAGCAGTTTGCCTGGGACATACACCGCTTTCGCGTTGAATCGCATCATCCTCAGGAGCAGTCGTTGACAACGAACTGGCACTGCATCAATGTCTTTGAGGTTGAAGAGTGGGACCAATGGCTTATGGTCTGTTTGAATGGTGAAGTTGTCCAGGCCGTATAGGTATTTGGAGAACTTTTCACATGCCCAGACTGCTGCCAGACACTCCTTCTCAATCTGAGCATATCTTGTCTCAGCATCTGTCAAGGTGCGAGAACAGTATGCGACTGGCAACAATTGTCCACTGTGATTTTGAAGGAGAACACCTCCTAATCCATAGCTGCTGGCGCCTGCACTTACAACTGTCGGCTTGCTGACATCATAGAAGGCTAGTATGGGTGCCTCTGTCAACATCTGCTTGACTTTAGTGAAAGCCTTGTCTTGTGCCGGGCCCCACACCCATGCTGTGTCAGCTTTCAGTAGGTCATTGAGTGGGTGTGTGACATCTGCTAGGTTGGGCAGATAGCGTCAAAGATAGTGCACCATGCCCATGACCCGCTTCAGCTCTGTGGTGTTTCCAGGTGGCTGGATGTTTCTTATGGCCTCCACTTTTCCCATGTCAGGCCTGACACCACGCTTGTCAACGATGTGGCCTAAAAACTGGACCTGTGACTGTCTCAGTTTGCATTTTTCTTCGTTGAGCTTCAATCCAGCATCGCTTAGCGTTTTCAGTACCGTCTTCAGGCGTTGGTCATGCACCTTTGTGGTTTCTCCATAGACTATTATGTCGTCCATGAAGGCTGCTGCACCTGCGTGGTCCTTGAGAAGATTATTCATCTCCCTCTGAAAGATTTCTGGAGCGCTGGATATACCAAACGGAAGGCGGTGGAAGAAATATCTTCCGAATGGCGTGATGAACGTTGTTAATTTGGCACAGCCTTTTTCCACAGGAATTTGCCAAAATCCTGTAGCAGCGTCCAGCAGT
The DNA here is from genome assembly GCF_963971535.1 of Notolepis coatsorum. Classification (NCBI taxonomy): domain Eukaryota; kingdom Metazoa; phylum Chordata; class Actinopteri; order Aulopiformes; family Paralepididae; genus Notolepis; species Notolepis coatsorum. Next base: position 68,829,721 of record NC_140174.1, read on the forward strand.
GAGAACATGCTTGAACCGGCCAGCTTGGGGAGTATATCATCTAGAGTCGGTAAGATATACTTCTCTCTCTGCACAGCTTCGTTGAGGCGATTCAGTCCCACACATATTCTCACTCGACCATTCTTTCGTGGCACAACCACCATCGGGGCACACCATTCAGTTGGTTCTGTTATTTCCTCAATAACTCCACATTTGACCATCTGCTGAAGCTCCTCCTTCACTTTAGGGAGTAAGGGTACAGAGACTCTGCTAGATGTGTGGACAGAGTAGGGTACTGCACCTTATCTCAGTTTTATTTTCACTGGAGAAGTCCCACTGACTCGCTGGGTACCACTGACTCACTGGGCACATTTGTCACATTTTCCATTCTCTGTATGAGACCCATGGCTACTGACACTTCTCTGCTCAGTAGGTTGTTGACTGTGGGACCTTCCACAACATGTATGTCGAAGCAGTACTCTGTCCCTTTGTGACAAGTGAATGTTTTGAACTTGCCTTTGTTAATTAGCCTGCCCCCTGGACCATCCAAAACAGTATGTGTATACACCAGCTTCGGCCTTGTCACCCAAGCGTCATAGGTGTGTTGAGAAATAACACTGGTGTCAGCTCCACTGTCTATCTTAAACTTAACCTCACCTTCCCGGAGTTGCAGTTTTATTGGCCATGCCTTATTAGAGTCCTGCACAGTGAGAGCCCAAGAAATAACCATCAGGTTCGGTTTGCTCTTCTGCATACACATCACTGACGTGTAGAGTGCGACACACAATAGCATAGTGGCCTCTCTTACCGCACTTACAACACTCCGCACGTCTGGCTGTGCACATATCACTCTCTGCGTGCTGGTTGCCGCACCTGTCGCAGTTGCCTTGAGCTGCATTTCTTGTGCCCACGTGCTGCTGCTGCCTGGGGGGTCTGTAGCTGCCTCTCCTCTCTGGTTGAAATGCGCCTCTCGGCCGCACGGAGTAGGTTCGTCTTTGTGTGTGCGTCATCTCACACAACTCTGTGGCTCCACTCTGTTCGGAAATCTGTCCTTTGATCTGTTCCGACTGCCTGGCGTGTCTGCATGCCCTCTCTAGGTTTAAATCCGACATCATTTGAAGCTTTTGTGACAATTCTTTATCCAATACTCCTATAACGAGTCTGTCCCTTACATTTTCATCTTTCACAGTTCCAAAGCTGCACGTGTTCGCCAACTCGTGTAAACAGCGGATGTATTCCTCCATGCTTTCTCTGTGCTTCTGTGCTCGCTCGTGTATGACGTTAACTTTCGGCACAAAATATTTGTCCAGTTTGTCCAGCACAATAGCATATACTTTTTAATCTCCGTCGGCTGTATAAACGAAGGTCTTGACGATCGATTCGGCTTCACTTCCGAGCACGTACAGCAGAGAGCACACTTGCACTTCTTCATCCTCCTTGTCTAATTTGGTCGCGATTCTGTACCTGTGGAATCTGCGTTTCCATTCAGGCCACTGCTCCGGATGGCTGAAGTCCAAGCTGCTTGGCGGTGGGAACTTTGCCATGGTTGACTTCTGACACCATGTAATGTTGAATAATCACTTGGTTGGTTTAGTAAACACTCTTTATTCAACATCAGGTATGGGTTGACTTGGAACACGACTGCATGCTTGGCCGGCTACTCTCGGGATGCCCCTGCGCATGCTCCGTCCCGTTGTAGGCTGACTCGTATTACACAGGTATACTGCACAGCGTAATCTAGTCCCTGATGTTACTAGACATAACATTACAATCAGTAGCCTGCATTACTTTTCAAGAACACACAGTGTAGCTACTCGTTAACCAGCTGACAGGTAGCCTGCATTACTTTTAGAGAACACACAGTGTAGCTGGGTCAATGACGTGACACCTATTTTTACTGTCCCACTGAATTTCTTACCTTAAAAAAACATTAAAATTCATAAAAAGATTACATGTATCTCCCCCATATACAGACCCACTCTAACTCCTCCAAACATTTTAGTTATTGGTAATTTTTCTGCTATCTGAAGTGTCAAATGTCCATGTGGGGCGACCGTCCAGCATTGACTTCTATTTGGACAATCGGCTTAAAATCACTTTAAATCTATTTAAATATTTCCCTTACCCTATTTGGCATAATTTCAAACATGTTTTGCATTCATTGACAAAATTATGAAGCATTTGCACATATACTTCCATCATCATATACAAACGAATGTTGTCCCCATATGTTAATATTATGAAATATCATCTGGGGCGACCATCAAGAAAACACAATTGTGGGACTTTTATTTTGAAACCACCTCAAGGACAGGATGTTGCATCAGCCAGTCACATGTGAGGGACCCAGAGAAACAACTAGCAGGTTAGTAAGTCTCTTTCATATTGGCAAATAAATCTCTTTTTTAACTGCTGTAATGTACTTGCCACTTTTGGATGTCTTGTGGGACGACCGCCCCAAAACTGTGAATAATACGTTTTATCTGAAAATCTATATTTTGATGATGAATTTGATAGTGACATGTGGTAAGAGCTAGCTAGTTTGGTTTCTGTAGCTAATGGGAGTGTTTTAGATGATTGATATATGTCCTGTATTTGTAGTTTCTGTATATTTATATTTTATTCATGTTTTATATACATAAAGTTCTTTGTTTTAGCATAACTCTTTGTATACTTTAACATATATTTTCAACATTTCTGTCATTTTTAAAACGGTATAGCATGACATTCCATTTAGGTAATTGTACATGTATTAGTCATGTTTAACTAGTTTAACCTATTTTCTAGATGGCACAAACAAGCAAACAGAAGACTGCTTACTACAGACAGCGGGTCAATGCAGACTATCTTGCCAGGAAAAGAGAGAATGAAAAAAAACTATAGGTAACATGCAGTATATCTTTCTCCAGTCAGACCACAACCTTGTGAGGCTTGTATCTACATACACGCCTCTCATTAAGAGACAGCCACCGACCACCATGTCTGTCCCACAGTGGTCTGACGACGTCGAGGAGGAGCTACAGGAGTGTTTCAGGTCGACATACTGGGACATGTTTGAGAGGGTCCATGGAGATGACATTGATGGACTATCCCACTGCATCACAGACTACATCAGGTTCTGTGAGGAGAGCATCGTACCCACAAAGAAGGTACGCTGCTTTTCAAACAATAAACCCTGGATTAGCAAGGACATTAAACACCTGCTAAACAGGAAAAAGAGGGCCTTCATGGCAGGGGACACTGAGCAGGCCAGGGCTGTCCAAAGGGAGCTAAAAAAAGAGCTAAGGGCAGCCAAGGTCAGCTACAAGGACAGGCTGGAGGACAGACTACAGGCCAACAACACCAGGGAGGTGTGGGCGGGCATCAGGAAGATCACTGGGTTCAAACAGCAGGGCACAGCTGTTGAGGGCCCCCCAGAGCGTGCAAACGAGTTCAACTCGTTTTTCAACCGCTTTGACCAGAGTGGCCTCCCCACACCCCTCCCCCCACCCATCGACACCAGATCACACCTACAAAGCACCCCCCCCACCCCCCACCCACCCACACCCATCAGCACCGGCACCCCACCCCCAACAGCAGCAGACTGCCTACCACCCCCAACCCTGACGATCACAATCAGTCAGGTCAGTAGGCAGCTCTCCAGGATTAGTGTAAACAAGGCCAGAGGACCGGACAATACCAATCCCAGGATGCTCAAAGTATGTGCGGAGCAGCTGGCAGCACCGCTCCAGCATCTTTTCAACCTCTCCCTGAGGCTGGAGAGGGTGCCCCAGCTCTGGAAGACCTCCTGCATTGTCCCGGTGCCCAAGAAGGGACGACCCAGCACCCTCAACGACTACAGGCCAGTCGCTCTGACGTCACACGTCATGAAGACGTTTGAGAGACTGGTCCTGCAACACCTCAAGCCCCTGGTGCATGACTCCCTCGACCCCCTGCAGTTTGCATACCAGGCAAACATCGGGGTGGAGGATGCCATCATCTACATGCTCCACAGAGCGTACACGCACCTGGAGAAGCCGCGCAGCTCAGTGAGGATTATGTTCTTTGATTTCTCCAGCGCCTTCAACACCATCCAGCCGTCACTGCTAGCGGAGAAGCTCTCCGCGATGCAGCTGGAGCACGGCTTGGTGGCCTGGATCAAGGACTACCTCACTGAGAGGCCGCAGTACGTCAGACTAAAGGACAGTCAGTCTGACGTACTGGTGAGCAACACCGGCGCCCCCCAAGAAACTGTGCTGTCACCCTTCCTCTTCACCCTCTACACCTCAGACTTCTGCCGCAACTCAAGCGGGTGCCACCTGCAGAAGTTCTCAGACGACTCCTCCATCGTAAGCTACATCACCGACGATGATGAGGAGGAGTACAGAGCCCTGGTGGAGAGCTTTGTGGGGTGGAGCGACAGCAACCACCTCCAACTCAACACCAGTAAGACCAAGGAGCTGGTGGTGGACTTCCGGAGGCGCAAGAAGAGGCCCCCCCCGATTCCCATCTCCATCCGAGGGGTGGATGTGGAGATGGTGGACTCATATAAGTTCCTTGGGGTACACCTGAACAATAAACTGGACTGGTCGGATAACACAGAGGCCCTCTACAGGAAGGGACAGAGCAGGCTGTTCTTCCTGAGGAGACTCAGGTCCTTCAATGTGTGCAACAGACTGCTGCAGTCTTTTTACCAGTCTGTAGTGGCCAGCATCCTCTTCTATGCTGTGGCATGCTGGGGAGGCTACATCAACTCAAGGGACACCAACAAGTTCAACAAGCTGGTGAGGAAGGCTAGCTCCGTGGTGGGAGTCGAGCTACCTAGACTTGAGGTGATGGCAGAGAGGGGGATGATAAGGAAGCTGGCTGCCATCATGGAGAACCCCTACCACCCCCTCTACGACGAGCTAGTCAAGATGAGAAGCTCGTTCAGCCACAGACTCATTCCCCCCCGACACTCAACTAGCCGCCTCAGACAGTCCTTCATACCAGCGGCCATCAGGCTCCACAACAGTGGGCAGCGACTAGCAGCCTCCAGGCTCCACAACAGGGGGCAGCGACAGCGACTGCTACCAGCCATTGACCTGGGTCTTATAGGAACCCAAGGAGGACAACCTACACTACCTTAGGCTTACTGCACCTTATGTGGATACTGTGATACTGTGAATAATGTATATTTCAGTGGATACTGTGATACTGTGAATAATGTATACTCAGTAGATAGTAAATTATAACACTACCTTATGCATACTGCACCTTATGTGACACTGTGAATAATGTGAATATTTTCTTCAGCTAGTCAGATAGTAAATTATATTGACCAAATTGACCAAATTGTTTACACTGCCTGTGTTGTTTTTACTACCTGTACCCCCCCCCCCCTCCCCTCCATGCTGCTATGATGCCTGAATTTCCCCAAGGGGATCAATAAAGGAATCTCTTATCTTATCTTTCAAACTGTCATGTTAGTAGGATTAGGAATGACCTTTTCTGTAATATCTTGAACTTAAGTTTGAATGTAATTTAGCCCACCAGAATTAGTATCACATTATACACTATTGTTTCAGCGAGAAGAAAACAACAGGGCAAGATTCCATGTGAAGTCAGATGAGCTATCGGAGAGGGAGAAGGCTGCATCCAGAGGTTACAGGGAGAAGGAAAAAGATGGAAAAGGCGATGCTGAACCTGACACCACCATCCATGGAGAACACTCCACCCTGGCTGGTGTAGAAGTAGAGACGAGCAGCAGGGCAAGCTGTGGTGGATCCCCTACCTCTAAATGAGGATTTGAATCACTAACATTTACTTTGATTCTACAGTAGGTTTAACATCCCTTGAAAACATAGGTTATATATCCAGCTCATGATCAACGGTGACATATTTCGACAATAAATGTTCAGTGGATTGCACTGTGCAACATCTCCATTATAATCTGATCAAAGTTTGGTTTCGTGTTTGATATATCTTTGGGAATGTTGACTGTAGGAGCCAAAGCTATTATTGTATTGTATGAATGTTTATATGTTTATTTTTATAACCTTACATTGAAACGGCATTAGGAATATTGATTGGATTTAGTCATTGAACCGGCTTATTTGTCATAATAGAACATTCTAGAACATTTGTGATGTTGTATGATGTCATGACCGAACGTTCTAGAACATTTGTGATGTCACAGTATGATGTCATGACCGAACGTTCTGGAACATTTGTGATGTCACAGTATGATGTCATGACCGAACGTTCTAGAACATTTCTGATGTCACAGTATGATGTCATGATCAAACATTCTGGAACATTCATGATGTCACCGTATGATGTCATAACTGAACATTAATAATTTAACTAAAGGTCCCATGCATTATAAATGTCATTTTTCAGTCTCTAGCATTGTATTATAGTAATAGGAGTTTGTATCAATGTGTTTTAGGGTCTAAATACCATATTGGCGAATTGCTCCGTTTCAGCCCAACCCCTCTGTGCCTCTAGTAAATCGGGTCATTTTGATTTGAAGTCCCTGAGCACGTCACTGGGCGCTGTGGATAGACACAGTGATGCGATTGGCTCTGTGGTTGGAGCTAATGCCCGCCCCCATTCTACCTAGACTAGACAGCGAGTGGGGCTGCGGGGCCGAGAGGAAGAGAGAGCCGAGAGGGAGCCGAGAGAAAGGAAGAGAGAGGGAGGGAGGGAGAGAGAGGGGGCACTTGGGGGGGGGGGGGGGGTACCTGCCGGCCGCGCGCCACACGGGAGATTGAAAGAAAGAAAAGAAAAAAGTTGCCTCGTCTCATCAGCGAGAGCCGAGTGGGAGAGAAAGGAGAGAAAGGAAGAGAGAAGGAGGGAGGGAGAGAGAGGGGGCACTTGGGGGGGGGGGGGACCTGCCGCACGGAGGTCCGCGCGACACACACCTCCGAACGGGAGAGTGATAGAAAGAAAAAAAGGAAGAGAGAGGTAGGGAGAGAGAGAGAGGGGGCACTTGGGGGGGGGGGGGACCTGCCGCACGGAGGTCCGCGCGACACACACCTCCGAACGGGAGAGTGATAGAAAGAAAAAAAGGAAGAGAGAGGGAGGGGCTTCTCTCTCTCTCTCTCTCTCTCTCTCTCTCTCTCTCTCTCTCTCTCTCTCTCTCTCTCTCTCTCTCTCTCTCTCTCATGGTATAAATGATTATTTGTGTAAATAAGGTTATACGCCGACCATTAAGAAAATACATGTTAGTTTAGGAATAAGGGGCAGGTAACTATATAACTATAAGATGTATTCTTCTTCCTGCTCCTTTTGTCCATGGAATGACTATTTATGATTTTTTAATGAAGAAACTATGATTGTATTATTCCATGTGGCAAATAAAAACTCTGAACTGAACTGAACTCTCTCTCTCTTCCCCCCCCTCCCTCCCTCCCTCTACCAGTGCAGACTGTGGTCTGACTGTCACTCAAAGTGCTTATGGGCGGAGCCAGGCCATAACAGCCTGATTTCTCGAGGCTGAAAAATGATGGTTTCGAGTACTTGATTAGAAATATAAAACAATGATTTTTTTGGAAAAAAAAATTACAAATGTCTTCAATAGACTAACAGGAATTGTGTAAAGTTGCCCAAATAGTGCTAGGAATATTTTTTACATTACTGATAATGTAAAAAATATCAGTGTTTTGTTTTTTGGTGTGCTTCTTATTCTAGGTGTTCAGGCTGCCTGATTTGTTAAAACATGCACATGTACCTTAATTTGAAATGCCTGCAGTTTACCATACGATAATATAAAAGGAACTAGGGATGGCACCATTCCGATACTCAGTATCGGTATCGGTCCGATACTGGCCAAATTCACAGGATTGGATATCGGAAAAACATCCGATACAGGCCGTAAAGCATGCCATCACGTGAACAGTAGTAGCGTGACAACAATGTTAGCATTAGCTAAACGTAAGTCAACTTGTTAGCAGCATGCCGCGATCATGTCAGCTGTGTGGAGGTATTTTAAGCTCAAAGAAGAAAAAGGCAAAACAGCCTGTGGTGTTATGCTAATGTGTGTGCATTAATACGACACAGAGTACAGGCCACCGTACTGGGGTCACAGACAGGTACGCAGGGGAGAGTAGACTAAGAGCGGATAATAATGGACCTGTATGGTGGAGCTAACAGAATGAAGACACGCACAAACAAATACAGATGACTCGCATGTATACTTGTGGAATAACACGACACAGCCAAGTGTAATATCTGCGACGCAAGTATTTCTAGGGGTGGCAGCAACACTGGAAACTTCAACACCACACAACACTTGGAGATTAATCATGGAAAGGGAGTATGCCGAGTTCATATGTGCAATGAATGCCAAGAGGAAAAGTTTTGTCGCAGCAGCTAACATAGCTGGAAACCATTCAGAAGCGAGAGAAACTCCCTGCAGCAAAGCTGAAGAAAACCGAGAAAATAACCACATTTATTGTGCTGGACGACCAGCCCCTTTCTGTTGTTGAAAATTTAGGTTTCCGACGCTTAGCCTCACTTCATGTTGCCAAACCGTCATTATCTTTGACACGGCTATCTCAAATAAGTACAATGTTGTGTTTCTTTTTCAAATGTGGCCAAGAGTAAAGACCCTAACCCTAGCAAAACAGCAGTCAAAGTGTATATTTTAATAATAATAATAATGGATTGGATTTATATAGCGCTCTTCTCTGACTGACTGTTGCTCTGACTCAGAGCGCTTCACAGAGTCCATTATTCGTTCATACACAGTCATACCGGTGGTGGTAAGCTACAATTGCAGCCAGAGCTGCCCTGAGGCAGACTCACGGAAGCGTGGCGAATAATCAACGCCTACGGCCCCTCCGACCACCACCAACATTCATTCACATGCATACACATTCATACGAGGCAAGTAGGTTAAGTGTCTTGCCCAAGGACACAACGGCAATGGGATGGACATGGGCTTGAGCGGGATTCGAACCACCAACCCTTCGATCATTGGACGCCCCGCTCTACCCCTGAGCCACGCCGCCCCGTGGCTTCAGCACTATGTTTGTTTACCAATGATTGAAAACTCTCCACGCATAGTACCGGTAAACAGACATTTTAGACGTGAGGACAGGAAGCCATCATCAAATCGCTGTAGTCTTATTAACGTATTAACTAAATAATTTGAACAAAATAAAAAGCAGCAGCACTATTGCATAACTGAGTCATGTGTGGTATGTATTTCTTCCTTTAGGGGAGTTTTTGATGTTTTATAGATGGCTAGGTTAAACACAGGTTTTTGTTTTTTAAGGGATTGGCAAATACTCAAGGCTGTGATATCAGTATCGGACATGAATAAGTGGTATCGTGCCATCCCTAAAAGGAACTGATACAACTGTGTTGTAGTTGTTTAGCGTTGATTTCATCCATGCAACTATGTTGGTGGTTATTGTTTATTGACTCTATAGAACTCAGATTCAGATTCAGATTCCTTTATTTAGCCATTTGTGTAAAAACTAGAGGTGGGCATAGATTAATTTTTTTAATCTAGATTAATCTATCTGCAATCCTGGATTTAATCTAGATTAATCTAGATTAAAATGACTCAAAAAAAAAAAAAAAAAACTGCCGAAGGCATTCAAAATATGTGTGTTCTACCCAAATAATGACCAGAAGTAAGTCCTTACTTTTTCTTTCCTCCTTATGTTTCTCAGGCCAGGTGGCCCATTACACCATGAGCCCATCTCCCGTTTCCAAAATGCATTACAGACTGTTTGAAAAAGCTGTTTTGCTATGATAATTGGTAATGAAATATCAAAATAATGTTCAATAAGATGTACTTGTGTTTAATAAGTTGTTTTATTCAGAAGTTAACACAAATACATAATATTACCAGTACAGTACAGTATCTAGCACACTCTCAGGAGCAAAACAGAAAGAATCATTTCAAACTTGAACTATGTGACATGGCTTGAATCAACTGCTCCAGTGGAGTTGCTCAGTGGCCAATGGTGTCAACTGTGGTTGTACTGGGCAGCTCCCAGGTGTGAATGGAAAAGAACATCTGTGCTCAGCGAACCTACCCTGGTTAAATAAAGGTAGAAAAAAAAATGTAAAAAAAAAAAAAAAAAAAAAAAAATGTTTTTTTTTTTTTAGATTAATGCGTTAATTATATTATCGCGCGATACTAGTATAGCGTTAACGCAGCACGTTAACGCCGTTAACGGCCCAGCTCTAGTAAAAACACATTGGTAATTGTTGCAGCGTTACAGTTTATGCGTTTTTTTTCCTTTCTTTTTTTTCACAATAAATGACAACACCAACACAGACACAGGACAAAAAACAATGCAGTGGGGGATTAATCAATTACATAAATACATATATATATATATAAAGTGTAGAGTGCTGGTGCAGAACTGTGTTGGTGTTTAATTTTTATTCCATACATACAACTCTGTTTTTACCTTTTATTATTGACTTAAATTGTTAATCCCTGTCCAATGTGACTACCATCACAAAAGTGATGCTACTTAACCCACCTTCTCGCTCTCATACATTGACAAAACCAATGATGATATGAGGACATGTGTAGTAGCTTTTTAATAGAACATAGATCATAACTCAGACCTGGGCATTGTACGGCCCGCGGGCCGGATCCGGCCCGCGGGATGATTCTGACCGGCCCGCGAAAGATTACATGATAATAAAAAAAAAAAAAAAAAAAAAAAAAAAAAAATTTAACTTTTTTTTTTTCATGTCAACGTTCACACGCACAGTATACGCTTAGGAGACATGCTCAGAAGATGTTGGTTCTCTTTGGATCCACCTACAGATACAGCTGGGAAAAGTCCAGGAGCAGCTGTTTGCCTGCTGTTATCACGTCGCTTGGCATGGTTAATGTTAACAATGACCAGCGGGGGCGCTCTCACACAGCTGGTGACATCTCCCCGACGCGCCGGCTTTTTGTTAATGCATTTAAACCACCATTAAGTTAAACCATGTATTATTTTGGCCATATAGTGGCGCTGTTGTGAGTTTGTGGATGCTGCAATGCTGTATCCACATTTAGGAGAAGAAGAAGAAGAAGAAGAAGAAGAAGAAGAAGAAGAAGACTTTTGTTTTGCAACTGGAGTCGCGTTTATTTTTCAAATGTAAACTAGTCAATACTATCTTAAACAATGTCAGCAGTCAGTGTATATTTTCAACAATACGTTTGTTTACCAATAGGTTAAACTGTTTTTGGATCTTTGTTGGCACTCTTTCAACATTTGGATTATAGCTCAGTCACAGCGTTACAGACCAGCGTTAAACGTTCCAGAGACGGTAAGTTAATTTAACTTATTCTAGTCTAAAGAAACCTATATATTACTATTTGTTAATCAGAGCGTTATTTGGTTATAACACCGTGTGTGCGTCGTGTGTGTGCGTGCGTGCGCGATATATGTTACTATTGATTAATGCGTTTGTTAATATAACACTGTGTGCGCGCTTGATAAAACAAAGCATACTGTATTACTGTGTGTTTATATTGTGAGCAAGTCAAGCAAGTGTAATTGAACACAATACATGCTGACATCATGACATGCATCTTGCTGTTTGTCATTCTATTGCTAATGCCAGGTAATGTGAATTAATGTCACAAAACGAATCCCTTGGATAGGATAAAACAAAGCATCTACTGTATTACTGTGTGTTTATATTGTGAGCAAGTCAAGCAAGTGTAATTGAACACAATACATGCCTTTTTTAAATCAACCAAGATAATGGAGAAATATCAGTCAAGTCCGAAATCGACCGTGAAACCATTGGCAACGGAAGTTTTGTTGAGGTTGTTGTGATTGTTACGGTACATGTCTCTTTTATTTATTTATTTCCAATAATAATGATTTAAATTACTACTACTAGTCTTAGCAGTAGCAGTTGTCATAGTAGTAGTAGTAGTAGTAGTAGTAGTAGTAGTAGTAGTAGTAGTAGTAGTAGTAGCAGTAGTAGTGTAGCAGTTGTAGTAGTAGTAATAGTAGTACTAGTATTAAATATGAGCCTAGCAGTAAAGTTATCAATTATCTCCTCTCCTCTCCTCTCCTCTCCTCTCCTCTCCGCTCCTCTCCTCTCTTCTCTTCTCTTCTCTTCTAGGCTACTGAGGCTAATCTGAACATCCATGGGGTGTATGCCTTCACCACTGCAGAGGTACAGATCAGAATTCTCGACATAAACGACAACAAACCCGAATTCTACAGGTGCGAAGATACATGTGTCCCGCAGGACACCTTCACAGGAGAGATTATTGAGCACTCATCAGGATCCATCCCCCTCGACATCACTGTCAGAGATGCGGACCAGGTCACAGGATTTTTTTAATTCTTTAAAAAGATAAACAAAAACAGAGATATTGAAAAGAAAAAAACAGTCTCTAATTTGATGTTTATTAGATTAGATTAGATTAAAATGTATTGTCATTATACAGCACAAGTACAGTACAACAAAAAGAAGTTTGGCATCTAACCAGAGTGTACCAGACTGTAACAGTTAAGTGCAATAATAATATACAATGTACAAGTAATTAAATGTGATATATATAACAAGCTACTGGTAATATATGCAACATGTATTTACAGTATAATTATATAAAGTGATACAGGTAATGTACTAAGATAAGATAAGATATTCCTTTATTGATCCGCTTGGGGAAATGCGGGCATCATACAGTAGTAGCATGGGGGGGGGGGGGTACATGGGAGAGGGGCATGGTAATAGTATAATACATTAATATAGGCAATACAACTATTGTAATGATACAAATAAGCAGTGTAAACAATATAATTAACTCTGAATATAAGAATATGGTGGTAAGCCATGCTGGCCAGTGGTATAACTATTGAGAGTAGGTATGGGATATATACAGATATAGATATAATATATACTGTACATATTATTACATTTTATTATACAGGTATGTGAATAGGGAGGGATATATGCAGACATATCCAACAATTATAGATACATATATATACAGTATATACTGTATAATATAATTATTATCACTGTTTCAAAACACTTCAATGAAAAAAGCAGAGACCATGTTGTCCTGTTGTACTGTCCAACTGTATGACACATAACAAGACCTGAGTGGTTACTTGTGATTAAGTATGAATCATTATGTTTATTGTGCAGGGAGGACAAATCAAGCTAACCCTGGCTGGAGACGTCAAGGATGTGTTCGCCGTAGTTCCTGTGTTTACCGTTGCAGAAAGCGCAACTCAAGTTCAACTCATGGTCCAAAAACCCTTGGAGCTGGATTTTGAAAAGAAAGAATTTATGGTTGTGCAGGTAAGGAGATGGAAAATGTAAGAATTGAAATATCAAAGTTGCTTTATGTAGAGTAATCATTAAAACATCACTACTTCATACAGTATGCTGTTCGGTTGGTACTGTGTACAGTCAGTACATCACTACTTCATATGTTCTGTTGGTACTGTGTACAGTCAGTACATCACTACTTCATATGTTCTGGTGGTACTGTGTACAGTCAGTACATCACTACTTCATACAGTATGTTGTTCTGTTGGTACTGTGTACAGTCAGTACATCACTACTTCATACAGTATGTTGTTCCGTTGGTACTGTGTACAGTCAGTACATCACTACTTCAGTGTTGTAGTCGAGTCACTAAATATCGAGTCTGAGTCGAGTGTGGAGTCCCCAGTGTTTGAGTCAGAGTCCAAGTCCAAGTCACCAAAGAAGAGCCCAAGTCGAGTCCCCATTACCCGAGTCCGAGTCCAAGTCATCAAGGTTGAGTCCACTCCATTCTGGCAGTCGAAGAGCTGACATACAAATAAAAAAAGGTCTACATTATACATAAATGACACAGCGTTCACCATTTAAAATGGAGTTTATTTACTTTGTGACACAATAGCCACAATAAATAGACACAATAAAGAAATCTAACCCTAACTAACCTTACTGTCATGCACTTGTCCTAATAAACTAACCTACACTGTAGCACTCAACACTTTGATGAACATTGTTACTCAGCTGATAGAGTTGTACCCTTCCTGATGACTTGTCGTACAGAACTTGTAAGTCGCTTTGGATAAAAGCGTCAGCTAAATGACTAAATGTAAATGTAAATAGCCAAACAAATGCACTAGCCATCAATATCTTATTACAAATGATTAGGGCCTATTACCAAAAAATAACTAAATAAATAACAAAATAAAAACTAAAATAAATGTATCAATTCACAAGTCCTTGTCTGCACCTTCCGAGTCCGAATGCAGTCAATGCTCGAGTCCATGTCCAAGTCCGAGTCCTCAGTGCACAAGTCCAAGTCGAGTCACAAGTCCTGAAAATCAGTCCAGTACTCGGACTCAAGTCCAAGTCCTGGACCCGAGTACTACAACACTGCACTACTTCATATGTTGTTCCGTTGTCAAAATCTTAAGCCGTTTTGAGCCTGGGCTCCAACCACAATGGTAACTGTGAGTCTCAGCATGCAGCTGAGTCTCTGACATCACAAATCAGCACATTTTCAGATGACTCAGTTCAGTGAGGGTGAATATTGTGAGAGGAGAATTGGAAGAATGCGCCAATATGATAATTAGAGACATAGATCATATTAAAGGGGAACTATTTTACTATTTCTTTCACTATTTGGGCACTTTTACACAATTCCTGTGAGTCTATGGAACACCTCTGTAATATATATATTTTTTTTATTCATTGTTTTGTATTTCTAATCAAGTCCTCAAAAACAGCATTTTTCTACCTCAAGATCTTAAGCCGTTTTGAGCCTGGGCTCCAACCACAATGGTAATAGTTCTGGGGGAGAGAAAGAAATGAGACAAATTATTTCTAATCTATTTATTTTTTCTTTCGCTGCAGCTCCCACTGTTGCAGCGACCACAGACCAACCCAACAACATCCCTGCCTGTATCCTCTCACTGTACCAAGACCATCCCCATGCCCCTCTCTCCAGACATAGGCATACCAACACCACAGCACATCCAGAGCTTTGATCTTGAGGAAGCAAGACAACTACAACTGCAAATGACGGGACAGGCTGCATGTCCACTGTGGCACAAGGAGCGAGAGGGCAGGCTGACTGCATCAGAATTTGGCAAGATACTAAAGAGAGAGAATTTCAGATGCCTTCATACAGTCCACATATTACCCCAAGCCCTTCACTGCTACAGGCTCAGCTGAAGGAGAAGGAGGAGGAGAACAGACAGGCAGCCCGAGACCCAGTCTTGCAGGAGGGTTAAGGGGGTTAAGCGTCTTGCTCAAGGACACTTACATTGGAATGCGATGGCTGCAACCCCCACACCATTGAAATGCTAATTGTCCACCACCTAGTATTTATCGTTGCCATTTGAGAGTTCACACTCTACCATAGCAGTCATCAAAAAGGATCATGGATCATCTTTAGACAAATAAATTGATACTAATAATAGATTACTTTGAACCTTGCACCTTATTAAACCTTGTCTAAAGATTAGATTAGATTAAAATGTATTGTCATTATACAGCACAAGTAGGTCCATGCAGGAGCAGCAGCAGGCCACCACCCAACTCTTCCTGCAGATGATGGGGACTTTTGCAAGAGCCATATTGCCTCAATCTCAGACCCCGCCGGCACCACAGTGGATGCCCACAGCTCAAATGATGCCCCCACGTGCCTGGCCCAAGACATTGCCTCCAACTAACCATGCCACATCAGTTTGTAGAGGCTTTTGGCAATCGTGTTGCGGTTATTCTGGACTGCTTTGAAATTGGCACTGAGACCATCAAATCTGAAAGCGCAGGCACAGACATATTCCCACTACAAGCAAAAGCACACTGTTAAGTACCTGATTGGCATTACACCACAGGGGTCTATCTCTTTCATTTCCAAAGGGTGGGGAGGGCGTGTAAGTGACAAGCATCTGACCGAGAACAGTGGTCTCCTCAATAAACTGTTGCCTGGAGACTTGGTTTTAGCAGACCGTGGATTTGACATTGGGGACCATGTTTCATTAATGTGTGCATCGGTGAAAATCCCTGGATTCACAAGCGGACGTGCCCAGATGGATCCAAAATCTGTAGAAGAGACACAGCAAATAGCTCACCTCAGGGTCCATGTTGAAAGAGTGATCGGTTTGGTACGCAATAAGTATCGCATGCTACATAATACCATACCAGTCCAACTGCTGGTTCCATTTGAAGGCGAGGACTTTTCTTTCATTGACAAGATTGTGACTGTGTGCTGTGCCTTAACGAATATGTGCCACAGTGTTGTTATGAAACCACCAGACCATGCGTTACCAGATAGTGAGGGAGAGACGGAGTTATCTGTTATCTGTTATGCTAAAGCTAAAATGGAAAATCAAGGCCTCTTAGTTTTACTGATGTGGATTATTTAAATTCAGTTTGTCATGTTTTCATTGTTATTTGAACAATGTTATGTCCTGTAAATACTAGGGCTGTCAAAAGTGAATGCTTTAACTGTATTTCACAGGAGAGAAACTGTATTCATTGAAAGCTATTAAAATTGCCTTTGAATCTAAATATACTTTCTGTGTTTTTACATGAATTCCATGATTTCTAAAAAAAAATATTTCAAACCATTCCAATTATTAACACCTTTACTGCTGTAGCATACGATTGGTAAAACAGTAACATATGGTAAACATTGGTACAACATTGCTAGAACAGATGTAATATAGCATTGTATATTAGTATACTGCATAGTATATTGACAAAAATAAAGAATTAAGACTCGCACAGGTTTGTTTTTCTTCTATCTATCTATCTATCTATCTATCTATCTATCTATCTATCTATCTATCTATCTATGAGCCGTACTGTATTGTACCCATTCTGCAATCTGTTAAATAAAGTTTTAGCTCTAATTAAGAATGACAGTGACCTAGCTGACTATTATTTGGAAATCCAGAGGTTTTAAAAACTGGTGCGACAATAACTGTCTGGTTTTAAATGTTAAGAAGACTGGGGAGATGGTGTTTGACCCCAGAGGTGTTGGGGACCACAGGCCTGTGGTCATCCACACACAGTCCATCTCACAGGTCTCTTCATATAAATATCTTGGGATTTTTGTCGATAACACACTAACCTGGAACACCCATGTAGATAGGATTTTATAGTATGTCTGCACTTTATGTGCTCATTTCATCATTCATCAGTTTTGTGTCAGTCTTGTTTATCTGATCTTATTTCTGAAGATGCATTTCCATTGGCTAATGGTCGAGATATAAGTCACTTGTTACTTGATATTACTGTAAATCATTTGACATCTATTGCTGACTGTTCATACATTTGTTACAATAAAGATGCAAATAATTGTTATCTCTTGTCCAATCAGAATATTTTTTTTATTACAAAACATTGAGATATCAAACAGAAAAATTGTCTTGTTTACATCAGGTTCACAGGTTGGGTAGGAAGAGTGGGTGGGGGACACTGTACAACTGAACAAGCAAAACTGTACATTGGAATATTGACTCCCTCCCAGCAGAACTCCGCACCGCCCCAACTCTGGACTAATTTAAAAAACTGCTCAAAACCCACCTCTTCAACTTGGCCTTCAACCCCTAACTTTCTCACTTTATATGTATATGTTGTGTCTGTCCACTATGTTTGTTAATTTGTCATCTCCCCCCCCCCCCCCCCCTATGTAAAGCGACCTTGGGTCCTCTGAAAGGCGCTATATAAAACGAAGTTATTATTATTATACTTGGTCATTTACTGTACATTGGGGGGGGGGGGGGGGGGGGGGGGTTGTGTTAGGACATTTACAGGGGCCAGTTTAGAATTGCAGTCTCCCGTAGGTGTTTTTTGAGAGTGTTTTTGAAAGTGGGAAGTATTTTGACATGTACATGGGTACTTTGGTCGTGTAGTGTATCTTGTAGACCAGGCCCATTGCAAGTTGTGTCTACTCTAAGCCATCCTAGGTTGTCAAAGTGGGCAGGGGTGAGGTGGGTTCTAGGAGTAAGGTCAAGCAGTAGTCTGACCAGATTGTTTTGAGATGTTTGTAATTTTGTTTTTGTTTCTGACACAGGTTCCCCTCAACTACAGTATAGACTGTTAATAGATGACGGGACCTAAGATGGGTTTACACACTGTACCAGGAGAACTGTAGACCAGGAGTTGTGTTACAAGAGAAGTGATTCAAAACTAAAACTTTGTTTGTAATGACAGCTTCAAGGATGCTTTCTGTATGATCACCCGTATGATCACCCCCCCCCCCCCCCCACCTCCAATGTACAGCCCTCACCCAACCCACCCAACCCCACCCCACCCACCCAACCTCCTCCAATGTACAGTTTCTACGCCAAATGTATATACACTCTTTTTCTGGACACTTTTGTATCACAAACAGTACTGTATTTGCAAATCTGATATGTCATAAATGTATAGATGTAGCAGTACTGTCTATCTGTATGTCATGTATGTCATATATGTTATGATGAATTGAAAATGGGGGACCCTGATGTAAACAAGACGAAAGTCTTTCTCTGGTCTGCATCCCCTTAACAATTGTATGTATTGAGCTGTACTGTACTGTACCCATTCTGCAATCTGTTAATAAACTTTTCAATCAATCAATCAATTATTGATTATTTTTTTTATATCACGTTAACAATCAAATGGCTAGCAAGCTCACCTGTGACATACTGTACAGTGCAAAATACAAGAGTACAATCTTAGTCAACTTTTATGAAAACAATACACAAGTTGGAACAGTTTGAACGTTTTATTTTTACTTTCGTCTTGTTTACATCAGGGTCCCCCATTTTCAATTCATAATGACATACATGACATACAGGTAGACAGTACTGCTAGTGTACATCTATACATTTATGACATATCAGTTTTGCAAATACAGTACTGTTTGTGATACAAAGTAGTAGTAGATAGTAGACATAGCAGCATAGTGTAGGTAGTAGTAAATAAAACGATATGCAAAGGAACGTGACGCGTCGCTACTGTAACTCCGCCATCACAACCATTGAACTATTATAACTCTGTTACACCTATACACGGCTGGCCCATAGTAGGTAGTAATAGATAGTAATACATACTGTACTGTAGTCAGAAATAAGACGTTACCAAAATAATAACGTTTAGGCAAATCACAGACGCGGATACACAGTGTTGAATGAGGAAGTCAATAATCAATAGACCGCCGCCGCGCCGGGCGACTTTGCGCCTCCTGGCGGCATAAAACAGAACAGCACCCTGGGTTCCCAATTAATTAAAACGACGTGATATAACCGTGCGCGCGTCGCGGCAAAGCGCCCAGGAATACTAAACGCTTCATCTGTACATATGTGAACAGACATTCTCAGTCATGACGTTTACCAAGTCCAGGTACAGATCCTCTCTCACTGATGAACATCTGGCAGCTTTGCTTCGCATCTCCACCTCAGACATGCAACCTGACTTTGATGGACTTGTTAAAGCTCAACAGAGACTGGATTTCTCACACTGAATGAAAAAAAAAGAACTGAAGAACACTAAAATGTGGAAATATAACAAGTGAAATGGGACACTTGATATTTTTTTTCTTTTTTTTGCACAGTTCTGAAAACATTAAATGTTTAATATAGGCATGTAAAGTAAAAAAGGCTACAAAACTGGGACACTTTTCTTTACACAGTTCAGTGACATGTCTTGTTTATTTTTGCTATAAGATGATGTGATGTCTTTAGAAAGCTAAGAAAATCCTTGTTTCAATAGTATATGAAACTCAAAATGCCCTTTGTTATTAATGTTTCACATTTTGTTTATCATTTTGGAAATAAATTCTATTTGAATAAATTATATTTTTGAAAGCTAACCTCACCTTTTAATTGCCAAATAATAACATACACTCTTACCAGGGGTCAAAACAATGCCATTTACTGCTTTTTATATAGAAATAAAATTTATATTATGCATAATTGAGTTTGGAATTTTGGCCCGGCCCCCCAACATATTTTCAGTTGCTCATTCGGCCCCCCGGGAAAAATAATTGCCCACCCCTGTCATAACTGGTATTCAAATCAAACTAATGTGTTTTAGTACAAGCATGTCACTATCATGAAATCCTTGTGTCCTGGGGGACAAGATTAGATTGCCTGAGTAAGTCAACAAGACTCCTCTCAAACAGGTTGTGTCAATGGCCACTCAAAATAGCCTGCTGTAAAAGTTAAAAGGAATTGTTTGAACAAGATAACCTACTTCCCCTTAGGGGGTTTTAGAACAAAGAGCCACCTGGGTTCGTCAGGGTGGGTGACAGGAAGGAGTTCAGATAAGCCTTAGTTAAACACATGTGACCACCATTTGGTCTCCTAGTAAGAAATAAGTAATGAACACATGTGACCACCTGGCTTGCTAACAAATAAGTACATCTTCAAATGTCTAGTAACACATTTAGATGAGTTTGATATGAACTACAATTAGGCCTGTTTACATTGTGGTAATAATTCTGAATTCATACTAAACTGTATAAAAGCATATTATTAATGAACGCTAAAGGATAAACTTAAATCCCCTGCAGAATAAGATTAGTTTTCACTTAAGGTGAAATTAGTCTTAATGATAACAGAATGTGTTTAAGTATGATATCTCTGGGTTCATGTAATTAAGGGTAATTCAAATATATATAGTATGAAATGAATAATTCAAGTATTAGGTTGTTAGATGGTGGCTGTTCTTTGACTGGGAAACAAAGGAAAGTATAGAGTTGGCTGTATAAGCCAACCCCCTATTTCAAATCCAAACTTAGCAGGCCTGGCATTGGAGGAAAGAATTTGATGATGTCATTTTTGATGACATCACGCAGAAGGCTCTAGGTTTTGGGATATAAGCTGGGGTGGGGTGACGGTGAGGGGGTACTCGGAGAAACCAAACCACCGAAGGAGGAGACCACACCCATCTCTACACACAGGAGCAGACGACGCGGGCAGAGGAGGATCAACGGACAGAGAACATTTTGGAGGGAGAAACAGAACTTTGCTTTGTTCACTAGCCAGAGAACAAAGCCATCAACAATTTATCAACTCTACTGTAATATTAGCCTAGTTGGGGTCATAGACGGCATAGTGTCTTGATCACAACTATAGCATACTTTATTGTAATTTGTATACACTCTTAACTTTGATTAAACAGCTGCTGTTAACTACCCTCTCCTCTCCTTTCTCCTGCTGCACCGCTGATCGTCATAACAAAGACCTCAAGTCTTTGTTTAAAGTAATTTCCAAGGCGTTAAAGGTTTTGAATCACAACGCAGAGCAGATTAGATTAGGTTCTGATTTATATCAGAACAAATAGCGCAGGAAATTACTACATTTTGGTGCCGAGACCCTTGAACGAGAAGCGGCCGTGAAACGAGAATTTTTTTCTTCATTCATCAACCTCAACAACAGACAACGACGGCCGCAGCTGCGTCAACTTCGATCCTGTGAGATAGGTGAGTGATGACGAAGAATTGGCCGCTCAGTTCGAACAGGGGGTTTGAGAAGTTAAAGCCTCATATAGGAGTATATGAAGAAAGTTAGGACCTCGTATAGATATATATATGAAGAAGCACTAGAAACCACTCATGTTGGGATATGTGAGTAACGCTGAGAGCCTCGTATAGAATAAACTATACGAAGGAGGGGAGGCATACGACTGTTTAACAGCATGATCAAAGCGTTGAATTGCAGTAGATTGAAACGTTCATTGAATCGTGAAATGCGGTAGGTCTAGGGTGGCAATTTAACTGGGCGCATCTGGGTAGTGAAAACACCTATTTCATAGTGACCTAGAACGGGCGCGGATAAGGTTGGCTATTTGTTTACATTTCAAAGCGGTGTGGGGATTATGTGTCTATACTGTTGGGTGGGACAGCCTGATCTACGCTGGGTAACCGTGACTCAAAACGGCGCCGGCGTGGAATCTGATCCGTCGGACGAAGTATGGGGTCGTTAAACACTCAAATTCAACATCATTTGGATCGTGTAAATCAGAATGATTAAGAGCGAAATAGATTAGTGTTGAATGGGGGACCTGTTATGCGATTACAGGAAGGAAACGACACGATTAATATGAGCGAGGGGTAGCTGGTGGAGGCGAGGTTGAAAAGTGTTTTTTTGAGATAAGCGTGGAGAACGTCAAATCGACGGGACGTGGTATCTGCATTGAAACATCGGCCGAATTAAATGAAGATATGCCCGCTTTAGGACATATTCAAATGGATCAAGATGGCGAGGGGGTTGTCGGCAATTTGAGGTTGCGGATTAAAATAACCCGAAAGTCAAGGGCGATCCTATTTGATACGCAAAAAACCAGGCATATTATGAGACTTGTGCGCTGTAATAAAGGGCGGACAATGGTGCTTGATGACATTTCGGTTGAAAGACTGATTTAGTACTTAGTAGCGATTCGGTTGAAAGACTGTTGTAAACTTAAACATTCGGTATAGTTAATGTGTACGATTGCACTAGGTCTCGTTTTTATTAGTCGCGCGGAAGTTATTGAATGAAGTGAAACGGAATGTGAAAACTGCCGCGCGGACGTTCGAGGGACAATAGTATGTAAATCTGAATGGATGTTTGTGTTTTTATTTGTGGTTAGGAGTGGCAATATTATGAATGTTTGGATGATGGCTATGGTTAGGTATGGTTGATGAAACGTATGAGTTTATTGTTGTATTATTATGTAATTTAAGTCACCAAACAGCCGCGGGGATATGTAATGGTATAACGCCGGTTTTTCGAGGGCCGTTGGAACGCAGCGGCAGTTAGCTGCTGCGTTAGCCTGGGGGAGACCGGAGAATGCTAGTGACAAAGCGGCGTAGTTTCGAATGTATAAAGTCGATAGGTAGTGTCATGGGATTACGGGGATGTGTAAGGCACTTTAAAATTTTCAAATTCGACGCGGATAAAGTAGTTGTTTATAGTTTTAAGGGATCGGGATGGTATGAAGTATTGTCCCGGAAGTCGTCCTGAGCACACCGGAAGTGAAGGCGGCGGGGTCAAGCTAGTGTTTTGTGAATGCCTCTATGATGTTATGTTTTTATTTTTTTTGATTAAGTCACTACACTGGCGTTTTGAGAGGATTAGGGTTCTGTTGTGGGGAAAGTGATGTTGTGTTAACATTGCGAGGTGTCGGCCCGCGCGGCGAAACGGGACAATGGGTCGTTGGGGAACGTTTTTATGGTATCGTGGGAGAAGCTAAGCTAATGCTAACTAGCCGCGCTAACGGCTAAAGCGGTCGCCGGTTGTGACGTCATAAGGGTGCGTGGAGCGAAGGACGGACTGGCGACCTGCGCGCGCTGGGTTGAAGCTAACGTAGCTAATATGCTAAGCTGACTGTGCTGACGACATAGCATGACGAGACTCTCGGGATGTCTCGCGATGAGGCGGCCATCTTGAGTAGGGGCGCCGGGCGTCCATTGTTGAGGGGAAGGTGGAGTTTATTTAGGAATACGGTAGGGGGCAGCAGAGGACATGGTGAGTTTCCTTTCGAAACTGTTTTTGGGTTCTGCACACAGAACGGTTTCATTTAGAGGTTAGTGTAATAATAAGCGTAGATTAGATTGTTATGCTTTAATCTGGTCGTGGAATGTGGGGCCCTGGCCCCCCCTCCCCCTCGTCCATTCCCTCTCCCCCACCTCTCTCTCTCCCTCCCTCTCTTTCCCTCTCTCTCCCTCCCTCTCACCCCCCCCTCTCTCTCTCTCTCTCTCTCGCTCCCTCTCTCTCCTTCCCTCTCTCACCCCCCCCTCTCTCTCTCTCTCTCTCGCTCCCTCTCTCTCCTTCCCTCTCTCACCCCCCCCCCTCTCTCTCTCTCTCTCTCTCTCTCTCTCTCTCTCTCTCTCCTTCCCTCTCTCACCCCCCCTCCCTCTCTCTCCCTCCCTCCCTCTCTCACCCCCCCCCCCCTCTCGCTCCCTCCCTCCCCCTCACTCCCCGCATGGTTATGTGGCACAGGCTATATTGTGATGAGGTGTTACATGAACGAGGAATCTCGTTCCTCCACCACCTCTCTTACATTTTCTCTTCCCCCCTCGGCCCCCCCGAAAACGCTCTCTCTTTCTCTCCTAGTTTGGACCTGTATATTGTTTATTGTTTTCTTTATGGGTTTCGGACGCGGTGTGTTGCTAGGTTTATTGTTTATTGCTGTTTACTGTAGGATTCAAAGGCAGTTGGTTGAGTTTGGGACTTGTTTAATGTATGTTGTTGTTCCATATTCAGTTTTGTTGTTATTGTTAGGGAATTTCTAGTGCTGGTAGTGGTATTGGCTGGCGTTAGGGCGATGATGTCGTACTCAACCGGCGATGGGGCCGTACTCTCTGGCTCTCTCCAGGTCTCCGGCCGCCTTCCGGTCTCTTGATTTAATGGAGAAGTGTAGCGCTGCTGACACGGGGCGACACGGTGGACTCCGTGTCAGTGTCAGGTTGGGGACTCTCCACGCAGATGGACCTGCGTGTGGGGGTTACTCTGCTCGGCTGCACCTGGGTAGACAGATCGTCATGGCTCACTGTCTGCCTCCACGCATTGGCGGGGATGCACTATGTGTGCGACTTGTCGATGCTCGCTGCCACACTGCGCACATTTTCATTTTAACGGGGGTACGGGGACTGCTAGACGTCGTGGCGGGGGTGGGCTCGCTGTCTGCCACCGCGCATTAACGGGGATGCGCTATGCGTGCACTCGTCAAAAGCTCGCTGCCACACTACGCGCGTTGGGTTATATTGTGTGTGGGTGACGGTGGTTACGGTGGTTGATTTGAGTCGGAGGTGCTGTGTGTGGGCAGCAGCGGTTGAGAGTTGTATGAACTTTGGATATCCTTGAGTAGGAGGCCCGGGGTTTCGCGTTCCAGGTTGAAAACTGGGGGTGACGCCGTGGGCCACAAGTCAGGTTGACCAGTGAGATGTCATTGGTCTGCAGGGATTTCAATGTGGGGGTAGTGTCGGCACCTGTGGTTTATTAACGGGTTGTGGGACACTGTTCTAAATGCACGTGAATTCAGTATCATAAGGCACTGAAAATTGATTTCTATTCTCGTGAGAAGTGGGTTTAACATCTAAGTGGTTAGGTGTTACAGGGGAATGTGTAGTAATTGTGTGCAAAATTGTGTGTGAAATATGTGTATTACTGATATGTAAAATGTAATATGAGCGGAATACATTTTTAGGCTTTAACGGATAGAAATAAATAAAGTTACACAGAAGGAAAGATTAGAATTAAATATACACATAGCCATTGGCAAAGAGCAATAAGAGTTAAAGTGTTTTTATTCACCTGAATTATAAGAGTTAAAGTGAGTTTATTCACCTAAATTACCATATCCAGTACAAATGTTTAGAAATGATAGGCTGTAAATAACAAATTTCTGATTGACCAACAGAAGGGAAAAGGCTGATGCAATATTGGGTTCCCCGGAGTTGTGAGAAGGAACATGACAACGGGATTGGGAGATCCAGTTTTCCGATGGAGACAACTGAAAAACGATTAAGGCCGAGTCATTGATAATTCAAAAGAAAATTACACAAATGCTCTCAAGTGATATTAGTATAGAAGAAGCCCTACATTCCATGCTTAAAGATAAATGATGGATTGTGAATGGGAAATGCCACTGATAATTAAGTGTATGCTTTTTCTTATCTCTTCACAGCTGATCAAGGGCGGACAACGTGGTGCTGACAATTCCCAACTCCAGATAGGGGAATCAAATGGACTGTTGAAAGTCGGGGTATAGTATCACACACAGCGATTTATCAATTCCTGTTTGCACCAATATATCAGTATGAGTGAGATTAACTCAAGTTTGTAAAGATAGTTTAAATACAGAGAAACTTGCTTTCCAAACGGTGGAATTTGAGTGTATGAGAGCACGTGTGAATGAGTAATATAGAGCGGATTCACTAACTTTGATAGGAGCAATTAGGAGCAAAAATAGGGTAACCAAAACTGGACAAATAGTCTAGGTCAGTTAAACCATAGTGTAATAGATAGAAGCAATATAAAAATGGCCAACAGTCAGGCCAATGGTGGGGGAATGCCGATAACTTCTGCAGACATTTCATTGACCGAATTGAACAGTGACGTTACCCTGATTGACTTGAATGTGACCGACCCCTCTCCTGAGTCCGGTGTGACGGAGGGACTGGAAATAATGTTTTTAACTCCGCCACAGGGGGTCGTTGCAGCAAGCAACCCAGAGACAACTGTATTACCCGAGCCGATCCACGCTGAAGTGTCCATTGCGGGAGATTGCCAGTTAACCAAGGGACAACGAAAGCAACTGAGGAGAGCGATGTTGTTACAGCAGTCCCAGGGAGTTGACGCTGGCCGTACGGCGGGAATAGAGACTGGCAACAGGTATGGGATAATACATGAACAGTTTCTACAGCCCACCTGTGTCCCGTGCCTAGGTTTCCCCCACCCCCACCATCAGTACCAGGCTGAGAGAAGTGGCCCGCTGACTAGGAGCCAGGCAGCAAGGGCCAAGGTGGAGGAAGAGCGGGGGATGAGCCTCCCTCAAGAACAACAACAAAGGCCAATGGGAAAACCTGGGCAGTCACGGGGACAAGGTGGAAACGAAAGAGGGGGTGCGAATGGATCCAGAGCACAGTCAATTGTGTGTTGGTATGCGGGAATCTCGGACATATTTCATGGGAATGTGAGAATGGCTATAGAGCCAGAAGGGGAGGTACTCGAGGGGGGAACAGAGGAGGTGGGCGTGGGCAAAACCAAGGTCGGTATCAAGTACAGGGTCCACGGCCCGCAAGCTCCCCCTGTCCAGGACCCCCTCAGCACCAGAGCCAAGATGAGAGGCGGGGCCCAGCGATGGGAAGTCAAACCGCCAGCGCTGAGATGGGGGAAGAGGCGTCGTCCTATAGACAACAGAGAGCGTTTGTAACAGTGTTCGAACGACACGAGGCAGTTCATCGAGATCTGATGAAGACACAGCTGGAGATCGGTCAAGCCGCACACGAGACTAAGAGATTGGAACAAGAACTGGCGAGAAAGACTGCACTACTAGATGGTACAGCTATTGAGATCATGTTTCGGGCGTCGGTGTTAGGCCACCGTGATCGAGCAATGCCGTGTGCTCCGTTGTCTGGACAGGTAGCGGGCCCCTCCCAACAACAGGCTCAAAGAACTGTGACTGAACCAAATAGGTACGTGGCTTTTTCCCCAGAAAGTGATGTTGTGTTAACATTGCGAGGTGTCGGCCCGCGCGGCGAAACGGGACAATGGGTCGTTGGGGAACGTTTTTATTGTATCGTGGGAGAAGCTAAGCTAATGCTAACTAGCCGCGCTAACGGCTAAATCGGTCGCCGGTTGTGACGTCATAAGGGTGCGTGGAGCGAAGGACGGACTGGCGACCTGCGCGCGCTGGGTTGAAGCTAACGTAGCTAATATGCTAAGCTGACTGTGCTGACGACATAGCATGACGAGACTCTCGGGATGTCTCGCGATGAGGCGGCCATCTTGAGTAGGGGCGCCGGGCGTCCATTGTTGAGGGGAAGGTGGAGTTTATTTAGGAATACGGTAGGGGGCAGCAGAGGACATGGTGAGTTTCCTTTCGAAACTGTTTTTGGGTTCTGCACACAGAACGGTTTCATTTAGAGGTTAGTGTAATAATAAGCGTAGATTAGATTGTTATGCTTTAATCTGGTCGTGGAATGTGGGGCCCTGGCCCCCCCTCCCCCTCGTCCATTCCCTCTCCCCCACCTCTCTCTCTCCCTCCCTCTCTTTCCCTCTCTCTCCCTCCCTCTCACCCCCCCCTCTCTCACTCTCTCTCGCTCCCTCTCTCTCCTTCCCTCTCTCACCCCCCCCTCTCTCTCTCTCTCTCTCGCTCCCTCTCTCTCCTTCCCTCTCTCACCCCCCCCCCTCTCTCTCTCTCTCTCTCTCTCTCTCTCTCTCCTTCCCTCTCTCACCCCCCCTCCCTCTCTCTCCCTCCCTCCCTCTCTCACCCCCCCCCCCCCTCTCGCTCCCTCCCTCCCCCTCACTCCCCGCATGGTTATGTGGCACAGGCTATATTGTGATGAGGTGTTACATGAACGAGGAATCTCGTTCCTCCACCACCTCTCTTACATTTTCTCTTCCCCCCTCGGCCCCCCCGAAAACGCTCTCTCTTTCTCTCCTAGTTTGGACCTGTATATTGTTTATTGTTTTCTTTATGGGTTTCGGACGCGGTGTGTTGCTAGGTTTATTGTTTATTGCTGTTTACTGTAGGATTCAAAGGCAGTTGGTTGAGTTTGGGACTTGTTTAATGTATGTTGTTGTTCCATATTCAGTTTTGTTGTTATTGTTAGGGAATTTCTAGTGCTGGTAGTGGTATTGGCTGGCGTTAGGGCGATGATGTCGTACTCAACCGGCGATGGGGCCGTACTCTCTGGCTCTCTCCAGGTCTCCGGCCGCCTTCCGGTCTCTTGATTTAATGGAGAAGTGTAGCGCTGCTGACACGGGGCGACACGGTGGACTCCGTGTCAGTGTCAGGTTGGGGACTCTCCACGCAGATGGACCTGCGTGTGGGGGTTACTCTGCTCGGCTGCACCTGGGTAGACAGATCGTCATGGCTCACTGTCTGCCTCCACGCATTGGCGGGGATGCACTATGTGTGCGACTTGTCGATGCTCGCTGCCACACTGCGCACATTTTCATTTTAACGGGGGTACGGGGACTGCTAGACGTCGTGGCAGGGGTGGGCTCGCTGTCTGCCACCGCGCATTAACGGGGATGCGCTATGCGTGCACTCGTCAAAAGCTCGCTGCCACACTACGCGCGTTGGGTTATATTGTGTGTGGGTGACGGTGGTTACGGTGGTTGATTTGAGTCGGAGGTGCTGTGTGTGGGCAGCAGCGGTTGAGAGTTGTATGAACTTTGGATATCCTTGAGTAGGAGGCCCGGGGTTTCGCGTTCCAGGTTGAAAACTGGGGGTGACGCCGTGGGCCACAAGTCAGGTTGACCAGTGAGATGTCATTGGTCTGCAGGGATTTCAATGTGGGGGTAGTGTCGGCACCTGTGGTTTATTAACGGGTTGTGGGACACTGTTCTAAATGCACGTGAATTCAGTATCATAAGGCACTGAAAATTGATTTCTATTCTCGTGAGAAGTGGGTTTAACATCTAAGTGGTTAGGTGTTACAGGGGAATGTGTAGTAATTGTGTGCAAAATTGTGTGTGAAATATGTGTATTACTGATATGTAAAATGTAATATGAGCGGAATACATTTTTAGGCTTTAACGGATAGAAATAAATAAAGTTACACAGAAGGAAAGATTAGAATTAAATATACACATAGCCATTGGCAAAGAGCAATAAGAGTTAAAGTGTTTTTATTCACCTGAATTATAAGAGTTAAAGTGAGTTTATTCACCTAAATTACCATATCCAGTACAAATGTTTAGAAATGATAGGCTGTAAATAACAAATTTCTGATTGACCAACAGAAGGGAAAAGGCTGATGCAATATTGGGTTCCCCGGAGTTGTGAGAAGGAACATGACAACGGGATTGGGAGATCCAGTTTTCCGATGGAGACAACTGAAAAACGATTAAGGCCGAGTCATTGATAATTCAAAAGAAAATTACACAAATGCTCTCAAGTGATATTAGTATAGAAGAAGCCCTACATTCCATGCTTAAAGATAAATGATGGATTGTGAATGGGAAATGCCACTGATAATTAAGTGTATGCTTTTTCTTATCTCTTCACAGCTGATCAAGGGCGGACAACGCGGTGCTGACAATTCCCAACTCCAGATAGGGGAATCAAATGGACTGTTGAAAGTCGGGGTATAGTATCACACACAGCGATTTATCAATTCCTGTTTGCACCAATATATCAGTATGAGTGAGATTAACTCAAGTTTGTAAAGATAGTTTAAATACAGAGAAACTTGCTTTCCAAACGGTGGAATTTGAGTGTATGAGAGCACGTGTGAATGAGTAATATAGAGCGGATTCACTAACTTTGATAGGAGCAATTAGGAGCAAAAATAGGGTAACCAAAACTGGACAAATAGTCTAGGTCAGTTAAACCATAGTGTAATAGATAGAAGCAATATAAAAATGGCCAACAGTCAGGCCAATGGTGGGGGAATGCCGATAACTTCTGCAGACATTTCATTGACCGAATTGAACAGTGACGTTACCCTGATTGACTTGAATGTGACCGACCCCTCTCCTGAGTCCAGTGTGACGGAGGGACTGGAAATAATGTTTTTAACTCCGCCACAGGGGGTTGTTGCAGCAAGCAACCCAGAGACAACTGTATTACCCGAGCCGATCCACGCTGAAGTGTCCATTGCGGGAGATTGCCAGTTAACCAAGGGACAACGAAAGCAACTGAGGAGAGCGATGTTGTTACAGCAGTCCCAGGGAGTTGATGCTGGCCGTACGGCGGGAATAGAGACTGGCAACAGGTATGGGATAATACATGAACAGTTTCTACAGCCCACCTGTGTCCCGTGCCTAGGTTTCCCCCACCCCCACCATCAGTACCAGACTGAGAGAAGTGGCCCGCTGACTAGGAGCCAGGCAGCAAGGGCCAAGGTGGAGGAAGAGCGGGGGATGAGCCTCCCTCAAGAACAACAACAAAGGCCAATGGGAAAACCTGGGCAGTCACGGGGACAAGGTGGAAACGAAAGAGGGGGTGCGAATGGATCCAGAGCACAGTCAATTGTGTGTTGGCCATGCGGGAATCTCGGACATATTTCATGGGAATGTGAGAATGGCTATAGAGCCAGAAGGGGAGGTACTCGAGGGGGGAACAGAGGAGGTGGGCGTGGGCAAAACCAAGGTCGGTATCAAGTACAGGGTCCACGGCCCGCAAGCTCCCCCTGTCCAGGACCCCCTCAGCACCAGAGCCAAGATGAGAGGCGGGGCCCAGCGATGGGAAGTCAAACCGCCAGCGCTGAGATGGGGGAAGAGGCGTCGTCCTATAGACAACAGAGAGCGTTTGTAACAGCGTTCGAATGACACGAGGCAGTTCATCGAGATCTGATGAAGACACAGCTGGAGATCGGTCAAGCCGCACACGAGACTCAGAGATTGGAACAAGAACTGGCGAGAAAGACTGCACTACTAGATGGTACAGCTATTGAGATCATGTTTCGGGCGTCGGTGTTAGGCCACCGTGATCGAGCAATGCCGTGTGCTCCGTTGTCTGGACAGGTAGCGGGCCCCTCCCAACAACAGGCTCAAAGAACTGTGACTGAACCAAATAGGTACGTGGCTTTTTCCCCAGAAAGTGATGTTGTGTTAACATTGCGAGGTGTCGGCCCGCGCGGCGAAACGGGACAATGGGTCGTTGGGGAACGTTTTTATGGTATCGTGGGAGAAGCTAAGCTAATGCTAACTAGCCGCGCTAACGGCTAAAGCGGTCGCCGGTTGTGACGTCATAAGGGTGCGTGGAGCGAAGGACGGACTGGCGACCTGCGCGCGCTGGGTTGAAGCTAACGTAGCTAATATGCTAAGCTGACTGTGCTGACGACATAGCATGACGAGACTCTCGGGATGTCTCGCGATGAGGCGGCCATCTTGAGTAGGGGCGCCGGGCGTCCATTGTTGAGGGGAAGGTGGAGTTTATTTAGGAATACGGTAGGGGGCAGCAGAGGACATGGTGAGTTTCCTTTCGAAACTGTTTTTGGGTTCTGCACACAGAACGGTTTCATTTAGAGGTTAGTGTAATAATAAGCGTAGATTAGATTGTTATGCTTTAATCTGGTCGTGGAATGTGGAGCCCTGGCCCCCCCCTCCCCCTCGTCCATTCCCTCTCCCCCACCTCTCTCTCTCCCTCCCTCTCTTTCCCTCTCTCTCCCTCCCTCTCACCCCCCCCTCTCTCTCTCTCTCTCGCTCCCTCTCTCTCCTTCCCTCTCTCACCCCCCCCTCTCTCTCTCTCTCTCTCTCGCTCCCTCTCTCTCCTTCCCTCTCTCACCCCCCCCCCCCTCTCTCTCTCTCTCTCTCTCTCTCTCTCCTTCCCTCTCTCACCCCCCCTCCCTCTCTCTCCCTCCCTCCCTCTCTCACCCCCCCCCCCCCTCTCGCTCCCTCCCTCCCCCTCACTCCCCGCATGGTTATGTGGCACAGGCTATATTGTGATGAGGTGTTACATGAACGAGGAATCTCGTTCCTCCACCACCTCTCTTACATTTTCTCTTCCCCCCTCGGCCCCCCCGAAAACGCTCTCTCTTTCTCTCCTAGTTTGGACCTGTATATTGTTTATTGTTTTCTTTATGGGTTTCGGACGCGGTGTGTTGCTAGGTTTATTGTTTATTGCTGTTTACTGTAGGATTCAAAGGCAGTTGGTTGAGTTTGGGACTTGTTTAATGTATGTTGTTGTTCCATATTCAGTTTTGTTGTTATTGTTAGGGAATTTCTAGTGCTGGTAGTGGTATTGGCTGGCGTTAGGGCGATGATGTCGTACTCAACCGGCGATGGGGCCGTACTCTCTGGCTCTCTCCAGGTCTCCGGCCGCCTTCCGGTCTCTTGATTTAATGGAGAAGTGTAGCGCTGCTGACACGGGGCGACACGGTGGACTCCGTGTCAGTGTCAGGTTGGGGACTCTCCACGCAGATGGACCTGCGTGTGGGGGTTACTCTGCTCGGCTGCACCTGGGTAGACAGATCGTCATGGCTCACTGTCTGCCTCCACGCATTGGCGGGGATGCACTATGTGTGCGACTTGTCGATGCTCGCTGCCACACTGCGCACATTTTCATTTTAACGGGGGTACGGGGACTGCTAGACGTCGTGGCGGGGGTGGGCTCGCTGTCTGCCACCGCACATTAACGGGGATGCGCTATGCGTGCACTCGTCAAAAGCTCGCTGCCACACTACGCGCGTTGGGTTATATTGTGTGTGGGTGACGGTGGTTACGGTGGTTGATTTGAGTCGGAGGTGCTGTGTGTGGGCAGCAGCGGTTGAGAGTTGTATGAACTTTGGATATCCTTGAGTAGGAGGCCCGGGGTTTCGCGTTCCAGGTTGAAAACTGGGGGTGACGCCGTGGGCCACAAGTCAGGTTGACCAGTGAGATGTCATTGGTCTGCAGGGATTTCAATGTGGGGGTAGTGTCGGCACCTGTGGTTTATTAACGGGTTGTGGGACACTGTTCTAAATGCACGTGAATTCAGTATCATAAGGCACTGAAAATTGATTTCTATTCTCGTGAGAAGTGGGTTTAACATCTAAGTGGTTAGGTGTTACAGGGGAATGTGTAGTAATTGTGTGCAAAATTGTGTGTGAAATATGTGTATTACTGATATGTAAAATGTAATATGAGCGGAATACATTTTTAGGCTTTAACGGATAGAAATAAATAAAGTTACACAGAAGGAAAGATTAGAATTAAATATACACATAGCCATTGGCAAAGAGCAATAAGAGTTAAAGTGTTTTTATTCACCTGAATTATAAGAGTTAAAGTGAGTTTATTCACCTAAATTACCATATCCAGTACAAATGTTTAGAAATGATAGGCTGTAAATAACAAATTTCTGATTGACCAACAGAAGGGAAAAGGCTGATGCAATATTGGGTTCCCCGGAGTTGTGAGAAGGAACATGACAACGGGATTGGGAGATCCAGTTTTCCGATGGAGACAACTGAAAAACGATTAAGGCCGAGTCATTGATAATTCAAAAGAAAATTACACAAATGCTCTCAAGTGATATTAGTATAGAAGAAGCCCTACATTCCATGCTTAAAGATAAATGATGGATTGTGAATGGGAAATGCCACTGATAATTAAGTGTATGCTTTTTCTTATCTCTTCACAGCTGATCAAGGGCGGACAACGCGGTGCTGACAATTCCCAACTCCAGATAGGGGAATCAAATGGACTGTTGAAAGTCGGGGTATAGTATCACACACAGCGATTTATCAATTCCTGTTTGCACCAATATATCAGTATGAGTGAGATTAACTCAAGTTTGTAAAGATAGTTTAAATACAGAGAAACTTGCTTTCCAAACGGTGGAATTTGAGTGTATGAGAGCACGTGTGAATGAGTAATATAGAGCGGATTCACTAACTTTGATAGGAGCAATTAGGAGCAAAAATAGGGTAACCAAAACTGGACAAATAGTCTAGGTCAGTTAAACCATAGTGTAATAGATAGAAGCAATATAAAAATGGCCAACAGTCAGGCCAATGGTGGGGGAATGCCGATAACTTCTGCAGACATTTCATTGACCGAATTGAACAGTGACGTTACCCTGATTGACTTGAATGTGACCGACCCCTCTCCTGAGTCCGGTGTGACGGAGGGACTGGAAATAATGTTTTTAACTCCGCCACAGGGGGTCGTTGCAGCAAGCAACCCAGAGACAACTGTATTACCCGAGCCGATCCACGCTGAAGTGTCCATTGCGGGAGATTGCCAGTTAACCAAGGGACAACGAAAGCAACTGAGGAGAGCGATGTTGTTACAGCAGTCCCAGGGAGTTGACGCTGGCCGTACGGCGGGAATAGAGACTGGCAACAGGTATGGGATAATACATGAACAGTTTCTACAGCCCACCTGTGTCCCGTGCCTAGGTTTCCCCCACCCCCACCATCAGTACCAGACTGAGAGAAGTGGCCCGCTGACTAGGAGCCAGGCAGCAAGGGCCAAGGTGGAGGAAGAGCGGGGGATGAGCCTCCCTCAAGAACAACAACAAAGGCCAATGGGAAAACCTGGGCAGTCACGGGGACAAGGTGGAAACGAAAGAGGGGGTGCGAATCGATCCAGAGCACAGTCAATTGTGTGTTGGTATGCGGGAATCTCTGACATATTTCATGGGAATGTGAGAATGGCTATAGAGCCAGAAGGGGAGGTACTCGAGGGGGGAACAGAGGAGCGTGGGCAAAACCAAGGTCGGTATCAAGTACAGGGTCCACGGCCCGCAAGCTCCCCCTGTCCAGGACCCCCTCAGCACCAGAGCCAAGATGAGAGGCGGGGCCCAGCGATGGGAAGTCAAACCGCCAGCGCTGAGATGGGGGAAGAGGTGTCGTCCTATAGACAACAGAGAGCGTTTGTAACAGTGTTCGAACGACACGAGGCAGTTCATCGAGATCTGATGAAGACACAGCTGGAGATCGGTCAAGCCGCACACGAGACTCAGAGATTGGAACAAGAACTGGCGAGAAAGACTGCACTACTAGATGGTACAGCTATTGAGATCATGTTTCGGGCGTCGGTGTTAGGCCACCGTGATCGAGCAATGCCGTGTGCTCCGTTGTCTGGACAGGTAGCGGGCCCCTCCCAACAACAGGCTCAAAGAACTGTGACTGAACCAAATAGGTACGTGGCTTTTTCCCCAGAACAGGCTCAAGGGAACCATGGCGGACAGCAAGGACATGCTCTGGGCCCGATGACCCCAGGGCCATCCGATCACAGGCGGGCGGCCCACCGGGTCCCACAACCCAGGGGACACGGACAGGTTTGCTGGATCTGTGGACTGAAAGGTCATTTTCAAAGGTCATGTCTGCAGAGGCCACCGGCAGAATAAAAATATATACAACTGATTAGGGTAAAGATGGAATAGATTGAATAAAAAATATATGCTCCGGGTTAGAATAAAAATAGAATAAAAAATAAATAGAGGGGTTAGGTGATTAGGTTATGAATGGAAGTTACTAAAATGGATGTGTGAGTAACTGACAAATGCATGAACTAATCAGACTAACAAGAAAATCAAATCATGTTAAACAGTTAATATTAGGTATTCAATATTAGACAATGTGATGATGTGACACTGCGGAAGCTAGTGGTCAATAGATTATCCATGCTTGGTCAACATTCAGATTGGTCAAAGGGTGGACTGCATGATTAAGAAATTAAAAAGACCCCTAGTGGTTCCTAGTTTTTTATGGTATTGATAGATAGATATTAACAGTTATGAGCAATAGATATAGGTGTTTATTTTTATTTCTGCAGAATTTCTCTTTTCTAGTGTGGTACGAGCAATTCCTGACTTAGGCCGGGAGCGTTCATTTTGTTTATTCATTTGATTTTTCCATTTTTGTTTCTTAGTTAATACGGGGGTGCATAAGCCTCTAGATAATAGGTTAATTTTGTTTCTAAAAGTGAGTTGAAAAGAAAAAAGAAATGCTCACAAGTTTGGTTTATTTTTTTTTCAATTATTGTTTTGGGGATGTTTTTCTTTGTTTGTTTTTTGTTTCTTTTCTATCTATAGATTTTTCTTATGGTACCTGGCAAGCTGGGAGTGGTCTCGACACATCAGGACTGGGTAGTATATGTCTAGATAATGGACAGAGAACAAAGTGAATGGACATGAGCTGGTTCATGGATTTTTGTTCTCCGCCCATTAAAAATCCGGTTCTAGGAGCTGGGGGTGTGTCGTGATTGGTGGAAGTGTTGGGAAGCATGATTCTCTGTACATTGATAAGCTCAGTAGGTTTTGGTCGCTATTGGCCAAAAAATAGTCTTTGTGTAGGGTGTGAACATGTGCAATTGATAATTGGCTTGTGGGGGACTCTGTTGGCTTGGTAAAGGCTGACGGAGCATGTGGAAGATGTGTGTTTAAGGCGGACTGTGATTTGTTGCCATACACCTAGGACTACTGGGAGAGTGGGTGTGTCAGTACTGACTGTCCAGGCCAGGCAGCAGCTGTCCAGGGACGAAGGTAACGATGTTTGAATGTTATTCCACATCGAAGGGTGGTGGGTTATACTGTTTTGACAGCATAATATAAGGAGAGCCATGTGAATTTTTCTGAATTTAGAATATTAACGATCAAGAAGCCATAAAATATATAGAAAGATGATTTGGAAAATAAAGTTGTCAGAACTCAGACCAGTAAAGAGTGTCTGAGGGAGGAAAAGTATGGATTCTCAATCAATTGTTGTGGTAGAAGTAACCTGCACTGTCCCGAAGCGATATATATTCACTGCAGGATACAAATGGGAGATTGGGGAACCGACATGCATCCGAGTGTGGTACGAAGCAGACCCAAGGATTCCATCGGTACTGGGGAACCAGACACTGGCTAGTGTCTACCCAGAGGTCCATGGGGAATCACAACACTGAAGGGCGCCTAGAGATCCAGGAGAAGCCTAACTCTCAAGCGGGGAGAGTTCCGGCCAACGCAGTGACCGGGTCTTGAGGCTTCGGAGGGGAACGAGAGGAGCCAAACGACAGGCAACCTACGAGGAGACAGGCTGCTAGGCCTCATCAACAACTCCGGCTGTCAACAGACGGGCTGCAAGGCCTTAGCAATTGACCAGGGGGTCAACAAGCGAAAGGGTGGAGCTGCTATCGCCCCTATCAACGACCAGGCGGAAGGGGGGAGAAGCAAACCTCTTCCACTAATCCGAGGGTCAACGGGGGTTGAGCAGTCAGCGACGACCTCCTCACAGCTGTGACAGCAACAGAGCAATACAGCAGGGGGTCCTACCTCTATAGAGTTCAACACGAGGCACGAGGTCTCGACAGAAGACGGGGTGTGATAGAAAGGCAATTGGCTTTCTAATTCCACCTCCCAGAGTTGGTGGTAGCATTCAGCAGTCGTGAACTGCACCAGCTCTGAGAAATAAGGAGGAGGCCAGGTCGATCTAGAAAACATTGACCCCCCCCCCCCTCCTCACTGCTCCAAGTCAGAATTTGACAAACAGTGGAAATTGATCCTGGTACGAAACAGCGTGTCAAAGACTGTACACGGGGCACAAAAACCGAAACTGCTAATAAAGGTGTTTGTGTTTGTAATTATACATAAGAGAGATATAGAAAAAGAATGTGGGGTTGATTTTTAGAATCCGAGTGTGGCAAACCATATGTATTTTATCCAAGTATGATTTAAAATGTCTTAAATTCTTATCCAGATAGTAGTAAGTAGAAGTTAAGATCTATGTTCGACATAATTAAGGATAGATGAACTATCCGAGTGTGGAAACTGTAGTAGCTTTTTAATAGAACATAGATCATAACTGGTATTCAAATCAAACTAATGTGTTTTAGTACAAGCATGTCACTATCATGAAATCCTTGTGTCCTGGGGGACAAGATTAGATTGCCTGAGTAAGTCAACAAGACTCCTCTCAAACAGGTTGTGTCAATGGCCACTCAAAATAGCCTGCTGTAAAAGTTAAAAGGAATTGTTTGAACAAGATAACCTACTTCCCCTTAGGGGGTTTTAGAACAAAGAGCCACCTGGGTTCGTCAGGGTGGGTGACAGGAAGGAGTTCAGATAAGCCTTAGTTAAACACATGTGACCACCATTTGGTCTCCTAGTAAGAAATAAGTAATGAACACATGTGACCACCTGGCTTGCTAACAAATAAGTATCTTCAAATGTCTAGTAACACATTTAGATTAGTTTGATATGAACTACAATTAGGCCTGTTTACATTATGGTAATAATTCTGAATTCATACTAAACTGTATAAAAGCATATTATTAATGAACGCTAAAGGATAAACTTAAATCCCCTGCACTTAAGGTGAAATTAGTCTTAATGATAACAGAGTGTGTTTAAGTATGATATCTCTGGGTTCATGTAATTAAGGGTAATTCAAATATATATAGTATGAAATGAATAATTCAAGTATTAGGTTGTTAGATGGTGGCTGTTCTTTGACTGGGAAACAAAGGAAAGTATAGAGTTGGCTGTATAAGCCAACCCCCTATTTCAAATCCAAACTTAGCAGGCCTGGCATTGGAGGAAAGGATTTGATGATGTCATTTTTGATGACATCACGCAGAAGGCTCTAGGTTTTGGGATATAAGCTGGGGTGGGGTGATGGTGAGGGGGTACTCGGAGAAACCAAACCACCGAAGGAGGAGACCACACCCATCTCTACACACAGGAGCAGACGACGCGGGCAGAGGAGGATCAACGGACAGAGAACATTTTGGAGGGAGAAACAGAACTTTGCTTTGTTCACTAGCCAGAGAACAAAGCCATCAACAATTTATCAACACTACTGTAATATTAGCCTAGTTGGGGTCATAGACGGCATAGTGTCTTGATCACAACTATAGCATACTTTATTGTAATTTGTATACACTCTTAACTTTGATTAAACAGCTGC
Source organism: Notolepis coatsorum (assembly GCF_963971535.1). Lineage (NCBI taxonomy): Eukaryota > Metazoa > Chordata > Actinopteri > Aulopiformes > Paralepididae > Notolepis > Notolepis coatsorum. The sequence goes on from NC_140174.1 coordinate 68,868,632, forward strand.
TGTTAACTACCCTCTCCTCTCCTTTCTCCTGCTGCACCGCTGATCGTCATAACAAAGACCTCAAGTCTTTGTTTAAAGTCATTTCCAAGGCGTTAAAGGTTTTGAATCACAACGCAGAGCAGATTAGATTAGGTTCTGATTTATATCAGAACAAATAGCGCAGGAAATTACTACACATGAAAATGGACATTTGTGAAATGTTCAAGTTCCTGAAGCATGTAATGTGTATTGCACTTTAACTTTTTGAATGTTTAATGTTTTTAACATTTGTGATATTTGAATGTTCCTGACGAAGCTTGTAACCTACCGTGCCAAATGATTGACGGAGCTAGAGCCCCGGGAGTCGGTGTTGTATTTGTACAACACTGTGTACTTCGGCGCACACCTCACATATCGGCATGTAACTCGAGAACCGCTGAACGGATTGTGTCACCTGAAATGGCTATCGACAGGCAACAAATAGGGCTTTAATTCCATCTATATATTGTATTAAAATATATGCACACCCGAGCCGGTAGAGGTCGGCAAAGTGCATGTGGGCCCTCGCATGTTAACATGTTTTACTTTTGTGATATTTGAATGAATTGAAGAATATTTTAGTTGACCACTTGAAAAGATTGTAATACAAACATTGTTCAGTTTTCTTTTGTCTGAACTGCATTGTGTAACATTTTAAATAGACTTTTAACTACTCTCATCATTTGGGCCGACCATTTGTCATGCGGGGTAACCAATGATTGTCAATAACTGTACTAAATTCAAAATAGAATATCCATCAGTTTTGGCTCAAATATTAATCACTGGTATACTATGCTTAAGTGGATACTATCTGTACACATTTTAAATCAGTTTTATGGGTTTTAGAGCATATATGGGTATTGTAACTGCATTACGAGGGAGACACTGCCATTATAGAATAAACTTGTGAAATCATGGTTTACAAAAAATTAAAGGGCACACAAGCCTGTCTTTCTTAAGATGTATATTTAATTACTGATACCTGTTAAAATATATTGAAACGTCTTATCCGTCAATGACCCAGCTGCTAGTTAACGTTAACGCTGACATGGCTGTCATCATACCTCAATGACCGCTCCTACCAAGTGTCATGGAGAGGGACCCTGTCGGCCACCCGCCCCCTGCGGACGGGTGTCCCCCAGGGCTCGGTTTTAGGACCCCTTCTCTTCTCCCTCTACACTAAATCACTGGGTAACATTATCACGTCTCATGGCTTCTCCTACCATTGTTATGCCGACGATACTCAACTCTTCCTCTCCTTCCCTCCCTCAGATATCCACGTCTCTGAGCGGATCTCGGCCTGTCTGTCCGACATCTCAGCCTGGATGACGTCCAACCACCTCAAACTGAACCTAAGCAAAACAGAATTGCTCCACCTGCCGGCCAAATCCTCCCCCCTAACCGACCTTTCAATCACAGTCGAGAATACAGCTGTGACTGCGTCCCCGACCGCCAAGAACCTTGGTGTTGTCCTCGACGACCAGTTGAACTTCTCTGCTCACATCGCAGCGACGACCAGAACCTGCCGATTCCTCCTGAGCAACGTCAGAAGGATACGCCCCTTCCTGACAAAAGAAGCCACCCAACTCCTCGTCCAATCAACAGTCATCTCCCGCCTCGACTACTGCAATGCACTGCTCGCTGGCCTCCCGGCCACTGCCACTAAGCCTCTTCAACTCATTCAGAACGCAGCGGCCCGCCTGATCTCAAACCTACCGAAGTCGGCCCATGTCACCCCACTTCTTAGGGACCTGCACTGGCTCCCCATTGCTGCACGAATCCGCTTCAAGGCCCTCGACCTAGCATACCGTGCGGCAAAGGGAACCGCTCCCGCCTACCTCCGGTCAATGGTCTCTAACTACACACCCTCAAGACCCCTACGCTCTGCATCTTCTGGCCGCCTCAGACCTACTCCTATCCAAGCTCCGGGAGGGTCATCAAAGAGAAGTCGCCTATTCTCAGTCCTTGCCCCACAATGGTGGAATGAACTACCCACCCCAGTTAGGACAGCCGAATCACGTCCAATCTTTCGCCGTCGACTAAAGACGCACTTCTTCAACCATTATCTGAATTAAAAAAAAAAAAAAAAAAAAAAAAAAAAATCTAACCCTAACTAACCGTACTGTCATGCACTTGTCCTAATAAACTAACCTACACTGTAGCACTCAACACTTTGATGAACATTGTTGCTCAGCTGATAGAGTTGTGCCCTTCCTGATGGCTTGTTGTACAGAACTTGTAAGTCGCTTTGGATAAAAGCGTCAGCTAAATGACTAAATGTAAATGTAAATGTAAACGTAAGGTTATGTATATAACCAAGTTCTATGAGTTATGGTGACGCTCAGCACCAGTTGCATAATATCTCGCTTCAGTGGATATGCACTGAATACATTTCAAAATGTACCTTTACATACCAACATCCGTCTGACCACACCCCCATCTGCTGCCTACATAAGCAGGGGTGGGGCCACACACTCATCTCCTTCCCAACAAATTTCACCACAATGAAAAATCAAGGGCCGCAGCGGCGTCCTGGTGCTGAGCGTCACCATAACTCATAGAACTTGGTTATATACATAACCTTACGTTCTATTTTGTTAGGGCTTACGCTCAGCACCAGTTGCATAACGGGAGCTGAGCGGGAGCCATAGCTCGACAAATGTAGCCCGCTGAGGCCCCCCACAACCATCAGACCGGGGAGGACCGAGCCCCCCGACCCTCCCTAATGGAGGATACCCCCCCTATTGGAGGCTTACGGGAGGGAGACGGATCCGACCGTGCGAAGAGGAACTCAAGCAACCCAATGCACAGGGTGAGCAGACCGTGGCTTGACCCCACGACTACACACACGCACAACCCGCATGCCACCCGGGAACGAATGGAAGGAACAAACCTCGTTACTGCCCCCAAAATCACGGGGTCAAGAGCAACCCAACCCTGTGGCAAGGCTGTAGCAGCGGAGCGCGAAGGAAGACCCAGACCCACCGAAGGGACTGGATCCCCTGGAAAAAGGGGGCCCGGAGAGGTCAATGACGCCAGGCATCAAGACCCCACCAGGCGGTCACTTAGTGACACCGCCCCCCACATCGCCAGTGTATTCGGATAAGGCCCCTCCAAGAGCGGGCCCTTTCCCCCCAATAGCACACCGCCTGGCACACTGACTCTGAAACACAGGCAGTCAGCATGGCCGTAAGCACTCAAAAAGGTTAACCAACGGAAGCAGGCAGCGCACCGGGGAAACCAGGCAGCAGGCTGTAACCTGAGCCTGGAGCACTGCGGACGAGACAGGCGCCAAAGGAGTCCGCTGAAAACAGCCCCCCTGGCGGAAGGGGCGTATGCTGGCGTTGTTGATCACCATGACAAAGCCTCCATTAAAAAAAACCCACCCAGAGGGGTCGAGGCAGAGAAGGCTGACATGATTGGCAGACGTCATGAACGTGCAGGGGCACACTCAACCGGGTAACCCGGGTAACCCGGGAGTTGACTCTGCTCCAACATACCAGGGAATCAACTACCCTGTCGGTACAGACGGTGGTTGTTCCTATAACCCCTCAAGAAAAAACTCCAAAACACACCTGCGGGTATACACCGGCTATACCGCAGTACAAGTGTTTCAGTTTTCAAAAAAGGGTTATCCCAGGCCTACGGTATCAACGAAACTTTACTTCGGACCGGGCCCGGCGGCTCGGGAAGCACACAGGGTTACCAGAGGAGGTCCAGAAAACCACCCCAACAGCCCCCTCTTCGCCATGCATGAGAGAGGACGAAGAAAGGAGAACCAGCCCCTTATGATAGTGCCAAGTACAAAAGAGTACCCAACAAGGGGTCTCCAAAACACCTAACCCTGTGACACCCGGGCCGACCCGGCATTTTTCCCCCCGAAAAAAGCACAAGTCCCTCAGGGTACCAGAACAGCAGATCTGCATCCCCGGCGGACAACGGGTTAACTGACCTGGACCAGCGCGACCAGACCAGTCCCGTGTCCTAACCACGCCGACATGCCCACTCCAGAAGAGGGGGTAGGTATGCGTGTCGATCTAAAACATGAAAAGAGGGCGCCACCCAGACGGTCCCATTTGGACCGTGCTCAGTGGCCCACCCCAAGGGCGTGAGACCCCTCTACCTATGTTCTGATCTATTCCGTTAACATCTCCCAGATATGAACGAGAATTCATCGAGACAACCTAGTAAACTGGCGCTCGGAAGAGACAAAACTCCATCCCAGTTGCCCTATAAAAACGCTGTTTTAATAACAAGCAACCAAGGCGCACTTAGCCCCTGCGTGATTCCTTAACAGAAACACACCGAGCCAGCACTATGTATGCGTCGAGACCCAAACACAGCAATGGATAGTCTAGCAAGACACCAAACATTGTTCCTCCAAGTCGCCTGGGAGAACGACACGGAGCTGTCGTGCTTCATGTTCCTTCCTCTTTTTATTTAAAAAATAAAGAAACACAGACTGACATGAATCCCACGTGACGCAGCTGAGGGTAAAATTGTTTACATTTTTACATCCCACCACCCTCGCCATAGGGAGGAGACGGAAATCCCCAGAGAGACTTCCCACACGAACCGTATAGATTGAAAAGAATATATTGCAACATTGAGCTACGCAATACTTGGGTTAGGGCTCTCCGAGGAGGAGGCACTGAACCAATACACACTCAATAATCGAATTGAATCGAATACACACACAATAGAGCAAAACTCCTTTTTGAAGTTCTACTCACCTTGACAATCTGAGGAGGAGGCTCTGAACTCTGAGGAGGCTCCCTCACAGGGAAGGAGAGTCCGAACTCACAGAAGGCTTCGTGAGTCAACTCACGGAAGTCTTACCAACAGAGACACGCTCAGTGACGTACTCTATGGCGGGGGAATTTCTGCGGTGCACACGCCCAATCTTCCAGGGCGTGGGACCAGGAAACTCCCCCCCCCCCCCCTCCTCTTACCCTGTAACGTGCCGAACAGCAACGTGACAGGAATGTTTAACCCCTGACCAATCAGAAAAGGGGAGGAAAGGATTACCAGTTCACCCCTTTACGACCCCACACCCATGATACGATGTAATGACAAATAGAGCATGACACAGTCATAGTCTGCTACATGAAGTATCTAACAGCTTCACATAGCTCATGTGCTAACCTGCTATCTGATTTTTACTAAGGAAAAAACACAGAATAGAGAGGGCCCCCTTTAAGAGCCCCGGTACCAGACTTACACATGTGCTTCTGTGGCCAAACCTAACCCAGTTGTAGATCACAAGACACACACAACCCTTCATCACAACAAAAAATGGCAAAAGTACACTCTTGCTACAGAGGAACGCCGGTTTTTCATAACGAGAGAATACAGAATCCTCGATTATGTATTGGCCACAGGCCTTGCTAATCACACATGATAAGTGACCAAACAATCTTTTCTTTAGGAAAATATAGTTTCTCAAGCGGAAAGCACAACCCCAGCAATTAAGCTGAGGGTTACATCGTATCCCCACAAACACAGTGACACAATATATTGTAAACAACATGTCTGAGAGGAGGGTGGGGAAGCCCCAGGGAAACCGGGGGGATCACCCCTCCTTCCTTACCCTTGATACGACCAAGTTCAACAGGTAACCCTGTTAATATGTGAACACACTGTTCATTGTCATTACAGGCTGAGAAAAGAATTCATTCCTCAATCACATGTCACTAAGCATAGCTTTATAGGTTAATTAACCCCCTTAGTTGTGAGTTCACGTTTACATGAACACACATGTTCTCATCACAACTAACCAGATCATTTTTACACATGTAAACAACAACCCGATTTCTATGGAGAGAGAAGCTATACCAGTGACAAGACACTTCACACACAACACGCGTCGTATCCTCAATGTATTGCAGCACCACACGTTTTGGAAAACATCGTTATTACAAAACATTTTAGAAGGGAAGGAAAGAAGAAGTGTTTAAAGTCCGGTCGGGACCTTCCTACTCTGAGCGCAGGCCAAGAGAACTGCAATCTGGCTAACGGGACACCGAAGTTGAACACAGCATCCCTGTGTCGGCGACGAGGGTAGCGTCGCTGCGCCACCCAGCCGCTACGTTTCTCCATGTTGACGCAGTCCTCGCTGGCAGGGCTCCCGGTGTAGGTTCGACTAACATCCTCTGTCAAAGATGACGTCGTAGTCAGAGTGTTTAAGGCATGTTATAGTCATAGAAAACGTTCAACAGTGTAGCATTAAGCTAACAGCCATCTGACTGATAGCAACAAGCTAACGTTTACTAGCCTGATAAACACAGCGAGCTAACGCCGCAGCTAACAGCTGACTGGCTAACACAGTAGGCCACAACTAGCACGCCAGCTAAGCAGCTATCCGACTGATAGCAACAAGCTAACGTTTACTAGCCTGGTAACACAGCGGGCTAGCGCCGCAGCTAACAGCTGACTGGCTAACACAGTAGGCCACAACTAGCACGCCAGCTAAGCAGCTATCACCTGAACTGTACACAACGACATAACAAGCCACACTTCAGACAGGCCGCTGTCCAAGTCCCTCCCCTAAAAGGGAAAAGAAAAAGAATGTCAAAACACAGTTTACAACGGTGATCCAGACATACAGCGGGGCCACCACAGTTCCCATTTCGGGCTGCAGCCGACTTTGAGCATGGAACTCCCATTAAAGAAGATCCTATGCCCACATTTACTCGTTTAGGGTGTACTTTCATTTTTATATGAAAGATGGGGCCTGCACGGGACAGAGAAGCATCCGCTCGAGAATCCTGGGATCACCAGGTCCTGGTCGCGGCCCACTAGATTGACCATCATGGGCGTCAGACCAAGATCCTCCGACCGCCGTTTAAGCCGAGCAGAGGACCCCAATCTGGAGTCGGCGTTTCGTAAAATTGTCAGTTAACCCCCACAGCATCAACAACAACCAGAGCTCGCAAGCAAAACAGTACTTACCCCACCCTGGAATACAACCGCTTCCCACAACAGTCGGTGTTTCCTACAGTCCAGCTGTATGGCCGGAGGGCCAAACCCATCCAGCCGCAGCAAGGAGGACTGTAGATGGGGAGCATGTCAGCGGCGTGAGCCCCTAATACGAAAAGCCGGTGGAGGTCACACAGAATGATCATCATCTTCCAGACACTCCAGTGACGAAGACAATATCGCTGTATTTTCTCGAAAATAGTGAGAGAGAAAATAAAGATATAATGTCAACGTATCTCCTTGTTTTCCTTTCCTCAGACTAATATTTTCTCCACGTCAAGTGGTGTATACAGGCACTTCCTTGTGGATGAAATTTGAGAAGGAGATGAGTGTGTGGCCCCACCCCTGCTTATGTAGGCAGCAGATGGGGGTGGGGTCAGATGGATGTTGGTATGTAAAGGTACATTTTGAAATTTATTCAGTGCATATCCACTGAAGCGAGATATTATGCAACTGGTGCTGAGCGTAAGCCCTAACGAAATAGAACTCACCAGTAGCCTGCATTACTTTTAGAGAACACACAGTGTAGCTGCTAGTTAACGTTAGCCTACCAGTAGCCAGCATTACTTTTAGAGAACACACAGTGTAGCTGCTAATTAACGTTAGCTCACCAGTAGCCTGCATTTCTTTTCAAAGAACACACAGGGGAGCTACTCGTTAACCAGGTGACAGGTAGCCTGCATTACTTTTAGAGAACACACAGTGTAGCTGCTAATTAACGTTAGCTCACCAGTAGCCTGCATTTCTTTTCAAAGTACACACAGGGTAGCTGCTAGTTAACGTTAGCTCACCAGTAGCCTGCATTACTTTTAGAGACACAGACTATTTGTTTCCAATGGCATGTATCACTCATGTATCACCGTTTTTAGATAACCTAGGTGGGTGGGGAACAACCAGGATTTCACTGTCTGTGACAGAGTTGGAGAACTATCTGACTCTCTCTCCCTCACGCGGACACACAGACACACAATGGAGCCGTGCTGCCGCTTGTGATTGGTGGAGGCGGGACCAGGCGATACAACTGATTGACAGCGGAGGCGGCGAATGGAATGGCAGATGGCACACTCCCACTTTTCTGAAAGGAGTTGTTAAATCTGACATTACAAAAAACAATATGTGGTGGTTATGATTGGGGCTGAAGTTGAATAAACAATTTATGAAAGAGAAAGTCAAAATAATTCCAATATAATTCAAAGATTACACACCTTTGCCACAGTGGCTACAAACATAATCACTGCAAAGTTATCAAAAAAATCAGAATCTGATCAGACAGAAGGGTTAAGTTGTTGTTCCCTTTCTAATTTCCTCAAAAACATCTAGTCTAGTTAACACTTTGAGTGCCACGCCGAGAATATTCGGGTTTACGCCCCGACCGTTGAGTGCCACGCCCGAGAATATTCTGGTTATTTTTATTTTTATTTTTTATTAGCGATCTGAAATCATATTGCATCATGCGAGCCTACCGTTGGAGATCCAGGGACCGCCGGCGCTCAGATCTGAAAAAAGCGCCCCCTATCGTCTCCCAGATGGTAAATCACCCTTTTGGAATGGACTCAATGAAAGTGAATGGGAGAACGGATTTCTGACTCCACATTTTACTTCTCACTGATGCAGCCGGGGTCTACCAGAGTTAATTCTGGAGGCTCTGAGCCGCGCGGATCATGTGTTCTACTGTATACACGGTTGATCAATACATTTATCGATTTTTCCGAATGGCAATCGGAAATTGGAATAAACCATTTGGATACCATCTGACCTCAGGTAAGGAAGCTATGTTATCAGTGTTAGGATAATCAGACTCGTTTTCACGGAGATATAAGCGTTTCCACTATATGTGATATAGCTGTTTTGACTGTAAAAGCCATGAGGAAATAACAGCAGTGATTATCAGCGCATGGCACGAGCGTGTGTGCGCACACATATACTATCGATCATCTAGCGTTTATTTGAAAACGATTCATAAATAGGCCGACAAATGACAACGTTCTGGAATATTCCAGTAAAAGGCGATTATCATAGAATGTGTTGTTTTTCCCCAGAAAACGGGTGATTTTCAAAATGCTATCAAACGGAAATTAAGCGATAAAAATACAATCTGCCTTGCCAATGTTGACTGGAAAATGAGTCTTTGATAAGCGACGGGCAGATTAGACACATAGCCATAATTTAAAACATAGATTAGGCGATATTAACGTTAACATTGGGAGTGGATGGTGGCATCAAGGGGGTAAAAAGGAAAACCCGGCGTGGCACTCAAAGTGTTAATGTGATCAATATTATTTGACAATTGATGCTTTTTGTTGGAAATTTCAGTCAGTGAGCTCATACTTTGAGCTGATTTTATAGTTAAAATGATTGAGACAACGCAATCTTCTGTCTTCGTTGTGCATGCATGCATGTGCTCACAACACGCGATACATGTGTCCAGGGCCGCCTCAGGGGGTGTGCGAGCAGTGCGGAATTGGTTTCAATGAGGGGAGGGGTTACAGCCAGGTAGCGTCTGTTGAGTTCATTGTGTGTGTCTGTGTGCGTGCCAGGGGGGGGGGGGCGTGAACCGACTCATTGCCAGACGTGAGCGATTCGACTCACGCTCACGGCAATGAATCGGCTCTTATGAACGAGTCGCTCATGACGACCCATCACTAGCGTCTGACTATTTCGCGCGTGCAGCATTGGAGGTTATGCCAGCCAAGATGAAGAGGACATCGTTCGGCAGATGGACTGAAGATGAAAGTTGTTGCATGTTAGACAGTTCAGTCAGGCTAGCCATCCCGGCTAAAGACAGGGACAGCTAGTTAGCTTTAGCTACGTTATAATATTAAGTGTGGTTCAGTCGGGATATAGCCATGATGATGTCGGCTAGTAGCTAGCTTAGCTAAAGGCTAACTAGCGTTAGCTAACCTAGAGACAGCGCGTGCAGCCAAGATGAAGAGGATGGTCGTTCGGCAGATGAACTTCGTCAACTCCACGCGGTTGTCTCCATCCTCTTGGACGTTTGGTGAGTTTTTAATGCACTCTATTCTATTCCCGCCGTGGATATCTCTCTCTCCCTCTCTCTGGAGCCAAACTGGCTGACTAGCTGTTGTAGTACTAGTAGCTAACGGTGTGTGGCCTGGTGTCAGCACCTGTATTGCTTTTCTCACGTTGTACAGTTTTTCAGTGGTAGACGCATAGCTTGCTTCTGCGTTAGCTAATGGTTAGCGATAGCCGGGTTGAGCTAACTGTTAGCCAGTTAGCTGTTTAGCTACGACGTTAGCTGCCGGCTGCGCTCGGCTGGGAACGTTAGTTTGATGCTATCAGTTAGCCTAGCTGTTAGCTTGTGCTACGACCATTGACATTAGCCGTGAGAATAGTAGGGGGTTCTGGCACTCTGACTACGACATCATCTTTGACAGAAGATGTAGTCGGGCCTGCACCATGACAAGGCTCCGGCCATAGCTTCTTTTTGTCCCGCCAGCGAGAGGCCTTTCGTAAACGTGGAGACCTGTGTTGCGGCCTTTCGCCCTGCATTCCTTGGTGCAGGTAAGATGAATGAAAATGTCATGACATTACCCCACTCTTCCTTCCTTCCCCTCCCGAATGTTTTGTTAATAACGATGTTTTTTTCCAGGCAAAACATATGTTACTTCACAACATTTGGAGATACGACATGTGCTGTGTGTGAATTGTCTTGGTCGTTTGTGTAGCTTGGGTAGCGTTGGGCCGTTGGCCAAAGCTGTGTGTGGCCTGGTGTCAGTACCTGGCTAGCCTATTTAGCTGATGTCGGCCATTGGCTCCTTGCTGCTTTGTTTTCTCTGGTATAGACCCTCTTCTCTTTGGATTTAAGTGTTGATCTTTGTCCTTTTGGATCTATGTATATTCATGTTGCCTTTGTGAAGTTATCTTTTCCTTCTGTTTTGTTCTTCCATTAAAAGTTGAATATCCTTTAGGGGCTCATCTTTCATTATCTCTCTCATACATGCTCTCTCTCTAACACACACACGACAAACACACATGCTCTCTCTCTCTCTCTCTCTCTCTCTCTCTCTTTCTAACACACACAGTCTGCCTATGGCGGCCTTTCTCGATGGCTAGGCTGTGCTCGCTGAGTCTGTACCTAGTCAAGGATCTTCAGTCACAGTGCTCAGGTATTCTGCCACTGTGTACTCTCTGTTTAGGGCCAAATAGCATTTCAATTTCTTTCCAATGTGTCTCTCTCTCTCTCTCTCTCTCTCTCTCTCTCTCTCTCTCTCTCTCTCTCTCTCTCTCTCTCTCTCTCTCTCTCTCTCTCTCTCTCTGTACACTGTATATTGACTGTAGAACGGGAGCTCTCTCTCGCTCTCTCTCTTGCTATATGTTGACTGTATCATGCCCAGCCTCCAAAGAAAGAAAAGTTTCCCCAAGGGAACTCAGGGCACGCTAAGAGCGGGACACTTAGCCAGTACTCATATAACTAGGTTATATACATAACCTGTCGTTATATATTCGTACTGGCATCGCGTCCCGCTCTTAAGCCATACCGAGATATGGGGTAGAGCGGACGCGAGGCCCGACAAATGCACCCCCTGAGGACCCGTAAGCCCACATCAGGGGGGAGGGGAGTCCCGTCACCCCATCCTTCCTAATGAAGAGGGGGCGCAGTCAACTCCACCCGAGTGCGAGCAAGAGGGGACTAGAACCTCTTGAACACACAGCACAGGCGGAACCACGTGTGACACAAAACATTGTGGCCCACACACGCCTGCTACCCTACCAAAGGACGGGAAGCAGGAGAGGCCACAGACCTCAGAACCGCCTGGCAGACAGAACCCCCGGTCATGTCCATGAGGTAAAACCTTACGAAGGGACCCGGTGAGGACCATGAAGCCACAGCACAGATGTCCTCCACCGAGGCCCCACCCAGGAGAGCGGCAGAGGCCGCCACCCCAGGAGTGGAGTGCGCCCTCACGCCCCCAGGGGGAGCCAACCCGGCCAACGTGAAGCAAAGGGCAATGCCCTCGAACAACCAATGGGACAGGCGCTGTTTCGACAGTGCCTTACCAGCACGAGAGCCCTGAGTACGGCTGAGGTAACCCCCAAGCCCGGACCGGACATGACAGGTGAAGGCCCGCCTCCAACTCACTAGCGTGAGGAGGCGGATGAAACCCCTGAACCATAATATCCCTGGAGCGGAAGCACTCCGGATATTTTTAGGCACGAAGGCTGGATTAGGCCGCAGAGTGGCACCGCTATCGGAACGAAAGACAGGCACTCTGGCTGTACCGAGAGAGCACAAAGCACACCCACGCGTTTTAGCGGAGGTGATGGCCAGCAAGAACGCAGTCTTTGAACGACAGCCGTTCCAACAGCGCTTGCTCAAGAGGCTCAAACGGGGCCAAGGACAACCGACCGAGGACCAATTGAAGATCCCAGCTCGGAGCCAAAGAGCGTTTCACCGGCTTAAGGCGTCAACGCCAAGCAGGAAACGCTTCACAAGAGGGTGGCCTTACACCACTCTTGGAAAATACGCCACCTACCCGCGTAACCCGCGATAGTGAAGGGAGCATGCGCGTTCCGGATGGTACCAACCACAGAAGGATCCATCCTCTCCAGACTCACCCTCTCACCAGCCAACCCATGGTCCAACATGGGTCTGACACCCCCCCCCTCCCGATTTCTCAGGCACCAGAGAACACCGGGAGGAAAACGCCACGACGATGGCTTGCTTCGTCCACAGAGATCAGATCTCGTCGACCAGAGCTGTCACTGCTGGTGACCCTGACAATACGGTCTGTACCAAACCCGAAAACGGGTGGGGTTGTGTTTTAAATACAAGTCCCCGCCTCAGCGTTCTCTCCATCCACCTCGACATATGGTACTGCTGTAGCCATATGTGATGACACTCCCAACGCACCCGCCTCTAGGAACTGTAGATAGGCGGCCCGGTCCCACCCGCTGTGCGTAGCCAACCCTGGACCTGTGCGAGCAGAGCGTTCCGTGTTGGGACATCTGACCCTGACACTACCCACGAGGCAATCGCACCCAAGGGGGGACCCCGACAGAAAGGGCCGGTTTGATACGGGGGAAGCTGACATCAGTTCTAGGTGACAAAAGCTCCCCCACTGAACACCCCTCCAGAACATGCTGAGGAGTTGTTCTGATGAAAAAATTTACAATTCCCGCACTCACTTTTTCTCTGCTTTTATTGTCGTCAACGTTTCGGCTATTCAGCCTTCATCAGGACAGTGGCATGAAACAATGAGGTCTCACATTCATTTTATACAATTCCAAGGTCTGTTTTGGTTGATTGCATAACAGGGAGCACCTGTGCCTTCCTGTCAATAAACCAATTGGTTGAGCTTGCAGCCCCACTGGGTACTGCAGCAAAAGGAGAGACAGAGTTAGAAATGCAATAATTCAACCTCAGAACAAAACATTTTTGAAACATCGAACAGTCATATTTACAACACAATATAGTTTAGCATATTTAATATACAGCAATATGACCGAATCATTGTGAAACATTAAACCATCATCAATGGGATTCAGTGGAACAGTTTACAAACACACACTTAAATCCAGTTAATCATTGAGTCCAAAGGTGGTCCCAAATGTTTGAAGTTCCGTTATCCAATAGGCTTCTCTCTTGAGAAGCATCTGTTTCAGATCCCACCCACGTCTCGAAAGGACCACTTTTTCAATACCACAGTAACTGAAAGCTGTGATTGGATGGTTGGCATCTTTAAAGTGGATGGCTATAGGGCTATCTGGATTATTATTACGAATAGCTGAACGGTGTTCAGATATTCGTGTTTTTAGTGCTCTTGTTGTCATTCCAACATAGGCTTTGGAGCAGCTGCATTTTATTAGATAAATGACCCCAGTTGTTGAGCATGTTATAACTCCACGAATTTTATAGATTTTCCCTGTAAGAGGGTGTGAGAAAGTCTTACTTCTAGTGGTACAATTACATTGTGCACATCGTCCACACTTGTTGTTGCCATCAGGCAGAGATGGCATGCTGCTTGATCTTTCAAATAAACAGTCTGCATGTACAAGTTTGTCTTTCAAATTCTTTCCTCTACGGTACGTAATTATTGGTGGAGAATCAAATAAGTGGCCTACATTAGGATCACTTGAGAGGATATGCCAGTATTTCTTGATAGAATGTTTTATTTCATGTGATCTATCAGTATAATTAAGAACACAGACAGCTGATGGCTTTCTTTTTGTCTTTCTACCCCCTTGTGTTTTTGTTTTTACTTTCTGAAGGGCCCTGTCTATGCATTCATCTTCATATCCTCTTTGTTTAAAACGTGATTTCATTACCTCAACTTGGTTGTCAAATCGTTCTTTTGTGTCACAGATTCTTTGCAATCTATGGAACTGTCCTATTGGAATAGCTTCTTTCACATATTGTGGATGGTAGCTCTCCATGTGTAAAAGGTTGTTCCTATCTGTAGGTTTTCTAAAGAGATCTGTCACTAATTTGCCATTTTCTTTTGTGATACATATATCTAAGAAGTTGTTCTGCAGCTGGACATGCAAGGTGTGAGGCCCCCGTAGCCCTGCAGTGATATTACTACCACCCAAATCACGCGCGCCTGCGAGACCACTGCCAATCTTTCAGGAGTGGGAGGCACCAACATGATACCTGGCCTGGCGAAGGCGAGGCCGGGGAAGCCTGCACTGTGTGCCTCAAAAGGTTTCAAGCCCCCCTGCTGACAACACTTATAGTTGACAGACGTAACACCAGGCTCAACCAACACAGCTTATGGTGTGGGAGCCGCTTGACAGCACAACATTCTCACGGACAGACCCAGGCTCAGCCATCAACTGGGTGTCAGCCCCTGTCCCCATGAGAAGCGAAAAGTGGGGCCGCCCGCGCTTCAACGAAGGCACGCGGCCCGCAGCCAAAGGAAACAATCAGAGCCCCCTTTTTCCGCTGGTGTTGGGGGAGGGAGTGATCGGAGCGCAGGCTGCTCGCGGCAAGACGGCGATGGCTTGTATATTCCAAGCCGAGCCCATCCAACATGGCCGATCCCTCGGCCGCCAAGGCTGTCGGCCTTGTGGACACCTGTCGATTCAATGCCCAGGATACCTCTGGCGGGGGAAAACATGGCCGCCTGTCGAGGGCCTCGTCATCGCCGCTGACGAGGCCGTGCTCTCTCTTCTTCTGGCTGCGTGGTGTGAGGCGGTGTGGGGCCTAGGACAATACCGCCCGCGCTCCAGCGGAAGACCAAAGTCCTCTGCGGAGAGGGGAGCCCTGAGCGGTTATAGCTTGCGGCTAGGTCAAAGCTAATAACGTCAACAACCTCGCGCGATGTGTCGACGTCGGCTGGCCCTCAAGGCCCCGCCACCAGACACCATTCTTTGATAGAAAAAACAGCAATTCGAACACAGTTACTAATCGCTGCCAATTCCATACCGTGGCGGTACAGGCTTTAGCAGCCCACCAGCCACTCGCCGGGCCAACCCACCTCATGGCGTCGGCCGGGCGGGGCACTGTTTCAACATGTCAAAAGCAAAGCACCAGCAACCTCCACTGTGGTGTGCACCATGAAGGGGTTAATGAATAAATGAACTAACACCACGAACATACTGTAGAATGGGCAAGCCCATGCACACAACGTTAAGGGGAGGCGGACCAGAGAGAACCAGTCCTGCATTCATTCATAATATTCACAACAGCACACCAGCCCTAGACCTCAGCCCATTTACCCATGAAGGTAAACAAAGCCCCCCCCGCACTACTCCCCCAGTAGACACCGATTGACCGTCAGCATGAATGGTTGAGAGGAGGGAAAACTGTAGTATAGACAGACATTCCCGTAGCAGAGAGACAGAACAGAAACAGTAGCCCAATATAGCATAGCGTTCGTAGGTGTATTTGGTTTTATTCGTTGATGGAGTACACTAGGTACATGAGATGAGGTATATCTCGGTATGGCTTAAGAGCGGGACGCGATGCCAGTACGAATATATAACTGTATTATAATAGTAAATAGAAAAATATGTTGTGCTCTTGCTTTTTTCTTTTTGAAGGTGGAGAGAGTACCATTGCTAGTGCCACAACAGTTTTATTTGAGGTTCATAACAGTACATTGTACTAAGCAATTGTTGGCTCATTAGTTTGTGATTCACATGCACTAAAATTCACCAGAATGCAGGAAATTAAGTCTTTGTAACAAAAAAATTCCGGGTGGGGGACCCCCAGACCCCCCGCTTAAAAAGTGGCCTGATTGGGGCTATATTTCGCGCTATATCTCCCGGTATGAATTATTTCCCCAGTCCGGCCCTGGCAGACGGTGTGCTAACTTCTTTTTACAACTTCACTCTGAAGAAGACACTGTTGTGTTGAAACGTTAGTGATTTTTGCATCCTATTAAAAACATTTCTAAAGATGATCCCTGTGCTCTACCTTCCTTTTTGATGAATACTATGGTCCAAGTCTGAGTAGCACCGATCCTCATCTGAACAGGTTTAGTGCATGAATTCTCTCAAATTCTTTATTTTGTATTGAAAAATGTGTGTGTATCCGGGTCAGATCCAACACAAACGAAGCCTTTCCAACAAGAATTACTCCTCATTCAGTTAGCAAGGCTCTTCACCCTCTCCTCAGTCTCTCATAAAAACAATCTCTGATTTCGGAATCAACGGCTAAACAGGAAGTGACTAGTTTTTTTTGTGAAATGTGGTAGGCCTATTATCATCAGAATTGAGAATTGAAAGAAGTATACTGTAATTATACCACGGTATCACAATCATGTAGTAACGGTTGTTACCCTAATCTTATCTTCTTACAGAAGAAAACCAATAATCTGTTCATCTTTACAAATCAAGACCTAATAGTCTAGCATTGGCATAGCCGTCAGTGAAAAAAAAAAAAAAAAAAAAAATCAAAGATCTGATTGAATCATGGATTTGTATAATTGTGACACCTCTACTCATTTCTCAGTTATGGAACATATTAGATTAGATTAGTGCATCTGTCAAATATATTGTCAACAGGTCTTGTTTTGCATGTTTAAAGCTAGACTGACATGGTCAAGTATAAAAAACTGAATATGAACCCAATTTACCGATCCACCATGCCCCTTGTTGAATTTGATCATTCCTGCACTGCATAATACATTAGGAGAACATAAATATGCTACCACATCAGATTACCTACTGTATCTAGATGCTAACCATTTGCAGTGAAGAGGCTTAGACGTGGACATGTGTGTATGTGTGTGTGTGTGTGTGTGTGTGTTTGTGTGTGTGTGAGAGAGAGAGAGAGAGAGAGAGAGAGAGAGAGAGAGAGAGAGAGAGAGAGAGAGAGAGAGTAGTAAATTGGAAATTTACTTCTGCTCTTGTGAGAGATGGAAGACATTACATTTTTTGTTGCTTCATATTAATATTGCCTGTGTCTTGCAGAGATTGGGTGTCTGTTTTTCAGGAAAATCGAAACATGATGTTTATATTCTCATTGAGGTCCATTTTATTTTACAATGCATTTTAAAGGGGTAAATTCCCATTTTTAAAATTACAAATCTCTCCCTTCTCTCCACTTTCCTCATATCTCCCTCTATCCACCTCTTGCTCTCCTCCTCTCTTCTCCTCCTCCTCTCTCCCTCTTCTCCTCTTTTGTGTCCTCCATCACTGACTCCCCCACACAGAAATATTTCTTTCCCTTTCTTTTCCTTCCTCCCTCTCCCTCCATCGTTCTCTCAGTTTCTATCTGTCCCTCTCTCACCCTCCCTCCCCCCTTTCTCCCTGAGTTTGAAGGGTCCCAGGTGTAGTCTTGGGGTCAGAGGTGACATAGAGTGGGGGTTTGTGGGTAATGAAGTCCAGTGAAGCGTGGCAGGCTGACCAAGGCCTCTGCTGTCCTGCTGTCACTGTGACACGTGCACACAGACACACACACGCACATGCACACACACGCACGGACACACACACACACACACACACACACACACACACACACACACACACACACACACACACACACACACACACACACACACACACACACACACACACACACACACACACACACACACACAC